>NC_142027.1:48504712-48824712 GCF_982192425.1 Myodes glareolus
TACTCCGGGTGGGCTAAGTGTCCTATTTATTTTCACTGATAGCCTCTCTCCATACCTTGTGCTTCGTGTTTGGTATACTCTGGGAAAACATTCTGCTTATTTCTTCCTTGCCCCTAGGACAGACATTCAATCTACTTTACCATTTAATCTCAGAATTTAGCTTAGGATCTGTTGGTGCTCAAATGACTATTTACCCAGTAAACTGAATAGAGAAGGATGAGGACACTATATATCAAGCAGACTAGAATTTGATTTAGAAAAGGAGAAACAAATTAGGGGAAGACAGGACTGAAGAAAGATATTTTGGTAGGAAGTCAAACACTATTAGATTAATTATGGGTCTGCAACTGCAGAAGGCACAGTAGGAAAAACCACATATCAATTATTCTCTGATTGCTGGTGAGGGTGAATATGTGGCTTTTGCTAGAAGTACTTTCAACATTTCTAATAGCAGCTACTTTCCAAGCATAGATTTCTGAGAGAGAGAGAGAGAGAGAGAGAGAGAGAGAGAGAGAGAGAGGGAGGGAGGGAGGGAGAGGGAGAGGGAGGAGGAGACAGACAGAGAGGCAGAGAGACAGAGAGAGAGGAGGAGAGAGAGAACATATGTGCATAGTTTGTGGGGATCCTGAGGTTTCAGCAGGCCCAGCATGCTGCTCTTTTCTCTGATAGATGAACTTTGTGTGTGAGACTCACTGCATGCTCCTGAGGTGTGCTGCTGAGATTTCTCCCCCTAGTGGGGGCTGTGGATACACAGGGTCTAGATCAGGAGTTAGGGTAAACTTAAGGTTACAGACTGCTGTGCAACAGGTGTCGTTTCATTTCTACTTTGGTTGTTGTTGCTTCTTGGAGAATAAGAAAAGGGAAATGCCACTTTCATTTATAACGTATAAATTCCTCTTGCATGATGGTGACAACCCAACTTCTGCATTTTACATCTCGTTACTCCTTTCTGGAGAAACAGAAAGCAAAGTGTATAGTAAACATTGCAAAGATCTGAAATTCCATATTAATTTCCATATTAATTATCTGTGTATGGTCTGCAGCTAATTATACCTATTCTAAAGTTGTGCATTACTCATGACCCCCTCCCCGCTTGTCCCACAATTCACTCTAAGGTAGAGAAGATAAGCATGGCCAGAATGCACCCCAACACTAAGTAACGTTGAGCATAGTAAGTATCTACCTGTGAAAATACTGGTTAGGAAAAATACTTAATGTCCTAAGTTCTTTTAGTGTGCCTTTAGGTGAACCTCACTCTCATAGTCCAGACCATTCATTTTGTGAAATTTTCATTTTGAATAGTTCCAGTCTGTGCCTGGTATTTTTCCTGATATAAATTTTTGTAACATTATGCATAATCTTATGTATTTGTATAAGAATATTTTCAGATCAGAATTTGATGCACTCGAGTCATTAATTTAGCAGATGGGGCTAGTCTTGTTGGTACTCTGTCAGACCTCTGCTGTATCTTACTTTGTTGAATAATCTGGAGAAATAATTACAACAGCCACAATGGACTGTTTGACATGTAATGATAGATTAGATAAACAACAAAAGAATGTAAGTTTTGATTTTAAGAAAGCCATTAAGTATATTAACTTTAGAAGTATTAGTAGTTTCCTTTGCTAAAACATCAAAGTGAGTATGATTCTTACTGTTTTCTTAAAAAAGATCTTGATCTGATGATCCAGAGAAATATGGCTGGAAGTAGTTGAGTTCATCAAAAGAAGAAATGTTTGCTGTTGTAAGCAGAATGATGACTTGCTCAAAATAAAAGCAAAAGAAAAAACAACTCCAAAGTTACCTTATAAATGTCTTTTAAATGAAATATGAAAATTGTATATGCCTCAGTTATTGCATAAAAGGAAAACAGATCTCAAAACCTAGGTCTTCTAAAAATAAAACTATATATTTTTACAGAGTCTGCTATGAGGTGTAAACAATTTGTGTCATGAATATGCATAATATATGGACGTGTTCAAATGCAGATACTAATTTTATTTTTAATTTATGTCTACAAATATTTATAATTATATATAAATGCAAAAACATAAAATTTCCATATCAAAGAAATGAACATGGGTCACAGCACGTTTTAATAGGTACCCAATTAATCTGATATATTAGTAGTGGAGAATTTTACCAAAGAAAACCAAAGTTTTTAGGTTCTCAATGGTGGGAACAGAATATAAGAATCAAGTATTAAGTGTCTTAATTTGTTTTGATAAATGTCTTATTTTAAATACTTATTTAACAGAGTGCTAAATCTATTCCCTAAGAGAAGTAACATCTTGTGATTCTATTCAATCTGAGGTATTGTATGTTCACAAAGACTAAAATAAGACCTTAAAGTTTTTTCTATTGCTCTAACGGGATAGATAATAGTGCCACGTTACCTGATGGAAACATAGTTGTATTTTGTTTGGTATAGTTTCAGTTCTTTGTAGCTGAACCCCAAGTGTACATTACATTAATATTTTCTTTAATTCAAATTAAGCAAGGGGGTGAGAACCTACCCACTCAAAGGCAAGAAGAATTTTAACTAAATGCCCTTATTTTAACAGATAAAATCCAAAAACTATGCTATCATATCCTTTTAATTTTAAAGTTCTAGACAAATAAAATTATTAAAACTATATCAGAAGGTTAAGCAGTGAGATCTGTCTGCATTATGCCCAAGACACTACAAAACTTTTTAAAACTTGTTTCATTGTAGAAGTGGTTGACATGAAAACTTGTAGAAAACAAAAGCAGTTTCAAAATATGTGATAGGAATCTAATATGATCCTAGCTATAGATGAAAGAGAAATGCTCGTTAAATGAAAAATCAACCGAAGAAAATCGTGGAGCTACCCTAGTTTGAAAGGGAGCAGTGACTGCTAGAAGCCAACATGGTCCCTGGGGACATACTGCAACACAGAGAATAGGTTTCATTAAAATGAAAAAAAAATGCTCCAAACTGGTGGGTCAGGGAAATGCCACTCACCTTGAGGATCTAGATTTTGACAAAATTCTTTTTATAGATTCAAGAATAGGTTATGGATTCGGAATGAGGTAAATTCTTTGCAGTGTTGAACAGAGAGATACTGATGGAGCTGAAGGAAATTATCCTAGACTGTCGTTGACCTTGTCCACTGTTTGGGTAGTGACAGTGCAAGGACACATGTGATGCTGTGTATGATGTAGAATAAAGATGGCCAAGAGGTGTTAGTTCATAGAGTTTTACATAAATGTGGATGAAATTTATAGGAGAAAAACTGTGGCTGTGTGTGGAAGTGATTTTACTGAGTCTCATCCAGAAAATAAACATTTAAGACAGAAAGAAATGCATTTGTGGTATTTCAATTAAATAGAACATGGTGTAGTTGAATAAGCAAATCTGGTAAATAGCTTAAACGATGAACAGTGAAATGGAATCATGGAAGCTGCAGGTTTCGAAGTCAGAAGACCCAGCCCCAGGCTCCATTCTGCCAGCTACTGACTTTGTATGTGTGGGGCAATCACTTGGTCATCCCTTGCTTCTGTTTCTTATTTTAGAAAACCTAAGTGAACCAATGATTTTTTTTTCACATTCAAGGACATTATATGGACAAATGAAGTGAATCTATAATGCTAGTCTTGTATGTCTTGGTTATCTTTATTAAATCTAAGTTTCTTTTCTACCAAATGAAATGGATTTCCTTGAGCAGATATATTTTGTTATTTGTATATTGAAAGCAGAGGCCAGGTGACCACCAAGAGGAATTCCAAACAACAGAAAGCTTTTATATAGTACACAGTTGAAATCAGCAATTTTTCAGAACTTCTCTGACATATGTATTCTATAATCGACTATGTTCTCACTTTCCACTCTAGTCTATCTGCATGTATTTAATCTTAAGTTTTGTTGGTATTACATTATAATTTTGGTTATGAAGTATTTCATACAACAGTGTGTTCATGAGTTTTGATATTTGTGTTCTTATTGTTTTCCTCCTTCAGAAGAATTTGCAAACCTTTCAAAAGATAACTGACATTTCATTAAAACTGAAGTCCTATTTAGACATCTCATCGTTTTTCAGAGAACAATATTAAGACACATACAATCGCAAAGTTCTTTATATAGTTCAGAGTCTTTCACAGAAATAGATAAGGTTAAGCGGGTAAATCCTGACTGTATTCATCTTCTAACAGCCTCTACTCCTTTCACTTGTGTTGGCATAATTTTGTTCAATTTCACCCTGTAGTTTGACACCCGAATGTATATAACACCTCATTTGAAAATTATGAGAACGGGATGCTTTATGTCCATGATCAGATTTCATCCTGTGTTAATCGCCTGATCCAAATGGATTTTGGACTGCTACTCCCCGACAGAGTACAACATGAAGCCACTTCCTAAGCCATGCTTTTGTTTTTGGCTTTCTCTTCTCAGAGGCCTTAGGGATATAGACTTTGAACCCTTACATTCCTGGCTCTATAGGAACACAGCCATCACCCAGGTATCTGATAGAGTCTCTCCTTCTGTCAAGTCCTTCACTAAAATCAAAGACAGTTTCCAAGAGAGTGGAGCAAGGTATGACAAAAATCCCAGACCACTTCCTGTGAAATTTGCTGGTCCTAAGCTGAGCAAAACTTTGCTGTCAGTTTTTACCTTCATATCAAGTTCCCTTTCCAAGAATAAGTAATAATAGTAATAATAATAATAATAAATAATTAACTTGAATTTCTTACGTTTCTCTTCTTACAACACCTCTGCCACTATATATGAGATCAACACACCACCAACATGTAACAGTATATCTAGATTAATTATGTAGCCACCTAGTGTTGAACTCTTTCACCGAAACCAGAATTTCTGCTTTTTAATTTTATTTTCACATTCTCTTATTTTATATCATTCTGCAAGGAGACTTTAATTTATCTAAAAGTGCAACTGCTAAAATTCATAAACAGAAACTATCTGAGTATGAAAGCAGGCTCTCCCTGTTGGTCTGACAGGTTCTCAGCTGGCTGCTTTGTCACTTACAGTATTTATAAAGAAAGAGGCATGCTTGCAAGACATTATGGAACCAGGAAACTTTAAAGTATATAAAGTGGAATTCAGAAAACAGGTTCAGGAAAAACCTCAGAAACATCAAACAAAAGTAATAGGTTTAAAAGAAAAATGAAAATGTAGAGACTTGAAGAGAAGCAATTTAGGGAAGGATCTGATATCAAGATTTCAGAAAAGCAACAATACCCCCATTCACAGGTGTGTCACCTGTATAGAAAGTCCTGAGTATTCCCAGATGGCAAAACTGTAAACACAAAAATGAAACTGAGACATATTAAAGGATAGTGATAGGGGTATAAGTATTATCTAACAGTTTTAAGTAAATCAGAATTAGATCTGTAACAGCAAAGTTTTATTTCCTCAGCCATGGACTTCTGTAGAGCACGGAGATTATTGCAGAAGTTCCTTATGCACCCTAGATGCTATGTGTAGACATAGCATATCTCAAACATGACCTTTGCTATTTCCCATACTGTATCTATACAATCTCTGTTATAATTAAAAGAACATAAGCATTTTATGATTTAGGGATTTCTTCCTCAAATTTAAAATTCTTCATTCATAAAATCTTAATACCCAGAGTTAGAGTGCAACTCATTTGGTAGTATGCTTGTCTAGCATGCCCAAGATCCTGGACAGAGGCAGAAAATTAAGGTTATCATTTAAGGTACTGCATCGCGAGTTCAAGGCAAGCCTAGGATACCCTGTCTAAAACACGAGGGTGGGGTGTCAAAATAATTAGAGTCATAAAGTTTGCAGACCTTTCTAGACTACACAATGATACTTTCAATTAAAGTCACAGGTATGAAGAAGAGGGGTGATAGGGAGATAGACAAGGATATATTCCACATAAATGATAAATCACAAATGAAAACCCACCCAAGGGTAAGATAGGGAACACCTACTGATAGGCCTATAAAATTAAAAGAGATACAGATGGCAAGATAAATTTGCCTGGAAGAATTTAGCGTAACAAGCCACTAAATACCAAGGTTAAGTAGCACACTAAGGTGTAACCCAGAATTTTGGGTCAAGCAAAATCTCTGAACTATATGGAATCATCAAATGATTTCCTGATAGAGGACAATATGTGGTTAGAAAAAAATTACCCAGAGAAAGAATTTAACATGGATATATGTGCCTAGACCTGTGCTAAGTATTAACCTGTAGTTATTATATAAAGGACTAACATTGGTAATTTTAAGTTTAAGTGTTAGGACTCTTTACTTGCATGAGTCATTCCAAAGTTTTGTCTCTGTATCTTTACTTTTTAATTTACCAATACACACACACACACACACACACACACACACACACACATACATACATACATTTCATCCTATCCCAATAGTACCCATTGTGTTCTAGGCCCTTAAGGAACCTACACAATACACATATTTAGGTAACAACACGATTAGTAGATTACTAATTGTAGCTCAGATAACTACGGAGAAATTGCTGTAGGTTGACGTGCTACTATGGGCATTGTTAATGAAAGAGTTGAGTCTTAAGATTCAGGGAAACATGATGGTGGTACAGAATGTCCAGGGAGGCAGGCATGGCACTTAGAATGCACAATAGACCTATTTCAGTGTGTGTGCACTATTAGGGCCATCCCAGGAGACATTTGTTTTCCAAACTCTTTGGCACACTTCTTGACTTCAAGTAGATTAGTAATAATAATTACACTACTTGTACTGTAGTTTCTTGGGCTCATAATCCCTCACTCAGCATGAAACACAGCCTTCCTGTGCTTTGGACAGCACTGAACTGCTACAAGGCGGGGACTGGAAGGTGTTGAAGCCAGTACATGGGACAAAGAAGACATAGATAGTCACGGATGTAGCCACATTTTGGTTTTGCTTACCCTGTTGCCCCTCAGGGATCTTATAGTTTTATTACTGCTATTATTTTGCTTGTATTTTTCTTTATACTTGGTAAATTTAATGAGCTGTCTCTAAGCAATGGAGCTGTTTTATTCCCAATGTTATCACTCTATTCCATATTTTTATCAGTGCATGACAGTGTTACTCATCTCAATCCTTTCACATGTTCAGTTCTGACTTTCTGCTAGGCTTTGGGCTTAGTGTTGGTGATCAGTAGTGAGGAAGATGAAACCGAAGAGTCCAGCCCTTTAGATTTAGAGTATTTGTACTTTTTTTTTTGAACATAGCTTTCTGGTATAATAATTGTATAATTGTATAATCATTGTATAATCATTGTATAATAAATGAAGAGTGGCCTCAAATCTATGTCACATCAGTCTCAATTTCTACAGAGTCAGGAGTCCTGGAGTGTCTTGGTCAAGTATTCCTTCTCTCTTCTAGAAGCAACAACGTGGTATGTTGACCTGAGTTCCTAGGCTCAGATGATTTTATGCGCCCCAGTCTTCCTCCAGAGGAATTGTGATTCTCTTTTGCCAGTAGTATTTCCTGCTGCCCCATGCCCATCTCTACCTATGTGTGCATTGAGAATTTATTTTCCTTCAAGACTTGTGATTTGTCTTTTATTTCTCTATTCTTAAATCTTACTCACCTGGAGAAACCACAATTACGTCCTTGGTTGAACATTCCCTCCTCTGATTTACTTATTTGTTTATTTATCATCTTCCAAGCAGAATCCAGCAGCTTAGTGCCTGAATGTTGCTGGAAGTTGTTGAATTTTTGTTTCTGTTTCCTCACCTACATTTAAATCCCCCTGCATGACAGAGTCAAGAAAGACTGGAGACTCCCAACATGCCTTGCTTGAGAAATCTCTTGGTCAACGTGAATTGATGCACTTATCCCAGTATACATATGCGGGTTAAGCATTTTAAAGAGGAGGAGATAAAACTCTGTGGGACATAAATGATGTTTCTGTGGTTCAGCAGCTACTCCTGACCCCATTCAGTGAAGGTCTGTTTTCACCAAACCTTGATTTCTCTTTGGACAATATATGTCCAAAATAAGAGATGCTAATAGCTTCACCCTTTTCCTCCTTATCATCAGTAAACAGAGGGTATAGAAACCTGTAGGAGTAACACAAATATCAAAGGAAAACTGTTCTTTTGAAATTGTTTTCATGCTGGTTTGGAGTGATAATTGTGTTCCCAGAGTTGATGACTTGGCAGAAGTTTTCTGACTCAGACATCTAGAATGACCACCAGGTCTCAATGCCCAGCTCTCCCTCAGCCCCCAATAGAAGATTTATTTGGTTTGGCAAACTATTCTTCTTCCCTTCATTAGTGAAGTTGGCCTCTTGGGGATGACATTTTCAACAGTAATGGAGATGCCTCGTCTCCTATCAATAAAGCTGTGATTTACAGTATTTAATCTAGTTGAAAGGGAGGAAAAAGAGGAGCCTACATGAGAAGAGATGAAATTATAAAATGGCTCACTTCCTAAAGTTTTCTAAACATATAGAGTATTAACTTGGCTCCCAGCCTTATTTACAGCACACAAATCTCCGTCAATCAAAACAATGAAAAGCTGGGCTTTCCAACACTCCTGCTAGGGCATTTGACATACTAGGTTCTACAGATTTTACTGTGTAAGGAACATATTTAATCCATGCTATCTGCCCTCTAGTCCTGTGCTAAGCCTGACTACATTAAACCTAGAAATACCTCGTGTGATTACTGCCCTGGAATTATCTGAGACCTACTTTTTATCCATGTTCCACTGTGGTTTGCACTATGAGCTACCCTAAAAAGCTCGTTGATGCAAAACGTTCAGTTATCATTAATAAGGGTGCTCAAAGATTTTATTTTATTTATTTATTTAGTATTTGTTGTTGTTGTATGGTTTGGGGAGAGTTGCTTTGCTTGGTTTACTTTTGCATTTTGTTTGGTTTTTTTGCCCATGATTAACTGCCCTTTGAAGCAGCTAGGCCTAGGGAAGATTAGTAGGGTTTTGTCACTAGCTTAGCAATGCTAGAATAAAATGTAAAGCCTTCCCCCAAGGAACTATAAACTGCTCTCATGCACATTCAGCCTCAAAACTTAAGTGTGTGATTTAATGTTTATTCAGCACCAACATTGTACAACCACTTCAAAAAAAGCATTCTGTTTATCTAGCACTCTAAAGTTCTAAAGGATGTCACATCCATTGCCTAATTAGTCTTCACGAAGTCCTGGCTCTACAGCAAAGGGGGACGTGCCCATTATCCCTACCACACACATTGCAAATAAAGCTCAGGCTTTTTAGTTGAAGCCACAGGGCCGCAGGACCTGAAGGAAACACTCCCTGATTTCATTCTGAACCAACAAAAAAGAGTTTGCTTATTTTTTCTCTCTGTCCCCCTTTCCCCTTTGAATCACATGTTTCTGCTCCCTGTTCATTTGTCTGTTTATAATTTTGTAAGAGAAGATCTCTCAAGATAGCACAGGCTGGTTTCAAACTCAGCCTCTTCCTTCCTTTCCTGGAATGCTAGAATTGGGGGGCTTACTACCCGTGATATTATACCTGTTAGTTCATCCTTGCTTTAAGTTTTCTAAAAGGATATATAAGGATTTGCTTTTCATTTTGCTGAACTTTTTTCTTCCCGTTGTGCAAGATTGTTCAGCTATCCATATCCTCTTCCCTGTTATTCTTTCATCGACTACTGTGTTTAAATAGTTACTGTAGGATACCTTGCAGAAGGGAAAGATTGTAAGGCAATGAAGATTCTCTCTCTCCTCCTTCTTCTAAAACCGCCCTGTAATCCTCCTGCACCCCCCTCCCCCGCCACCTCCACCATTCCTAGTGCCCAGTTCAGTTCAGGCTTTCTGTTCTCATTGAGGCTGCAGTTTGTCTGCTGAATTACTTCTTTGTATTCAGCCAGGGCCCATGGAGTATTCCCAGTGTATTTATTTTCTGTTCCTGAGCTGAATGCTGGGTGCTTCTTTGTCCCGATGCCTTCTGCAAAGGAGTTTCAGAGGTTGGGGAGGGGGGGCAGACGAGGAGGAGGGGCAGGAATGCCAATAAAGCTTTCTGTATCCCCCAGAGGAATGTGTGCAAACGTCTTTCCCATTGCTTCACTCAGTGTTCTCCCCTCTGCTGCCCTTGCTCTTAATTGGATCTACACCCTAGAGAAAACAACTTTGTTAATGGGATGGTTAAAGAAAATGAGAGGTGGAAGTTGGCTGTGTTCAGTTCTGGCAACTTACCCTCTCTGGGAATAGCAGTCTCTGATGCCTGATCAGGGGAAGGGATTCCACTTTCTTGATCAAGAGGAAACACCACAATTCCTTTATAGCTCTTTTCTCCCTTGTCTATCAAAATGGAAGAATATGTTCTCCTTCTTCCGTAGCCACTGAACCTAATTTTCCTAGTAATTATGACTCTGCTGCCTTACCTTCTTTCACTCATTTAATCATGTTCTTGACCAATCACTGTTAAACGAGTTTTGTGGCGTGCTGATTTGTGGAAATAAGGATTCAATGTTCAATGAGAGAATTTAAGTAAATGCTCTCATGAGGGTTACTTGTGAGTCGAGGATAAAGACAATATCCAAATCTATCCATACATAAATAAAATAGTGACAGCCTGCACTAGGTGGCCCAATTTAAAATAAATAAGATAAAGGCTAAGAACTATGGCAAAACTACATATGTATCCAGGTTCTAAAGGGGTGCCCGGACAGTGAAACCTAAAACTTGTACTTGGGAGCTGCTTATCACTGTTTACCCTTTTATTCCTATAGCTATAATGAGGCATAACATATACAGTTAGGTTCATCTACTGAAAATATTCATTTTAATGAATATTAGTAAGTATAATGTTTGGATCCATCATGACACCCTAGCTTGAGACATTCCCACCAGTCCACAGATGTCTCTCAAGACCATTTTTAGTTAAACTCCATTTCCATCCAAGACCCTGGATAAGCATAAGTCTTTGTTTTTATGTATTTGTTTTTCTAGACTTTTTAAATAATAAATAAAATCTTAAAATATGTAGTGTTTAGAATTTGGCATCTTCCATTTAGAATAATGTTTTTCAAGTCCATCCATATTGTGCAGCACTTATCAGCAGTTTGATTCCTTTAATAACTGAACGGTATTCCAATTTATAAATATTCCATATTACGTGTGTTTGTTCAGTATTTCTTGAACATTTGGATATTATATACTTTATGATTGTTATGAACCAAGTCGTAAAGAACATTTATGGTCAATTTTTTAATATAAAGATTCATTTTCAGAAGACATTATACATTGAAATTTGTGAATTATGGCATACTATTATTATGCCCTAATATCCTACCATATTATTTTCAAAAATAGCACTGCACAGTCACTTCAGTTTCTCCACACCTTTGTCAACAATGATAGTTCTCTATCCTGTGGTTGTAACTGTTAAGTGTGTGTATCTTTCACTTTGGAGCCTGTCCTGGACCTAGCTCTTGTAGACCAGGCTGGCCTCGAACTCTCAGAGATCTGCTTATCTCTGCCTCCAGAGTGCTGGGATTAAAGGTGTGTGCCACCACTGCCCAGGTTCATTTGTTTTTATATACACGGACATAACTCTTTTTGCTGACTATCTTTTCTTATGTAAATTGAGTATATACATTATGTGTATGTCTTGTTGATTTGATATTGTTCATATATTTTGCCTATTTTGATTTTGGTCTTATTTTTGAATTTTGAGAATTCCTAATATATTCTTTACATAGTGTTTTAAATTTTTTTCTTATTCCTTTTTTATTGAAATTTTTTCACAGTTCCCCTTCCTCTTATTCCTCCCAGATCCTCTCTACATACCCACTCACCCAACTCCATGCCCTTCTTTCTCTCTTTAGAAAACAAACAGCAAACAAACAAACCAGGACAACAATGAAGAAGAAGAAGAAAAAGAGGAGGAGGAGGAGGAAGGATGGAGAAAAACATAGAAGCACAAAATCAGTAGCGCTAATAGAGAAGCAAAAGACTAGCAAGACAAAAATGATCAAGCAAAGTAATGAGACAATTTATTATGTGTCTCTCCTCTTGTTTGCATATGTAGTATAAACATTTTTAATTTTTAAAGTTTTTTTTTTAAGATAGGGTTTCTAGTCCCAGAATGCCCTTAAACTCTATGCAGCCAAGAATGATCTTAAATTCCAGACCTTCCTGCCTCTACTTCTCAAGTGTTAATATTACAGGCAACCAGCTTATCCAGTGTAGTGCTGGGAAATGACCCAGGGCTCCATGCCTGAGGCAAGCACCCTACCCACTAAGTTACAATCTTAGTCCAACATTTTTAGTGTTATTAAATGTACTATATCAAGTTTGCCCTTGTAAATTGTATTTTAAGTATTTAAGGACTTTGTTCTTGTTGGAAAGTTACAAAAGTTATTCTCAAAACCTAAAAGAAAGTAATTTTTAGATAATTTTTAGATCTTTAGCTTCTACATTTAGGTCTATGGTTTTTTTGACTAATTCCTGCATATGGTGTGAGAAATGTTCTGAATTCTTTTGGTTTCAGTGTGGATATTGAATTAATCCACTGCCATTTGCTGAACAGACATCATTTCCTTACAGAATTTATTTGACACCCCTCACAGTTTTCCTTTTCTTAAATTACTTCATTTCAATAGAAAACAATGGTCCATGAAAGCCGATCTAGTGGTTTGTTCAGGCCAGTCACTGCCATCTGATGCTCTACTTTATAGTCTGCATTCTAGTAACTTCTTGGCTGCTGAAAGATAAAACAATCATAGTCTCTTCATCTACAATCTACTAAAGATAGATAGTTTTTCATTAGTTAATGATAGATACAGAACCCCTTTTCATTTTGTCAGCTTTTGAAACTTTAAAACATAGAAATATAGTGAGATAAGATTCTTTGCTATTTCCTGAGAATAGGTATAGAGTCACTTGCTCATGTCATATGAGAACAGTCCACCAAAATTTAACATTTCTAAGTCAAAAGAAGCTAATGTATAAATTATTTTCTGAACAGATTCTGTTACACAAATATTGCTACTTTGCTCTGGTGTTATTTTTTAACCAACACAGGTAGATGAATGCTAAAAATACATTCTTTTTCATGTCAATAATAATAACAGTCAACTTATTTATTCCAGCCCAGGCAGCTCTAGTTTACACCAGTATAAATTAACTCCAAAATTCTAATTTATATGTAAGGATTCCATTCATCTTCTTATACTTCTTTGAGATTTTTATCTTATAAAGATTATTGTTATTTTTCAAAATTAGTGGGTATTGATTTTTTCTTCATACATTTAATTATGATATGTTCTGTTCTACTTTTCTTTTCTCCTGCATTCCAAGTACCATACTTTAAACATAAAATCAAGAACACTACCTTTTTTTCTTTATAGAAAGTCAAGCCATTTTAAAACTGAGATTTTAAAATCTCCACAACCAACACCAGATTATATAGAAACACATCAAAGTAGCTACTATAATTTCCAATAAAAATAAAACTAATTTATTGAATAAATACTTATGGAATTCTAAAATACATTTTTTTTACTGCTAGGAAAGAGTTTAGTGATCTGTGTCAAATTAAAGTCTTGGCAGACAGTGGGGTTGACTTTGTACATAACTGGAGAGAAGAGACACATCTGGAATCTAGATAACAGGGACTTTATTTTCTCACTTGCTCATTATCAGTTGCAAAGCCACAGTAGAAGAAGGCACGTGATGATCTTTGGAGAAGATTCGGAGTTACCAGAATGAGAGAGAAAAGGAAATACTTTCAGAAAAAGAGTTTTTAATAGTGAGCCTTCAGCAGTATAAAAAGAATTTGCTCATTTCAAGGAAAAGCGGGTGCTTGGGGGAAAAGTTGTAGAAGGTGTACAGCTATATGGGGAATTCAGGGAAGGAGAGGTGAGTTGATAAGGATCACATAGTGTCCACTTGAATATACACAAAGAAATATACCAGGAAAAGTTAAAGGTGATTTCTTAAAAAAAAAAATAGAGATTACCTTGCAAGTATGAAGACTCCAAAGTGAAACCAAAGTAGATCTGGCAAAGTAGAGAAAGACTAGTTGTGAGCCATCTTGAAAACCATTTTTTTTTTGTATGAGTCTAATTTTATCAACCCAACATGGCTTAGTAACTTGAATGGATACAGTGATAGCTAGTAGGGCAGTTTGAAGATGAGGAAAAACTGGGAGTAGGTCATCACCTAGAAGATTTTTTTGCCATCATATATGTTTGTTGGCATAAAATGTTTGTTGACTTATTGTACGGAGAATGGGTAAAAAGACATGAGGAAATTTGGGGAAAGACAGAAAAGAAGTTAGGACACAGATAAGCAGAATCTCCAGATTCTACTGAAGTCTCAAGCATTCCAATTACTAAGAATTAGGAAGCATGGTGCTTGGTTGTGTTTCTCTTCATCTGGTTCCATTACAGTGTCGAAAGTTACTGGATAAAGGCTCTATGATGATAGATGATAGATAATTCACCACTCCGATTACAGGGGAAGGTCAGTTCAGGTACACAATCCACTTTTGCTAAAAGTCTTAGCTGGGGTCATCCAGGGATGCTGTGCTCAGCCTTATACATAGGGGAGGGGCTTGGTCCTGCCCCAAGTTAATGTGCCAGACTTTGTCGACTCGCCGTTGGAGCCCTTACCCATTGGGAGGAGTAAGTGGGGGTGGGTTTTAGGGGAGATGGGGCAATGGAAGGAAAAACTATGGTTGGAATGTAAAATAGAAAAAGAAAAGAAAAGATTTGGGAAACATTAGGGGTATGTTTAGTGAGGGAGAAGTGATAAATTGTGGTTTTAGACCCTACCATCTAAGTTTGTGTTAAAAGATCTTGTGAAGTTTCCAGCTTGTAGACTTAAATAAGTACCTAAGTATGTAAGTGCTAAAGACTGGACTGCGAAGCATGGTGAAGTAATAGAATGAATAGTGATACTATAAAATAAATATGAATGGCATAAAAATATACATTAGCACTGCTATTATTATGTAGGAAAATGCCCACATATAAACCAGATAATAGAAAGTGAACAGACAGAGACAGAAACAGAAGGCACAAAGAAACTTTCCAAACAAATTAAGGATGCCTAGCTTTTCAAGTTTCAGTAGAAATAACTCGGGGCAGTTCAGGTCATTAAACCCTTAAACCTCTGCTCTTGTTTTTCTCTCTTGCCATGTCTTTCTCTCTAGTGTCTAAAGCCCTTTGTGTGACCCTTCCGACAGGAAATTCAGCAGGACCTGAGAACTAGCACTTAAAGACACAGAGCAAAACTTTTTTATTTTTTTTTTTGACTAATGGAATCTCAAAGAAACTCAGAAGAGTTGTGCTGTCTCCTGTCGTCATTTATCTACCGTAATCAAGACTGACAAGAAAAACAAAGAGATCCATGTTCTTTGCGGGGGTAGGAAACCGAGCCAGTTGATTTGAAGAAAAGGGCCAGGATGGAAGCCAAACTCCCTTTCTCATCCTCTTGTCCTATTTCTGGTTTGCTTTTTCTTGTCAGCATTTTCTCCAGCAGATCGATCTCTCGTCGGCTAGTGCCAGTGATTTTTAAGCAAAGAGAGAAACTTACTCTTTGCAGGTGAAAGATAATCAAATTGAATATTACATAGCCCCTGAAGTGCAGGCAGCTGATAACAAGAGCCAAACTCAATATCCTGACAGATGTTGTCTTGGATTGATTAATCTCTCTGCTCACTCTGGTTAGCCATCTTCCAGCATAGACAACCCAAGTCCTTGGCCTTATCCCAAATGGCTTTCTGCATGGCTGGGGCTGGCCCAGGGGAGCATCTCTCTTAAATGTGCAATACAATTCCTTCCTTCTGATGAGGAGGAAATTAAAACGCAGCTTGCCTACTTCTACTTTAAAATCTGCTGTACGAGAAGGCTATATTCTGAGCTTAGTTCATGATGCTTAGAATAAAGAAGTCTCCCTTTTGAGTTTTTGGTTTAGCCAGCCTGCATGTGTATGCGTGTGTGTGTGTGTGTGTGTGTGTGTGTGTGTGTGTGTGTGTACCCACATGTCTTGAGTTTTAAGAAATAAGAAATATACACTTTTTGTGAAGGGAAAAATATGGGCTTAGAACTAAGTGAATCTTCAGAAAGTGAAAAGAGGAAACAAATGTGTGAGGGAAAGGAAAAAAGATTCTTCTCCTTTGGTTCTCATCCTGTCTCCCTTTCTCCTTCTCTGCTTTCCTCTCTTCTAAATTCCTTCTGTCTTTTGTTCTGTCAAAGAGTGTGCACATGTTGAGGCTGCAAAGAAGGCAGGTGGTAGGGACACACCCTCAAAATTATGCTTCCTTCTTTTATAGAAGATTTAGGAGTGATAAGACTCAAAATAATTATGGGACATTCTATGCAATAGATGGAGCAAGAAGACAGGGAAGAAAGTTTCTTATGAAGGATAAGGTAGGTCTTGGCCCTTAAAAAATGGCTAATTAGTTACCAAAGGGGCAACGAGAGAAACATAGAGAGGAGACTAGATAGTATGATCTTAAAGAAATAAGAACATTCACCATAAGCGTCCCTGCCTCACTTGATCGCTTGCTGACTCCATGGATTTCTGGGTCATATTTTACTTTTGGGTCTCATTCGTGCTTCAAGTATAGTATCACAAATTGGTGATCTTTTTCCTGGTTATTCTACCCTTAACTGTTGTTTCCTTTCATCTCTATATTTAGCATTTATATGTTATCCACAGCACCACACCAATGAATATGAATGCCATATTCTTTTTTCAGTCTTAGAACAAGATATAGGTAGGAGAGAGAGAACTTGAGTCTAGTTTGCCTAGTCACATTGAGATGCTTATGTGGTGTTGGTTTTACTGTATATATGTGGGTGTTTGCCTTCATGTATGTGTACTATGTGAGTACTTGGTGCCCAAGCAGGCCAGAAGATGGGGTCAGATTCCCTAGGACTGGAGTTACAAATAGCCGTGAGCTGCCAGATGTGAAGGCCAAAAAATGATCCGTGGTCCTCCACACAAGTAGTAAGTACTCTTAACTGCTAAGCCATCTCTCTTTCCCCTCAATTAGTGTTTGTAGAATCATGTACTTCAGTGATGCAAATTGAGGATAAATGGCTCAAAATCATTTCCCACAGTCCCTCAGTTTCAAAGAATAAAGTTTTAAATCTATGGAAATAAAACCCATAAGAATTATAACTCTCCCATGAATCGATACGTGATTTCTATGTTAGAAATGCAAGAATGTACAGGGAAATCTTTGTGATGCCATTACTCTGAGGGAAATCTGAGCAGAATAAACATTTTACTTTAAAATTCATCAAACTTAGAGAATGCATTTGCACCAGCCTTGCTCCTTTCAACCCCAGTCCCCAACTATATCACCTGTCTATCCCCTGGAAGCTTCCCTGTGAGTCCTTTGCCCAAAGCCCTGATGACATATTCCAGAGGTCTCTCATTTGCATTCTCTGCCAGGGCCTATGTTAATTCACATCAGTGGCATTGCAATGCAGCATAAAGAGTAAGGCACTATTATTATTTACTATGTAGTCTTGAGTTTATATACTATCCTCAGGAAGTTCCCCGTACCTATATCACCCAGTCTGCTGCAATCATCTGTACACCTAAATCGAGGATCTGCCTGCTCTCCATGACAGCACAGGAAAATCAAGAAGCCATGCCATGGACCAAAGACAATACTCCCTTGTGCTCTTGGTTGACATGTTGCACACATTCAAAACCGTTATGGCACTTGTGGCATACTCTCAAAGTCAGACTAGCTAGCTCTGTCTTCTTCCTCTTAGGTTCCCACCTACAAATATATAATGGACATCTTTCTAAAATTCCTATTTTCTGTAGAATTCATTGTTTGAATTTGAACTTCCTGTCCATGACTATAAGTTTTGTGTAACCATGGACACCAGGCCCCCCTAATGCCTAAATTAAAGTCCACCATAGGCAAGAAAGAAATTCATTGTTCAAACTCAAAGACACCACACATTTTTCCATCTCATCTTTGCCTCTAAGATGATTATAGTAACTACTACAACTGACCTCCAAACTTCGATTAGAAGAGGCATTAGTTTGAATGAAGGACTTATAATAATGGAATGAACAGAGATGGTCTTCTGATTCGAGAATCTCTAAATATTTCTAAATATAGCAGAAAGGTGGTTTTTGTTCTACAGAGTAAGGAGAAAATAAACAGAGTTTTCTGAGAAGAAGATGCAGAACCTGGGGGAAATCCTTAGTTGGGTTCTGACCAAAAAGTACCTTGCTGCGGTCAACTTGTTGCCAGAAAAAGAAAGGGAATGTGTTATAATTTTCAGTATTTGGTTTAGGCTTGAGAGCAGGTAGAGACAGAAGGTCAGAATGAAATGGAGAAGTCTTAGAGAATATGGCTAAGAGAAAGCAGAGGCTAAGAGAAAGCAGTGGGCAGTTGTGACCACTTGGCCATTTTGGGTGTTAAATGGCAGTGGTGTGTGCAGAGTCACAACAGTGGCTGTAGCATAAAACTCACTTAAATTGTGTTGTTATCCAACAGAAAATGATTCATTGAGAGCAGCTTGATTCCTCCCAGACTCCAATTTCATCTACCACCCCGGGACACCGGAAAAAGGTCTAGTTAGCCTTTCTTGTGAGGAAGTTGAGTCTTAGTTATAATATGATCCCCTCTGAGATGAGAGGAGCCCAAGGTTGCAGGATTACTCTCTCTGCTTCAAGCCAAGAAAGGTAAGACCTTTGAGGTCAAACCTACATTTTCAGTACACGTCTGATGATGGAAAGACAGAGTGAGGAATGAGAGTAGAAGGCACAGGCTGTGGAGAGCAGTAATTTGCTGAGTACCTGAACTGCAAACCACACAGGATAGATGTGATCTACCTAGACAGACGGACAGAGAGAAAGAAAGCATCCTGAAAAAAAACCTGCCACTAAGAGTAAGGAGAGCTGAGGAGGAGATAAAGTTTCTCTTGGATATATTTCCACTTGTGATGTGGAATTCTCCTGTTTCTATTCTCACTGTCTCTTTTTAACCATGAGTCATCCGAAAGCAAGGTGAAAACTTATCCTCCAAGAACTATAAATTTCCACAAATTAAACACCTGTGTTGACATCTAATAATACAACAGTTAATTTAAGACGGAGTATTCTTTTTTATTTATTTACTTTTACTTTAAGTGTGTGGGTGTTTTGCCTGATATATGTCTGTGTGAAGATGCCAGGTGCTCTGGAAGTGGAGTTACAGACAGATGTGAGCTGCCATGTGTGAGCTGGGAATTGAACCCTGGTCCTCTGGAAAAGCAGCCAGTGCTGTCAACCACTGAGTCATGATTTTATATTTATGTATTTTTTTTTAAAAAATATATATCATGTGAAGCCTTTTTGCATTTTATTTATTTATTTATTTATTTTTAGTTTTATGGGTATGGGTGTTTTGCCTCTGTGTATGTCTCTGCACCATGTGTGTTCAGTGCCCTGCACCAGAAAAGGATGTTAGATCTCCCAAGACTGAAGCTACAGATGGTTGTGAGCTGTCGTGTAGGTGATGGGAATTGGAGCTGGATCTGCTGGAAGACTATCCAGGGCTTGTAACCACCGTACCGTCTTCTCAGTGTTCTTAGAATGACTACTCTCTAGTTCTTCATGTGTACATGTTACACAACTCTTTCCTGAGCCATTCCTTTCCCACCTTATTTCATATTTAAAATTATTAACTTAATGAGACACACATATAGCATAAAGGAGGAAGGACTGAGTTCTAAAAGATAGTTTCTATATTTTAAAATACTTGCTTGCAGGTTAGCAGAGACCATTTGAAGATCTCCTGTCTTTTCCATAAGCTCACCAATAAGTTTGTTAGAAAATGTTTCCTTTCCTGGATATTATTTCACATAAACTTTTCTTTCTTTATATTGTACCTATGACTTCTAGAACTACAACTGATAACGAAGTCCTTTTCTGTAAAAAAAAAATCTGTATCAATACCCTTCAGTTCAGAGAAAATGCTATTCATTATGAGGAGTAGGAACCAAGGTACAAGAAAATGCTGGCAAGTGGTGTTCATTCAGTTTAAACCATAATGACCTTACTTGGTCCCATGAGTACTTGGGTCATTAATAATTTGACCAAGTTTCTCCAGCCTGCATGGCAAGCCACTAAGAAAACACACACACACACACACACACACACACACACACACACACACACACACACGGAGAACATTTGGTGTCTGGTAGAAATATTTTAAGAGAATATAAGATACAGGCAACGAATGGGAGAGTACATGCAGCAAGTACACAGTATATATGGAAGTGATTTTTGTTGTTGCTGCTGTTGTTGGTTTTCAATGCTATTTTATTACCTTATCCAATGGGAGAACCTAATTTCTTTTCAAGGACTACAGAAGTATCATTTTATGTATTTATAGTATTTACATGATGTGCATCTATGTCACCAAACATGTAATACTAATAAAGAAGGCTTTTTTTCCTCAAAAGGTAAATTTGTAATTTTTACAAAGACCTTTTAAAAGGTCTTTGTAATTTACTTCTTTTGTTATTTTGTAGTTCTAATGACATAGTCACGTTACCTGAAATGATGGGTCAATGGTTCTGACTTTGTCTACCTCAGTGTTAGCTGAAGGACTTCTGCTTAGCAGAGCTTTGTAATGAGTTTCCTTAGTAAGTTCAGGTGAGGCTAATGTGGCTGGTCTAATGAGTCATAGTAGGGGAGTCACTGCTACAGCCAAGTGCAGACAATGATCTACCCTTTGGTGTTTAGTTTGTTTAGTTTTCCTTGCCTTGTAAAAGGTGTATACATTAAGTTGAAGGAGTGGATTTTTGCTTTCATATTTCTAGTATAGTAAGAGCCTGCATTCTATTTTATTAGGAAAAAATAGAAGACTTGTTTTCTAATGTAGATATCATTTCCTGTAATGCATACATAGTTGATAAACAATACTATTATTAAATAATAACATTAAACTGTGAATTCTTTAATGTCTTAGATTCTTGCTGTGATTCCCAAGCCCAAATGACATACGTAGGTGCCTGTCACATGGAACTTTCCGTCATCACTTGTTTAATTCTTTATGGCTAGAAAGTTTATGTTTTCCTTATAAACTATCTCTCATTGATTGAGGTCCTTGGTTTCTCAAGAAAGTTACCAATAGCAGAGTAAGAGGGCACTACTGAGGTGTCAGAGATGTAGAAAATGCCATCAGTAAAGCAAATAATGGCAGCTTTTAATGGGATCTGCAATATTAGGATTGGATGACTTCAAAGAATTTTAGGCAGCCAGAGCAAAGAGAACTCCTTTAAAATCTTCCTTGAGACAGGATAGTTTTAACTTAAAGTAAACCTGAGTCTCCCTCTTCATGTCATATATTTCCAATTTTATTCCGGCATTGGGTAATACAATCATTATAAGAAATTAAGATGTAGCTAAGCCTTCCAAGCAAACCTCTTTATAGGAACAGATTTCAGGTAGCCTACTTTGTTATAATAATGCTCTTTGTAATACTGAGACCTTACAAGCAGCCAGAACTCAGACTTGGAAGAAGAGACTTGCCATACAAGAGGTGTCACTACTGCAACAGGGAACCTCTATGAGAACACGATTACTGTTCATGTTCAGAAAGCTCAAATTTACTAGATCCTGGAAGAGACACTTGTCTCTCCTAGCAGCTGACCAAATTTGGGGAAGTGGAATGAAGAGACGAACAGCAGTTGACACAAAATTCTTCAGGTGGATCAAATGATAGTCAATATCTCTTTGACTAATTATATATCATTTTTGGGACTTGAATTTTGTTGTGGAAAGCTTTGGTGAGGATAAGCAATTCAGAACTGTTTCAAAACTGAACCTAGAAATAAGAGAAAGCAAAGAAATGTGAAGTTTGTTTATATTCTTCACAGATTTTTTGAATGAGCAATTCCTTTCAGAATGGATTCCAGCAGATAATGGAGGAAGTCTCTGCGAACGTCCTGTACCATTAACACTGCAGGACAGTATCCTTCAGCTTCACTAGAGTCCCCAGGAATGACATGACTTTGGATACTTCGTCAATGCTACATCTTTTGGTCAATTGATATTCTTGTCTTTTCAGTGTTTAACCAAGGTGCAAGATCGATGATCTTATGAAAAATCTGTGCTTGTGATTCAGTACAGCTGTCTATTGAGAAGAATTAGAATCCCGTGAGTTCGAGTTAAACTTTAGGTGCTACATAGCATTTAGCAGCAGATATGATCTTATTGTGATGATGAAAATTGTATCCAAATCATGAAAAGTCAGGAAGCAGAGGCAAGAGATTCCCTGGAGCCCAATAGCAGGCTATACCAAAACAAAATAAAACAACCAACAAACAAAACATGTGAGAACTCTGAGTCCCTCACCCTCTCAACAGCCTATGTGAGGAATGACCTGGCAGAGAAGCTGAGAGAATTAGGAATCTGAGTGGATACCCACTTACCCCAGAGAGCCATCCTTATATGTGACTATGAGTCTTACTTTTCCCTCACTATAGCTCCGTAAACAGGCTTCTATCTGCTCCCATTCAGCTTCTCCAAAGCATTTACAGTCCCTTAATTAGACATATGTCTGCTATTTATTACCACTTAAAAGGGCAAGTAGTTAATGCCCCACTGTTAAAAATTCTTCGTAATTAATTATTAGCAAAATAAGCACAGCTCTTCCCTACTTACCTCGCCTTCCGTTGTGTCTCCCAGTATTTACTTATTGCCACAGTAATTAAATAATGGCAGGAGAAGTGCATCAGAGTCAGCCTGTGGGTGCCATCTGCATTACAGTGGGTCTCTTGCTCACCTCTGCAGTCCATGCCAGTTCTATTTCTATAGAAAGAATAGAGGGGCTGACCCCACCAGCTGTCCCGACTCCCTCCGGTCACTGGGGCAGATTTCCATAGCTATGCATCAGGTTTACCGCGGAACAGGTTACCTTTACTTTCATCTGTTAAAGGGAGGTGTGATGAGTGAAAACTACAGATCCCAGCTTGCAAACCAGCTTTGTATTGATGCTCAGGGGAAACAAAATGGAAACGCTTTACATAAAGAGACGTTTCATCTCCCTGAGATGTCACTTAGCAGTAAAGAGGAAGACAGCCGATGTGATCCCAACTTGCCCCTGCACCAAATTTGGTCTGAAAGCTATGCTTTGTCCACACCTCACTTGCATTGCGCCTGATGGACCCAGAGGGAAAATGCTTAAACAAACAGCTGGCTGTTAAGCTTTCCCTCCGCCTCATAAGAGTGCCAGTTGATAGTCTAACACTTTGTACTTAAAAGCATCTCTCATCCAAGAGACGGCAATAGTCTTACCTATAAAAACTCATTAGCGCTTTTAGCATCCCTCCCAGGTTCTTTCCTGGGAAGAAGGGAAAAGAAATGCAATAGGGTAAATCCTTTTTTCTCGTTTTTTTGCATGATGGCTCAGTACTGTGTGCGTCTCCTGGTTATTGTCCTTCCACAGAGCTGTTTAATGAGGACTTCTTCACAAGGAAGATTCTATACCAGTAATTCTCAACCTGTGCGCAGCAGTGATTCCTTTGGTGGCCAAATGTCCCTTTCACAGGGGTCACAGATTAGAGATCAAGAATATTCTATATTTACATTACAGTTTGTAGCAGTAACAAAATTAGAGTTATGAAGTAGCAATGAAAATAATTTTATGGTTGGGGATCACCACGAGATGAGAAACTGCATTAAGGGGTTGCAACACTAAGAAGATTGAGAACCCCCTGCTCTATGAACATCTAAAGCAGGATTAGTGCTTTATAGTTCTTGTGTATCTCCAAATCAGTAAGTTAACTCATTTTAAAAGACTTTGTTGTTTGACTTTTATGTAGTTATGCTCTTGGTATGGCAAAAGCCTAGTGACTTTAAAGTCAGACAGCCTTGACCACTCAACAGTGTTCGATCTCTCTAATGTCTCTGAGTCAATATAATCATATTGGCATATAAGCATTAGGAAAATAATGCCTATCTTACATAATGACTAACATTATTTTTTCTATGACTATTTTGACTGTGCCTTCAGTCAAGACAGGATGTTTCTCATTTTGTTGAATATAAATGGAACCTGCACTAGCCATCAATGTGTGATTAAGTTCCGAGGCCAGAAAACTTTTAATACCGTCTGCTGCCTTCCAAAATAAAATGCCTCAGGATGAAATTTACCATGTACATCTCTCCATTCAGATTTCATTGCAAATGGGAAATTTCAAATAAACTTTATTTGAGTGAATTTCTCCTGAAAAAAATACTCTTTATGTATTTGTAGGGAAACCCATAGTGTTGATAAGTGGGTCCTTTATCCATTTGTTAACTCATGGTAACATCCATTATTTACAATTGTAACTTCAAATCAAATTTCCAATAAGAAGTAATAGTTCTTCATTTTATAAAAATTGAAATATGGATGCATGTAAGGAAAGGAAGTGTTAATTTTAAAATTTCTTTTCAGAGGTGAGGCCGGAGCTTGGGACTTTGTCTGAGCAGCAGGTGCTGTATCACTCAGCTAGAATGTCAACCCTGAAAGTGTTGTTTTAGGTATATTTTCTTTAATTTTTTTTTTCTGGAAACACATTTTCAAGCAAATGTCTTATCCCCAATTATTTTATAGGAATGCGTATGTCAAGAGCTTGCACCATTACCCTCTCAAGGAATATTGCTTAGGAAGTATCTATCAGAATTTGATAGATATTTTTGTCTAGCATGGCTCACTTAGTTATATACCTCAAAACTCTATGGAATAGAATACATTTTGATGTAATTGTGTTTGGAACAGCTTGTTTTTAAGAATACTCTCAGTGGAATTTGTTACATTTCTTGAATGAAGTGATAATTGGGTCTGGAGGTAAAAATCTAAGCCATCAGTTCACACTGGACTTAGGAGGTTCAGGCATCAGTACGCCACCTATTGTGTTTAGACTACAATTCCAGCATGCAAATTCATTGTCTTATTTGATGGGGTAAATCAGACATGAAAACCTTGTATCTTAGTCATAGAAGGTGCTATAACCGTGTTTCTGAAATTGTTGATCGTTTTCCCTTTGGAGGTCAAACGAGTCATTGACAGGGGTTGTCTAAGATTATCTGCATATCAGATATTCATATATCAATTCATAATAGTAATAATATTACAATTATGAGGTAGCAATGAAAATAATTTTAGGTTGGTTGAAGTGTGGAAGCTTTAAGAAGGCTGAAAACCATTGTGCTTCAGGAATACTGAAGAATACCTTGGGAGTGAGCAAGCTTCAACTTGCTTCTATGTGTTAACTTTTTTTTACCAGTTCTTAGGTTATTTTTAGACCTTTCTCTTGACATGAACACATTCTAGAAGGAAGGAAGACCATGGGAAGGTCATCTTTGTGGTGTGTGTGTAGTGAGAGTGGCATGGTGATTCTTCAATGGCTTCCTGGTAAGGAGAATTAGTGGGCTTGAAGATTTATAATAATTGATATTGACAATCAACTAAATGTTATCAGTTGCTCTTCACTGGAGCATTTTAATTTGGCTTTTCATTACCTTTACATTTCTCCACCCAAGAGTACATCCATTTCTGCTTTATTTGAATCTCTTACATATCTGTTTTCCTTTTTCTTTTTGCATTGGGTATTTGACATGTGCATGATTGGAAAGACACACAGAAGTAATGCACCGGTATACACAAATACATGGAAGATTGGAAGATAAATAGGAGACTATTTGAGAGACTGATGGACAGTTCCCTTCACAGACAGACAAACCTGACTAGCTGTTTTTTTTTTTTTTTAACTTTGGTCTGCTTAAAGAACCTGAAATTTAACTAGGAAAAAAATTAATTAGTGAAGGCAGAAGCCTAAATTTTCTTCTTACTCTCACAACAGATGCTTTGAAAATTATAGACAGGTGGCTAAGTCTTACTAAAAAGAGCCATCGCTTGTCTTTTTCACATCCCACCTCCTTTCCTTGTGATTTCTTTCAGTGCATTTTTGCCTTTCCTTTTAGATTCACCATTTCAAATATTATAGCTACATTTTTTTCCTCCTCCCTGTGTAGTAATATTTACCGACACTCTGCCCATTCTTTTTATTTTGTTCCCAGACATCTCGTCATCATGAAAGTTCTCAGGGAAGGAAACAGAAGAGTGTAGGACACTTTGAAAAAAAATACAGACGCCATGATTTGTCATTTGCTTCATTATAATAGCGACGTAATGATCATTTCTACCCTGCTCTTAATCAGAGAATGAGAGAATTGTACAAAGAGAACTGGGATGTAAAGTAACTTAATTCAAATACTAGTTAAAAGTTGGAAAATAGGGATCAATACAATACTAGAATGAAGGGAAAGGAGGTTCAGAGAAACATAATTAAGAGGTAAGTTATTATGAAAGGATTCCCAATATTAATCCTCCTAAAAAAGAATGTTGCCCTCACCAACTTAAACTCTGCTAACAACTTTGGGGTGCCACTTATTAATTATTGGCTATGATTTGTATGTTAACTTTTAACTGAAATACTTCATTTTATACATACGGATATTTTGCTTGCATGTACACCATGTGCATATAATCTCTGTAGGAAATATAAGGGGGCTTCAGGTTCACTGAAACTGAAGTTATAGACAATTGAAAGCCATCATGCAGGTCCTAAAAATCAATCAGAAGTCATCGAGAAGGCAAGACAAAGCACCTAACTATTGAGTCTTCTCTCTAACCACTCATAGTACAATCTTCAGCCCATAATTATCATTTTCAAGACATAGCAATATTATTGTGCTTAGATGTCACTTTGTGTACTGATTCATTCATCCTTGGTATTTATAGTCCATACCATTTTACACAATGTATACCAAGATTCCCAAGCTTTGAATGAGTAATCATTCAAGCAGGAAAAGAATTGGGATAGTAGTTTGTTTGCTGACCTTTTCATTTTTTTGGCAGATGTCGATTTCCACATTTTAGCCAGAGTTAAAAGAAAGTGCATATATGCATATATTTCTATATGTGTGCATATATATATTTAAACATCTACTTTTACACACACACACACACATCCTTTAGATTTTCAGCAAATGAAAGAAACTCAGAAAGCTGAAAGCCCTTGTCCCAAAACCAAATAAAGTTCTAGGCTCACTCACTTACTAAACCCGGTCTGCTTGCTTCTTACTTGTCTATGCATTACTTCCTATGCATTCTTGCTTGATATTTGGTACACATTTTTTCCCCACAAGATCAGAATGGCTCCTCCTCTTGTTCTCTCTCGTCTTCCTCTTCCCTTCCCACTCAGTACTAGGGATCAAACCCAGGCCCTTGTATATATTAAGTAAACATTCTTACTATTGAGCAACAGCCCAGCCCCTTCTTTTCTGTTGTTAACTGCCTGCCTGATCAAGAACAGGAAAAAAAAAATGAGGATTAATGTCTAGTACCTCTAATAAGCTTTAGAAATTTAAATATACGTGAAAGACATTTACTTTCTTCCTTTCATGTTTAATTTAGCTTTCTGTCGTTTACATATTGTTTACTTATTGTTCATTTGAAGTCAGGGTGCAGCTCCTGCTGTTTACCATATTGGGAGCATTTCCTACGGCGGATGTGCTGCTACTATCCGTGTGTCCGTCAATCACAGCCTCTCAAAGAGTGGCACTCTTGCGAGCCAGACAGAGAAATCCCCACAACTGTCTGTCTCTCAGACACTCCCCACCTGTCTTCTCTCCTTATCAGCAAGATAAGTAAGTGGCTCATGTTCCCCATACAAATAATTCAGTAGCTTATCTGTGTAAATGGTAATGGCACAGCATTCGCAATTCCTGCAGTTTTGATAGTGTAACATAATAGGATGTGAGACACCCCCAAAGAGCATCCCAGACAGTCGTGTTGTTAAGAGTACTAAATTACTCCAGCTTCCTAGTCCCAGAAATATTGTAGTTGGTACCATTCATCCATGATTGTTCTTTGTGTTTTTCTCAGCTGTCTACCTCTAAGAAGCAAATGCATTACTTTTAGACTGCCTATCTGGTACATACGTCAGCTTGAATACAAACTCTTAGCCTCTGAATTCAATGATTTTTTTGTGCGTGTTCTCTTTTATCCCCACTTCCTATTGATTCACTTCTTACAAAAGTTCCCATTGTTTTGCACAGTGTTGCTATATCTGAAGTCCTGAATCACAGTTATTACACCTGCGCCAGACTCTAGAAAATTATTTATTTAAAGGAAGAGAAACAGAATTGTCATCCATTTGAATACCTATGTAAATGACAAGAATAAAAAAAATTTAGAGAATATGGTAAATGTTTTTCCAGAGTATTTTGAGCATGATTTTTGATATCTGCTTCAACAAACATATTCTCTCCTACCCCAAATTCATGCATTCTGTCTGTGTCTGAGATTAACTAATGAGAAGAGAAACATCATCTAGTTTGCTGAATTAAATTATTTATTAACAATAAATTAAATTATCTACTTTACTGAATTACTTTTTTCTCTACAGAGATATGGAGTAGTTGTTACTTTTTAATGTTTCTGTCATTATAATCTTAGTGAAAATTTGTATTTTGATGAATACTCTTAATTAACTGACCAATAATTATTAATTGACCCCTTTCATCTACCTATTTACCCAGCACTACACGCAGCCATATAGCCTGTATTTGTCCACTCACACATTCATCTGTTAATTATCCATGTTCTCTGTGAATTTCTCTGTGTGAGAAACAATGAAAGAAACAAGCAAGGAGTTACAAACATGCTTCAAGGAGTTTACAGTGACAACCTAGCCAAGGCACTTACTTCTATCTAGTAATAGCAGAGTAGACTTTCAGCATACAAGAGACTCCCCAAAGCAGAAAGAAATCAACATTTTTCTGGGGCTTTAAGAAAAGAAATGATACCTGCACTAAATATTAGATCACCAATAAAAACGAGATACTTAACTCAATTTTATATTTGCATCTAAGTCTGAAACATGCTGGCAATATAATCATGGAACAAATAGAATATTCATTTTTGTTCTTGCTGTTAATTATCCACAAATACATTGCAAATGATGAATTTAATTATTCTACCATTTATTATTTCTTCTTACTTTATCTTTCTGAGTGAAATAAACTTTTTGGAAAAGCATTTTTCTCCATATATTTTTGGTGGGGATTATTGTCTTACTCTGTTCTGGTCTGAAACTCCATATGTAAATCAAACAGGTCCCAAACTCAGAAGATCCTCCTGTTTTAGCCTCCCAAGTGCTAAGACAAAATGTGTTCACCACATCCTTCAGACATCTTATTTTTAACTTGTAAAAGATTCTAAGGTAAACTTTAAATATCAAACTTTATTTCATTAATCATGTACTTGGGACAGTTACTGTATCAACCCTGAAAATATGTGAAATAATAATGCCATATGTATTTCTATTCATAAATATTTGAGAGCATACAGAATTATTTAAATCACATATTTGTACTAATGTAGACTTACTTAATGCATGCTCTCTAAGTGTGTGTTCACGCAAATTTATAAATGGATTTTAAAGATAGCTTTGAAAATAGCAAAAAATATCCCAGATTAACTTGACCATCAATTGAGTGTTCAATGAATAGGTGTGTGTGTGTCTCATCTAGCTCTCTAAATGCATTTATAGTCATTTTTCCAGGACATCAGTTTTCATTGTCCCCAATTCTTCAGCCTGCTGTCCAGGGGACACATCTTTCTCCAACAAACTGTTCACTGAATGAATGAATGCTTGAGGTTTGTGTTTCATCTGTTTTATTTCTTCATTTCCACTGCCAGAATTAACTGTGTGCATTTCCAGTATTGTTAGTATCTATGTGAGCATGGCTCATTATTCCTGATGCTCACTTGATGATTGACTGCAGTAATGGAGATGGAGCTGGCAACCATCCTCAAGGAATTCCCCTCTATGAGGTATCTTAAGCCACTATAACTTTGCTAAGCTTCAGTCCCTTTAATAAAATGTCTCACATCTCAAACAAGTCTCATTACTTCTACAAAGACTGATTGTTTTATGATGGTTTCTTAAATATTCAGCTATGAACATTATTAATTTGTAAAGTATGAATATCTGTAGGCATAAAATATTTTAAACAAAAATTCACTCACTGTTGTGCACATTTAAAAATTGCTGTTTTTTCCATATGCAGTTTGATTAATACATAGGAAATTCATTAGAGGAAGAAAATAGTGAATCTCATTCATCTATTATTGAGTCTAGAAGCTATTGTTACATTTTTATTTTTATGAAGTCCATAAAAGTTTATCAAAATGTGTTCTCTAAGGAAAACTCCTTCTTTCCTAAGAATCTTGATGAACACGTTTATAATGTAAAGCAACAAAATCACAATTTAAACTATTAGAGGAAGTTGTAATGCAATATAAATACTAATGAAAGGAAGATTAATTCCTGTGTTTTTGGTCTCATTAAAAATTTTGAGCTGGATGGTAATGGCCCACACCTTTAAACCCTGCACTCAGGAGGCAGAGGTAAGTGGATCTCTGTGAGTTCAAGGCCAGCCTGGTCTACATAGTGAGTTCCTGAACAGGTTCCAAAGCAACAGAGAATCCCTGTCTCAAAAAATGAAACAAAAACAAACAAATAAATAACCTTCAGATAAACCTTTTAACCTTTATACGTAACAATTTATTTGTTTTTTAAATTATGTGATTTGAAATAGATTATCTTTCTTTCATAGTTGGGATGACTGTTGAAACCCAACAAATACTAGTTTTAGAAAAAAACAGTCATTTTTAAGAGTGTGATTAAAATCAAAAACAGGGTGTGGTGAAGCCTGGGGTCCAATTCTGCGTTCACTCTCTCAGAGACAGTCTCTGTTTGTCACTCAAAACAATGTCTACCAGTTGCTAGTCAGAGCACAGTTACTAAAATTTTTTCCTTTCATTCTCAACATCTGCTCAATAGTATATTATTTCTCATTTTACCTTAAAAAATTATGATTATCTTAGCTGAAATGTGGTATACACTCTGTGCTAACTAATTGGATCAGAGGGATGGGATGTAGTAACTGGCACTTAAGGTCTGAGACTTGGGGTTTCTCAAAACAGGGGGATAATTGAAAAAGCAGTCCTAAAGGCAGCAATATTTTCTACCAGATAGAATGTGTAAAGGTGCACTCACTGTACAGGTAAAGGGCACTTTTGTCTACTTTGTTATGCATGGTGCAAGATAGATGGAAGAAATACTAAAAAGGGACATTTTCCACATAAGATTTTATAATTTCTGGTTTTATGCTCAGTATGTTTCTCTAAAATTTGAAATTAAACACATACAGTGAATGGTTCAATTCTCTGAATTATGTATATATATTAAGGTATGTATAAGACATAATATACACATATGTGAATCTAAATATATATGTAATCTGTATGAATGCATGTATACATACACATGAATTTTGGCTTAATATAACTAAATAATGAATTGATAATTAGTAATCTAGAACAGGGTCATAATTATGATCATATTCATCACAAAAATTCTATTTTTGCTTGAACTAAGATGCTGGGATATTTGTGTTTGTAGTGTGAAATATTCTTGCTGATTATCACTTTAATATTTAGCCAAGCTATGTTTTTATGTATGATGTAAGTAATGTTACATGCCTTGTTTCCACATCAAATTTAACCTGCTCTCAGCCAGCAGCTTCCTTGTGTGTTAGTCCTCAGAAAAAGTCAAAATCTTTCTCAAATGCAAACAGATTATCCATCATAATAGAACTGAAAGTAGAATCTTAATGAATAGGTTCCCTTATTCGATATTTAGATATATTACCCTAAATTTGATCTCTAGCTCTAATGCGTGAAATCTCAGATCAAATTCACACTTACTGTCTGAAACATCGCATTACCTATGAACAGTACGTTTCAGATATGACTCACCAAATGTTTTCTACTCTGGCATAATAAAGTATGTTATTAAGAAATGACAGAGTTGAAATTTCTATTTTAGGCAGCTGTATTGAACAATAGAGACATGAAATTAGATGGTTTATGGAGTAGCAAATGGTTTAGTTCTTTTTTATTAAGAACAATTATCAATTACTTATTATACCTCAGATACACTGGAAGGCAGTAAAAACATTCATATGTGAAGACTATGCATATGACTATAAAAGATCATCAATAATAGCACAAACAAATTTAGATAGTTTTATAATGTGTATATATGATTATATGTCTATTTTTTATATTGTTATCTGACTGAACACTTGTAGGCTTAACTTGGTCTTATAGTTCATGGATAGTGAGCATAAAATGAGTTGCCATGGGAATCAAGAAAAAGAAATTAATTGTGCACAGAGAAAAGTCAGGAGCCGGCCAGGTGTGAGTTGAGAGAGATCTCACATGAGTCTTGAAGTATTAGAAGGGAAGATCAAGTTAATGAAGAAGATTAGAAAAAATATTTTGTTAGATAAAATAAAATAAATAAATCCATATGTAGAGTACACTCTTGAGAACAGATTTTACTTAATTAGTCTTAATTAATCTCCACTGTGTGTTCTAATGACCACTATTTTGAGACAAATATATTTCAAGCTGGTTATAAACTAAGAAAAAAGGTGAATGTGACTTTGAACTTCTGTTTCCTGCCTGCATTTGGGTGCTGAGACCTCAAGTAGGCATGACTATACCTAGTTTAATGCGGTGTGGACATTAATCCTATGCCTTAGTGAATGGTAGACAAACTTCTATCTGCTGAACTTTGGGCAGGCCCTCTGCTGACTTTCAGAAGGAATCTTTAATATGCCACCAGGTGCAAGGTGCAAGGGGATACCATGTGACCAGGATGGCTTCTTTAGTGCAAATCTGTACTTTGAACATGTTCTAGAAGTTCAGGAAGCCAAGGCCCATCAGGAAAATACAAAACTAAAGCAGAATAATATCACCACCATTGGTAAATACTACTTATGGTAATCTGTAGACAATGGTTAGAATACAAAGATAAACCATTATATGTGGGCAGATCCATACGTGGCAATTAACATATCCATATAGGTAACAACAGTTAAATGAAACAATGTTAAAAATAAAAACTAAAGAATAAATAAAGCATCGACTAAGAAAATTGTGCTATAAGAAAAGCAAACAAACAGAAACAGAAAGAAACAAGATTAGAAGAAGATGGGCATGTTGATGTGGTTGAGCGAGCCATGGAAAACACACTCAGTTTCTTGTTCTTAGCAATGCCAGTGGTAAACATATTGGCATATTTGTCGGACCAAAGCTGTTAGAGAAAAAATAAAACACTGCTTAGTAAACAGTGCCCTGGAATGACAAAACGACAATAAAACGAACTAACCAGCTAGCTTCCCTCACAGTATAGGAAGGAATAAAAAATATTCAGGAGTTTTTTTCAGGATGTGTAGAGAGTATTTATTGAATTTTTGTCTTTGTAAATTGGCAAGTGTGTTTATAAGGGTTGATTGAAAGAAAGACAGTTTAAGTCGAATTGCAGCATTTAATCTAAACTTTGTGCTCTACTCTTTCCTTTTTTGTCGTCATCTGATCACCAAGCTCAGGGGAAATGATTATCCACCACTCTTTTCATTTATTTATTTATTTATTTACTTATTTACTTACTTACTTATTTATTTAAAATTTCCACCACCTCCCCGCCTCCCTTTTTCCTCCTCCTCCCCACCTCCCCCTCCCTCTCTCGTGAACATTGATGTAAAAATTCTCAATAAAATACTGGCAAACAGAATCCAAGAACACATCCAAAAAAATTATACATTATGATCAAGTAGGCTTCATCCCAGAGAGGCAGGGCTGGTTCAACACACGAAAATCTATCAACATAATCCATCATATAAATAAACTGAAGGACAAAAACCATATGATCATTTCATTGGATGCTGAAAAAGCATTTGACAAAATTCAACACCCCTTTATGATAAAGGTCTTGGAGAGATTAGAAATACAAGGTTCATCCCTTAATATAATAAAGGCAATATACAGCAAGCCGACAGCTAACATTAAATTAAATGGAGAGAAACTCAAAGCCATCCCACTAAAATCCAGAACAAGACAAGGCTGTCCACTCCCTCCATACCTCTTCAATATAGTGCTTGAAGTTCTAGCAATAGCAATAAGACAGCATAAAGTGATCAAGGGGATTCAAATTGGAAACGGGGAAGTCAAACTTTCATTATTTGCAAATGATATGATAGTGTACATAAGCGACCCAAAAACCTCTGCCAGAGAACTCCTAAAACTGATCAACACCTTTAGTACTGTGGCAGGATACAAGATCAACTCCAAAAAGTCAGTTGCCCTCCTATACACAAAGAACAAAGATACAGAGAGGGAAATCAGCGAAGCATCACCTTTCACGATAGCCACAAATAGCATAAAGTATCTTGGGGTAACTCTAACCAAGGAAGTGAAAGATCTATTTGATAAGAACTTTAAGGATTTGAAGAAGTTAAAGAGGATACCAGACAATGGAAGAATTTCCCTTGCTCTTGGATTGGGAGGATCAACATAGTAAAAATGGCAATTCTACCAAAAGCAATCTATAGATTCAATGCAATCCCCATCAAAATCCCAGCGAAATTATTCACAGACCTTGAGAGAACAATAATAAAGTTTATATGGCAAAACAAAAACCCCAGGATATCTACCACTCTTTACAATCTCTCCACATTCTTTGCATGAGTGAACTGACCCTTCACTGAGTTTGGGCATGTCTAGGTGGTTGCAGATGTGGGTGAGATATCAGAATTGGTGATCTGCAGAGTTGTGTTCTGCTGGTTAGTGGCTTTTGCTCAATGGAATAGAAATTCTTGGACAAAAATGAATTTCTCCCATGCCTTTGTAGATTATAGAAATTCAACCTACGAGATTAGAAAGAAAGACTCTCTACGCAATGTGTTTACCAACACTTGCTTCCTGACCTTCCTCCTGCTCGAAGACTGGCCTGCTGTCTTCAGCATTGCCCACTTCTGCTACTGGCCTTCTGTGATCTATCCTAATAACTAGGCAGAACCACTCGGTTTTTAAAATAATGTTCTCTATAATGAGTTTCACATAAATTCCCTTATCATATATAATTTTTATGCCTAAATCTCCCTCTTTCTTTTCTATTTGCTATTCACCCTGTCGATTATTTTCTAGGTGGATCTTTGAAACATCCTCCGTGTGTCGTCAACGTTCTCTGTTGCCCCTCTGGTCTTTATTACATGTCGAAGGCAAAGATTTTCAAATGATCACTCTACTTTAATTACATCATAGTTTACTAGAGTGTTTCATTTGCTTCCCATTATTCTCAATAATAAAATGAAGATTTTCTCAAGAGGCAAATAAGTTCTTTGTGATATTAAACTTATTTGTCTGTTTCTCAAGACTCATTCTAAATTCTTATCTGCTTACCTTTACCTTTGTCTTAGCTTCCATCTTCTTTGAAATATTACTATGCGGAATTTTTTTATGACTTACACTGAGTGTTTTTTATTTCTTTTAGCAGTTTTTACAAGCCCTCCCTTGCTGTACTCAGCTAGTTTTTGAATGTTTAGCTCAATAGTCCTGCATTCTGGGAAGCTTTCCTGACTTACCAATTCTCTTGGTTAGGTATCTCACTTATTCTCAACATTGTCTTGGGTTATTTCTGCTCCACAACACAGCACCATGGAACGGTAGCACACATATTGACATTGAGTACAGTAGCTAGGACACATATGTTCTCTTACATCTCTATACTAGCACAGTAGTAAAAAATATGCTCTATCTCTCAATATACTTTTTTGTGTATACTTTTTTGTGTGCTAGAGAGTAGTTCAGTGTATCTCATGTGTTAAACATGTGCTTTGTCAATTAGTTACAGGCTAGAGCTTCATCTCTCTCCAGCATAGAGTCCTCAAATTCTTCAAGCATTTTCATTCTGTTCATGACTTTTCCATGTAATCTAGGAACTATATAATCCAAAAACTTATCACATACTCTAAAGACCATCTCTTCCTTTCTCTCTCTCTCTCTCTCTCTCTCTCTCTCTCTCTCTCTCTCTCACACACACACACACACACACACACATTAAAATAAGCTCTTATATTTTGTAAAATTTTATCAAATAATCAGTCAATTTTGTTAAAATTTGTTAAGATACATTACAAGTATTTTGATAGGTAGTAAGCTCAGTCACTTCTAATACCTGAGAACTTAGCAACAAGAGAAATTTCTGTCACAAAAAGTCATCTCATAGGATCTTTCCTTATTCATACCTACCTTTCTCAAAGGTAATTCTCTCAGTAGTCACTTATACATTTATTTTAGTATATCTTATTCAGGGAACATTTATTATATAGGTGGTATGGACTAAGTCATGTTAAAAGTGGGGGATAGTGGATCTCAGGATAATCACATTTATCATTATAATGCTGCATTATATCTTTATTATCGGTTTATATTTACTATTTACAATTTTTCCTTGTTTTCGTCACTAAAGAGACAATCTTATTTAAAAATTCCAATCATAATCATACCACTGAATTTAAAAAATTGTATGAAAGATATTCAGGTCTGGCTTACAGGTTAAGTATTTACATAGAAGTCAACCTGAGGAAAAAATTCAAAACACTGTATTAAGCACTCCAGTTGAGGGGATAATCATAACAAGTTTACTAACGTGTGCCGAAGGCAAAGGGATTTCAGGCCTTCTCTTGCATTATGTAAGTAACTGGTAGCTAAACTAAACTGTCTCTAATCATGGGGAAGAAATACAACTACTGAAGACACATACTAATTGTGTCTTTATTAATAATCTTCAACTATACTCACTTTACAAGAGATTATTTTGGGGACTAGAGAGACAACTCAGGGGTTAAATGAACAGTTACTCATCCATAGGACCCAGGTTTAATTTCCAGAACCCACATGATGGTTCACAATTGTATGTAACTCCAGTTCCAGAGGATCTGGCACCCTTTCAAAGATATACATGCAGGGTATATAAATATGAAATATTATATATATATATATATATTTCTTTTTAAAAAAGGAATATATTTTTTCCTGTCATTTGTGCAATATATAAAGCAATGGATGAACATTTCGTTCCTGGTGGTATTTTAACAATTAGCACCACATTAGTGAGCTAAACATGATAAAGTTCTTATCTTCAAAAGAACATTCTATTCCTAAAAGGAAATAGACAATCATAGAAACACTAAGAAATCAGTTGTAGGAAGGGAGAAAGTTATCAAGGTTGTTTGTATATGTACGCATGCACGTGTGTGTGTGTGTTTGTGTGTTTGTGTGTGTGTGTGTGTTTGTGTGGTATAGATAGATAGGTAGATAGATAGATAGATAGATAGATACTGAGAGTGGGAAGGGAGTAGGAATGCATGCATTTTAGACAAAATCCAGATTAAAGGAGTACCTAGTAAATATTGAAGAGCCAAGAGTTTGCCTGGAAATGCAAAGAGCAGTAGATGTCCAATATGGCTCTAGTGGAGTGAAAGGTGGTGGAAGGAAATGAGAAGGTGAAGACCAAACTGACTGAAGGCTGTAAAGATAAATCTGGCTGTTAAGAATAACACTCTGCTAAGACATTTACACCGACTCTGAAATAAAGAACAACTGATAGTGTTTGAAAGAGGCAATGGCATGTATATCTTATGCTTTCAAAGAGCCACCTGGCATCTCTTAATACTGACTGCAGGATACAGAGTGAAAGGAAAAAGACAATGGAGAGGATGTTGTAAGAATAGCACAGTGGATGAGGCTTGGTAAAGTTGTTAGCAGTTTACACTGCTATTACTAGAGGAAATGATCTGGTTCTAGATTTGCTTAGATGGTAGAAATAAAATGATGCCATTATGGATGTGGCATGGAGGAAAGATGAACCCAGCTATGTTGATATGAGTAACTCTCGTAATGGGCTACCTCATAATGGAGACAGAAAAACCTACAAGAAAATATGAGACAAAGATTGAAGACTTTTTATTGAATATAGGAAGTTTGATATCCCTACTAGACTCAAGTGGAAGGTGTTGAGAGGACCAATGGATAAACAAGTTAAGAAACCAAGGATTGAGATAGGTTGAACAGAATGTCATAGCCTATTTAAACTGGACGTATTCTACAAGATAGATTTATGGACTCTCTTAGCAAGCAATGCTCAAGAAATGACAAATATAGTCATTTCTATAGATCATGGGAGTGCCAGAATGAATGAATATGAAATTGAATGCCATGATACCTCATAAAAAGTGATGTACACTGAAGCAAGAACCCATAAAGACAACAGGATCTAAGGATACTTTGCCTGAAACATGTATTATATTTAAGAAGTGATGAAGGAGTGAGAAATTCAAGGCTTGGAAGATGTTGAGTGAGATCAACAAAAAGTCTTAAAATGCAGATTGGATCTTCTCACCTCTCAAAAAATGTATGTACAGGGACCTCAAATCAGACCATTGAGGGCAGATGAGCACAAAAAGAAACAGGAATTTGATTTGAAGAAAAATGTCTCTAGCAAATTTTCACTTTGTAAAAAACATTCTTAGTGAATAGTTTGGAATAAACGGCCACAATTTGCACATGGCTTTGTAATCCAACCTTAACTCTTTCTACAGAATGTTTAACATTCACTCTGTATCTAAACGAATAATTAAACATTTGAGTTTACTAAGTCCTGAGATGCTTTCACTGTTTGCAAATAATAGTAGATATAAGGAAAGTGGTAACTACCTTGAACCTTAAGATATTATAATACCCTTAAATTCATGCTTATGACTACGTCGAGGCAGTAACATTCATGTAATTGATTTAGATAAGTAAGTAGTATATGTGCCTTTGCTCTAGCCTGGCTGTCTATAAACTTATAAGCAAATAAGCCAGTTTCCTTTGACTTGTAAAACCATCTTCTAGAAAGAGAAAGCAACAGTAGCAAGTAAAGAACTTGAAAATACTTTTTAAAAAATCAAAACATGCTCCTCTTCCATCGAGAGGCTGTTCTTGCACTGTTCCTAGGCATACCTTGGTTTTCCAAGCAGACTGTATAATCTGAGTCTTTCTCTACAGATAATGCAGGGTGCAAGCCTCTTCAAAGAGGGGATTTGTGCTTGCTGGCAGCTCCAAGAGCCCTGCTCTGTTTAGTAGTTAAGATCTCTAGAGTGGCTTATGGGCTTTGTGTAATTTCTATCTGCACCCAGACAGCCGGACTTCATTTCGTTTTATTTGCATTTAATAATAAGCCGTCTTTCCTTGGCTGTTAAATTGTGAATTATCAAACATTATCAAATCCTCACTCCCCACATTCCTGCTACACTTACTTTGAAATAGACCCTTTTATAACATACTGGTTCCAGGGAAGAGCTGGGCTCTGTGCCATGCATTTTCAGGGTGGGAACTACGCTGATATATTTCTTTTGGGGCTGCAAATGCCATTTCTGATCTAGTATGAACACTGGGGATGGCAGAGTGAGCTTTGTGGTGAATTCATCTTAAATTATTAAAACAGGAGAGATTATTCATGTCTCTTTGAAGTTCTTACTTTATTTTTGGTAAAGGAAATGAATATACAGGCCTCCACATTTGATGCATGGTGGGCACTGAAAGAAAATGGGAAAAGAAGGTAGTAAATGACAGAAGGAATGGAAATAGAGGGGAATGGTGATGACAAAGGGGAGAAGAACTGCAGAAGCGAGAAAAACAAACAGATTTCCTGCCTGGTAGAAAGCTGCTATCCAACTCTTAACAGTATTTGAAAATAAGTGGAATTGAGGCCTCTTTGTGAGTCGTTGCAGTGCACGTAAATGTGCTTGTATGCTGGCAATCACTGCTTTGATAAAAGCTAATGGTCAAAGGATGAATAAAGAATGAGGTGGGGAGATTATATATTAAAACGTACTGGGAGATTGTGTCCTCTTGTAATGGCTTTGCAAATAAAAACATATTAGTTTAATACATTGGAGATACTGGGGTGGAGGACTGGGAGCAAGAAAGTCATGGCCAAAACATAAAGTCACTTGATATCAAGCACCAGAAGTCCCAATGTGTGTTTTTCCTTTCTGCCTAAAATTGTCCACTGCTGGTAACTAGAAAGTGAGCACAATGAGGGGTATATCTTAGCTATGCCTTAATGAAGCAAATTTAGAGATGCCTGGATCTGTTATGTGGAAGCACTTGTATATGTGTGCTAGAAGTTGGGGTACAACGTGCAACGTTTTAGGATACACCTTTACTGAGACTTTATTTGGAATAGAGATGTACTCCTGAAACTCTTCATGGACTGGGTTCAGAAAAACAGAGGACATGGGGCATGATATCGAAGCCTTAATAATCTCTATGGATGATGTTCTTGATGCTATAATCATGACTAACACAATGTACTCATATGAAAATAATCGTTGTGTTGCCTTGCTTGTTTGAGGAAGTTAAAATTTCTTGCTTGCCCTGGTGTTGAGAGTCAGGGTACTGTTGCTACAAACAGATTTTGGATGTTTGCCAATATAACAAGGTTCCCATTATTTATTGTCATTTCGCCTGATGTATGTGGGGTTAAAATGTACTTCCCTAATAGAAATGGAAATATGAAAAGAAAACAAAGATATTTGCATAGCAGGTGCCTTAGATACATGAATGCAATGTTAAGCACTAGAGAAGACCAGATTCATGAGTCTGTCTGCCACAATATAATCAGTTGCAAACCAGGATGCATCCATGAAACAGTAGACAAATGCAAATGGTGAGCAGCGGCCTCCCTTCCTTATTGCCTCCCACAAATGTACAGATGTATAATCTCATCTATTCTTAATGCCACCAGCATTGCAATATACCAAAAGCTAATTAGAAACAGTGCTTTCCATCTAGGCTTTATATTTAGTCTATAAATAAAACATTATCTCTCCAGATTCACTTTAATAGCTCACAGATATAAGTAAAAAGGATATCATGACCTGGACAATCCTACAATTCTAGCTCCAAAATGATGAATTGTATCAAAATGATTTATCACAAATAATTTTAGAAAAACTAGTGTTCGGAAAGGAAAATAGATACAAGAAGGGGAGAAACCCATGTGAGAGTCTAAACCCTGAAAAATTCCTCTCTGTGTAATTTTAGCTCAGTCCTACATAGAGATTCTAAGGGTGACATAAACCCCAAGCTCTTCAAGACCTCCAAATTTTAGTCAGTGTTAGGTCCATGAACTATGGACCCATGTTGTTAGAATAGCAGGTGCGAAAGGTCTCACAAAACATCACTTGGATGGCAGCATAGATCATAATAGATCTTAGAGTCTCTGAAAAGATCATATACAGGACTACTCCAGAGGTATTGCACTTCACAGACTCCCTACTGCATGATGTGTGTGTGTGTGTGTGTTTCTTAGCAATGCTTGCTTCTATTGCCCATCCGTCATCTGCTTCCAATTTTACAGAAATGTGTCCTTCTACAATGTACTATACTGTTAAGTCTTTCTTGCCATCATGCATGTTATTCTCTTTCAAAACTGCACTACTGTTTTTGACTTTTACTAATTATCAATACCCTCCTCCTTGAAACATACCTCGAATTTTATTTTCTGTGTGAGGTCTTCCCAAACTGAACAAAACAATATGGTGACATTTTGTTACAAAATGATAAAAAAAACTTTAGTCTTTAGCATCAATGATTTCCATGGACTACAAACTTTTATTTGTATCACTGCTTACTTGGTTGTGATGTCTAGATTATTCTGGAAAATCTTAAACCTTCAAACTTTGTCTGTCACCTGATTGATTTCAGTGAATGTTGCTGAATGTAAACTAAATGTATATTTGAAAATAGTTGGATGTAGGACAGACATTGATTTTCTTTTTCTTTTTTCTTAGAGCCCTGTTGAGGTAATTAAATCTAAACTCCTGAAAAATGTAGGAAGTTCAATACATTTGAAAATGCCAGTATTTATAATAAAATGTCCCATAGTTAGTTTATTGGCAGTCATCATGGTCTATACTGAGGAGTAATCAGAGAATACCAACACAGAAAATATTAATATTAGATTCAAAGCTGATATTAGCTACCTGGGGACAGCTCAGAGGCACTCTACTCTAGTATATGTTTCCCCCTTGATTTATGTCCAAAAATGGATTTCCTCCTGTTAAGTCTTCTTCCATAATCCTGCCATGCTTTAGTAATTCATGCAACCAAATTTAGCAATGTAGTTCCTGAATTTCAAGCAGTTCAATGCAAAAAAGAAACAAAAAATGCATAATTGCCACAGGACTTTGCCATCACCAGAGGACCAAAGTCTATATTATTTGGACAAAGTGCATAGGTCTGTTTTATAAGGAGCACTCATAGGTATTCTGAGAGACTTAAAAGATAGCCCACAAAAGTGACAGCTATGCTAATTTATCCATCAACAGTGTATTCAGCAACACTGGCCAGACAGTGCTCTGCTTATTGACTGGTCCTAGTAGACAGTGTCTTCTGTCGTCTTAACCCAATTTTCTCACACTGACTAGAATCTGTACCATCTCTTCTCTATCCTACCACAGCTGGAAATTGGCTAGAGTTTGGAAGGGACACAAGAGAGCCTATGTTTGTGTTTTTCCCCCCGGTGCCATCTGTTCATAGAATGGATTACATTTGCCTCCAGTTAAAAGCAGATTGTCTTGGCCCAAGGTCAGGGGAGAAGTTTGAACATTCTGTCTGACTACTAAAAACTCCTTTCATATCAGTGCAAGGCACAAATGTAACACCTGCAGTGAGAACCTGGGTCTCTCTCCTGGTTCTCTTGCTCTTGTTCAGTAACTCTCTACCAGAAATTTGCAGATGTGCCTCCTTTTTCTGCAGGTTGGTCTCTTGTAACTTTACCCTAACAAGATTTCTGGTAATTAATATCTTCTTAAAACAAACAAAAGAAGAGAAAAGGGAGAGGAAAAAGAGAAATAGGAGGATAAAGAAAAGAAGGAAGAAGAGGAAGAGAAAGAAAAAAAAAGTCATTGTAACTGTTGCTCCCTGTAGTCACCCTTGATTTACTTTAAATAATTTCTTTTTTCTTGTGTTCAGAACTTGCAGAGCTGTAGTCCCAATGTATGCCATGGACAATAACAGAAACTATACCTGTCTTTGCTAGATTACTTGACATCATCTTCAAAGGAAGATTTTGAATAAAACAATGCTTTAATTTTGTTTACTGGGGGGAACGGAGCATCAGGATCAGAAAAAGAAATAATACAGTGATAGTGAAAATTGAAATCCTTCCCAGTTACTGAGTGGTCACTTTAGACAAGATCTAAAGATGTATTTTGCAATTCAATCCTCAGAGGTTCTGTTGACGAGTGATGTATGTGCACGTCTCAGAGCACACATTTTCTTGGAAAAGATTCATGAAAGTAAAAAGTCTGTTAGATAGAACCTGCCAATGGTAGAGCAGTGTGCCTTTGAAAAATGCATAAGGCTGGAAGTAAAAATTGTTAAGGGACTTTAAAAGGAGTAAGGTAGTTGAGTATCAAATGCTAGATGGAAACACTGAGCCTCTCTTTCTTCACCTTTATTTCCAGGTGAATTAACCACAAGGTCTCTTAAAATCTTGAAAAGAAGAGTCAATGTATGTATCTTCTTAATGAATTTTAAATTTCTTAGCCAGCCAGCTTCAGCGGTTCTCTCCAAGCTCCTTCAGTGTTTGCTACAGCACTAGAGAATCCTTGTCATAGCTACTCCTTTCTTCGCCTAAAATGCCCCTTGTCCCCACGTACCCTTTGCAAAGTACATGAATGTTGTTGACCTCGCCCTACCAATCCGATGGTGAGTTTGTCCTGTGTCTGCTTTTTACTCTTTATTTTCATTTTATAAGATTCCCAGACACATCAAGTCTGAATCTGTTTCTGTATCTACATGTATAGCTATATATAATGTGTCAGTATTCAGTCTCAGTTGCTGTGTTATTTTTATATTTCCATTGGGAAATCCCAGTGTTGTTTACCTTCTCATTTAGATGCTCACATATTTAAAACCTTGCTCTCCACATTTTCCACAGGGATTAGCAAAAGCCTCTTTTCTGTTGAATTTTTTGTGTTTTATATATAGAAGTGTTTTTCATTCATCTATGGATAAAGAACAAAGTTGGGAGGCTCTGAGGAGATGGCTCTGTTGGTAAAGTACCTGCCCTGCCTGCGTGAGGACCTGATTTGAACCCCAGAATGCATGTTAAAAAAAAGCCAGGCATGGTATCACAAGCTTGTAATCTTAGTGCTAAGAGGTAGAAACTGGTATAGCCCCAGGTATTGCTGGCCCATCAGCCTGACTGAATCCATGAAATCCCAGAACCCAGTAAGAACAGCAAGAGGCTCCATCTCTAAAATAAAGTAAAAAAAAAAAAAGAGGGATAGTACCTGAAAATAACACTAAATGTTGACCTCTGACTTCCACTTCCACATATATAAATATTGCACACACACTCAAACACACATACACACAGTGGCGAGTATCTGTTGTGACAGAATAAAAAAATATGGAGAATAATTGAAATTAGGTAAGTATAATAGTCACAGTTTCACTCATATGTGAAGTCTAAAACGTCTATTGTTGTTGCAAGGAGGGGGCCTGTTTATTCGTCCTGGCTGTCCGGCTAGTTTAGCCCCGAAATAACCACACAGAAATTGTATTAATTAAATTACTGCTTGTCCCATTTGGTCTAACCTCTTATTGGCTAACTCTCACATCTTGATTTAACCCATTTCTATTAATCTGTTTATCACCATGTAGCTGTGGCTTACCGGGAAAGAATCAGCATGTCTGATTCCGGTGGTTTCATGGTGGCTCTGGCTCCATGGTGGCTCCCTCACTCTGCTTTCTTCCTCCCAGAATTTAGTTCTGTCTTCTCCACCTACCTAAGTTCTGCCCTATCAGGCCAAGGCAGTTTCTTTATTCATTAACCAATACAAGCAGCACACAGATGGACTCCCACATCAAATCATATACAAGTATTGGACATAAGTGTAGTTATCAGAGGCTAATACAGTTGCATGTGGTATAGTTGGAGAGATTGAGTTGAAGGCTACAAAATTTCAGTAGTAGAGCAGAATCTGTTGTACAACTTAGTGACTATAGTTAACAATTCATTGAAGGTGTTTGTTTTTTATTCTGTTTTAGGTTAGCATGGAAAGGAATGGGTTTCGTTATAACATTATCATATATATTATTTTATACTTTGTTCCTACTCATTGGTTTCCCCATATCTACCCTCCTCTCATGGTGCTTTCTGTTTTTGATGTGACACAAGCCAGGATCATCTCTAAAGGCATTGAACCAACTGAGGAAATGTTTCTGTCATAATGCCTGAATCTGTGATACATTTTCTTGACTAATTCTTAGTATTATAAGGCCCAGTCTACTGTGGATGATGTCATGCTTGAGCTGGTGAATCCAGGATGTTAAAGAAAGCAAACGGAGCAAGCAATGAATAGCAATGCAATATGCTTTAATGTTGGAAAATATTATTTTCAGATGTGTGACTTTAGTTTACATTGCATTTGTTTAACTCTGTGAAGCTGTGTTACTGTGCCTGTCTAAAACACTTGATGGTCCTAATAAAGAGATGAATGGCCAATAGCAAAGCAGGATCAAGGATAGGCATGCCTAGCAGGCAGAGAATATAAATAGAAGGAGAATTGAGAAGGAAGGAAAAGAGGAGCAAGCCACCAGGTTGAAAAAGACATCAGGGGTCAGCCAGTCATGGAGTAAAAAGGAAAGAAAGCTACACAGAATTATTAGAGAAAGATAAAAGCCCAGAGACCAAGGATAGTTGGGATAATTTAAGAAAAACTGATCAGAAACAAGCCAAAGTAAGGACAGGTGTTCATAACTAAAAAAATAAGCCTCTGTGTGATTTTTATTTGGGAGGACTCCACAAAAAGCCATAAGAGTAAAACACCACACAACACCTTAATGATCTTTGCTTCAATTTTTGCTTCCAGATTCCTTTCCTGCCTTGAGTTCCTCCTTGATTTCTTTTCTTGGTGGACTATAAAAGTTGTAAGATAAAATACAACTCCCAACACACAAGTCACTTTAGGTCATGGTGTTTATTACTGAAAAAGAAAGCAAGCTAAAATTTTTTCTTTGTCCAAATACACACACACACACACACACACACACACACAGAGAGAGAGAGAGAGAGAGAGAGAGAGAGAGAGAGATACACACACACATACACCTTCCTCATATATAAGAAAAATGCCATATTAGTTTTCTTAATGATAGTCATCAGAATTAGTATGAGATAGACTCTCAAATTAGTTTTAATTTGCAGTTAGCTGATAATTAAGAATATTGAGCATTTTTTCAGATATTTATTGGCAATTGTTATTTCTTCTCTTGAAAACTGTCTATTCAATCCATTATTCCATTTACTGATCGGATGGCTTCAGCTTTTGTGTGTTTGTATTCAACATTTGCCATTCTTTATATATATAGATAAATAAATATATATAGATATATAGATCCTAATCTAGTGTACTTTTGAAGACTATTTCCTATTATGTAGGAGGAATCTCCACATGAAACATTTGAAGTCTAGTTGTGGAGTGCTTGGTCAGCTAACATTTGCTCAGCACTACTGTATAAAGAGTACTATGAATTTCTTACCTAAATCTAGAGACTTAATTATCTAATTAGCTACTTAATTTTAATGATTCCATATTACTAGTGTGAAGAATTTCAGTCACTTCCTGTCTATATTCTTTTGGTCACTGTTTCCAGATTTCCTCACTCCATCCTTTCAGCCTACATTACCTTGTGAGTTTTGTGAGAAATGCTACTTTTGTCAATACTTTGTTGTTATAAACCATTAATTAAACAAACTTACAAAATAACTCCAAGACTCCTTAGCCTGATGTTCATATTCTACATCATATTATTGAACTCAACTTTGCTTTCTAAATATCTGTGAGCTATATTCCTTCTCCATTCTATATATCACTTAAGTGTTTTGTCCTAAATAAACTCTCTTTCTCCTCTGTCTTGGCCCACGTACTTTGAGAAGACAATTCTTAGCTCTTACCTCTCCTTCTCCAGAATTCCAAGCTCTCAGTTAGCCTTCATGATGTCACTTCCTCAGTTTATAATTCCTGTATGGAAAGGAGGCACTAAATGAAATAACAATTAGCGCCATCTGAATGTTCTTGGAACTACAATCATTACTGAAAATGTGATGAGGGTATTATAAATATCTACCTTATAATAGTTTAATATAAAGTGTGAATGTTTTTGTTTGTTTGTTGTTCATTTTTACCTTTTAAAATCACAACTGTGGTTCAGGAAAATTAGTCTGTAGGCGAATATAATATTTATTAGAGAGAGAAAGATTATTTGTGATTATGTGAGACATTTTATGAGTATGTATGTTCATTCATGTATGTATGTGAGTGTGTGTGTGAGAGAGAGAGAGAAATAGAGAGAGAGAGAGAGAGAGAGAGAAAGGAAAGAGAAATAAGAGAGAATATTTAAACTTTCCATATGGATTTTTCAAACATCCTTGGTAGTCATTATCTTGTCTCTCATAACTTCCCCTTTCTCTTACAAACCACAGTTCATGAGCTTAACCTCTCAGGCACAATATCTACCGTTTTATTGGTGTTCACTCTTTACTACAAGCTAAGGGTTTTTAAGTATAAATGGGTTACAATTCTGACTCCACTGGTTTCATTATTATGTGATTTTTTTTTTGGCTCTTTGTCAAAGTATGTTTTCTCATCTATAAGATGAGGCAGATGATAGCAAAATCATCCACAAATTCTATGTGATTTCAATAAGATAACGTATGCAAGGCCACTACCACAGTCCCTATCAATGGTAGCTATTTGTAGTAATAGTTTAGTTAATATCAACAATGTAATAAAATTCATAGACTAATTTTATACATTCAAGTTACATACATATAGAAAAGCACAGAAACTAATTGTTTTGCTTGTTTTTACATAGAAACATTACAATATTTTTTGTTTGTTTTCTTGCTTGTTTTGTTCTGTTTTGACATTTTAAAAAATTTCTTTTGGGGGGCACTGCAGAGATGAGGGAAGGTCATGGGAGGACTTGGGGTTAAGTGGAATTAGGATGAATGATGTCAAATTCTTAAAGAATCAGTGAAGAAAAAAACGTTATTTTTTAAAAAAAATTACAGTATTATACTGGCTGGGCGGTGCTGTTATATGCCTTTAATCCCAGCACTTGGGAGGCAGAGACAGGTAGATCTCTGTGAGTTTGAGGATAGTCAGGTATTCAGAGCGAGTTCTATGATAGCCAGGACTGTTTCATAGAGAAACCCTGTCTTGAAAAACCAATAAACTATTAGATAAGCAAACAAACAAACAATAGATAGATTAAAAAAAAACAGAAAAATTTACAATATTAGATTAAACTGGACCCAAGACAACCATTGATTTTAAAAATTCTTACTCCACCTGATTCCCCAAATGAGACCACACATTTTGTTTATTAAAAAATAAACAATAACCATATTAAGGGTATCATTAAACATAGGGGAAATCACAATTGCCGTTGAATATCATGAGAGAAATAGCCTGAAACTTTTTAGAGTCCTTAAGTTTGCAGAGGTAGGCAGAGAATAGGAACATCCCTGCAGAACTGGATAGCTTAAAGTTCCCAACATAACCGCTTCCTTTGACTATAGCTTCAATTTGGGCCTGCTGAAGTTACATTTACTATATTTCTTGAACTTCTATGAGTATTCTCATGTATCAGTAATGATAAAAATAAATAAATCCATGAAAGGCAAAGCCCTGCCCCTGAATCAATTTGTCTATACCTTACTCCTTGTTTTCTATTGAGTTGCTTCATAGAGGAATTAACACTTTGAAACTTGAAGAAAATTAAAAGGAATCCTGGCAACTTTTTCATGTGAGGACTGTTGAAACAGCATACACAAAGTTGGAAAATATCTTGACTAAATCTGTGCTGCTCATTTCAATTTTAGTCTCTTTGGAATGTTATATAAACAAGCTATTTCCCAACCCTTCCTGCCTCCTTAGCTTTGTCTTTTCATTATTTCTTCTTGACTTTTCTGTGGCAATAAAAGAGCTGGATTCTGACTTACACATGCCCTGCTTGTTTTAAAATCACCTCAATAATTCATTTCACACAGTCTAGCTGGTGGTGTTTTGACATATGCCTTTTGGAAATAAACATTAGAAAATGGAGGGTAGAGCTTAGTCCTGGGTGTTTATTCTGGACTTCATTAGATTAGGAAAATATAATCATTCCTTAAATATTGTGAAAGAATTATGCCTTCTAAAATATGTGGCTCAGAACCACTTGTGTTTTGTGTGTGGGTGGACAGGTGGGGATATGTAAGAAAAAGAGAAAAAAATCACAACACACCTCCTCAGTTACCTTTTCCTGCTGAGGAGTTTGAGATTGTTCACATATATTGAGAACAATGCACCATCTGTCAGTCATCAATATTGAGCATAATCCAACTGCTGCATTAACTTTGCCACTCTTTGTAGATCACCTCACTCTGCTGTATGTTAATGAGCCTAAAATACATGTTTGAGAACACCATATTACCAACCTCATTAGGCATCAGACTCACCTGTGGGCTTAAGGCAAACAGACGCCGCAATGCTGTTTTTAAACATTCTGTGTCAGAACCTAGACAACAATGAGGACCCTAAGAGACATACATGGATCTAATCTAATACATGGGAAGTAGAAAAGGACAAGATCTTCTGATTAAATTGAGATCATGGGGACCATGGGCGAGGATTGAAGTGGAAAAGAGAGGAAGGGAGGGGAGCAGAGAATAATATATTGAGAGTGTAGCTCAATAAAATCAATAAATAAGAGTATGCTGTGTCAGTTGGGTTGGGCAGAAGCAATTGGTCTCTATGTTTGGGGTATGCCTTTTGAGTGTTTTAGGTGATTCTACTTTCCAAAGGAATTGAGCTGGTATGTCTATAAAACAAGGAATTATAGATTGATGGAGATGATGTAAGAGTGTTTCACAGAATAATGGCAATAATGTGAGAGGTAACTGCATCCTGAGTTGATGTGTGAGGCAGAAGAATAGAAAGTAGCTTCAGACACTCTGCAGGATATTGCTGTAATCTTTTCATTCAACAGACTAGTATGCTTGCTTCTGTAACCGGATGAAGACGGCAGATTAGTGCACATTGTGGAACAGATATCAGCTAAGTGATTTTGTTGCTTGATTAATGGATTTCTTCCTGAACATGTGAAATACGTATGTACCTTATTTAGTTTAGCAAAACCACTTTACTTGATTTCGTGCGAGGTTAACAGGACTAAAGCTCATCTGGAGAAGAGTGCTAGTTAGAATACTGCTGTTGGCTACCAATAGAGTAATGATCCAACCATGGCATCTAATCAATGTGTGAAAAATGGGTAATTCTCACTAATGCCCTGCTAATGTCTTCATAATGATCTGTCAAAGTACTAGAGCTAATTACTGTCATGGCTATTTGGCTCAAGTTCACTGGGATAATCCTGGTATTGGTGAATGAGAACATGCTTTGCCCGTTTGATACTGCTGGTTTTCTTTTTCCCTTTTTCTTCCCACACTGGGCGCCAGACATACCACTTGTACTGACACACTTCTTTTCTCTTTCACTTCTGGTTTTCCAAGCTTGTGCTATGTCTTTCTTCTCAGTTTTAGGCTTTGTTTCATTTCAAAGAAAACCTTGAGAGCCCTAAATGGGAGCATATCCCAGTTCTGATATAACAAATCAGTTCCCATGCGTCTGTTTTCTTGGAGGAATAAAGTACCTGGATAAGTTACAGTATGTTCCTTGCTTGAAAATAATGGAATTCTGCATTGTTATTTTTATTTTGTTTCTTTTTTTGTTTAATAATTTTGTTTTTGAATGTCTGCTCCATGTTTCAGTCTCAAATACCATTTTATCTTTACTAGTGAGACATCTTTTTATGTATATTTGAGCATGCAACAAAAGGAACCTACAACCTTTTAATGACAACAGCAGCTTAGGCTTGGGAAGAGAAGACAGTCCTAAGAGTCCTTAGACACTAACTAAATGTCCATGTAGAAAACAACACAACACAACCACCTCCAAACATTTTCTCAATGTGGTTATTCTTGCAGATGATTTCTTCTTTACATCACTTAACAAATTATCATTGCAGTGTTTGAGATAAATATGCCACCTAACAAGAAGATAATAACTCCTTTTAAATCACCATTTGTAGCATCGCTATGAGAAAGCCTGGGCAATAATACTGATGCCTTCATTGTGGACAAGAAGCAAATGGAAACCAATGTCTAGGCAGAGGAGATTTCCATGCACATTACCTTTTTACTATGATACTTCCGTTAAGATTGTTCTTCTGCCTGTGTTTTATGTTTAAAGCAAATGTTGCTCATCATCAGTTTACTAAATCCAAATCAAACCCAGACCATTCATTCAGATTTGATGAAAACAAAAGACAGCAAAAAAGATTGAATAAATTACCTCTTTTAAAAATTGTATTTATTGAGCCATGTATTTTTCTTTATTCCCCTTTTCCTCTCCCCTCCCTTTCTACCCTCTTCCATGGTCCCCATACTCCAAATTTACTCAGGATATCTTGTCTCTTTCTACTTCTCATGTAGATTATATCCATGTATGTCTCTCTTAGGGTCCTCATTGTTGTCTAGGTTCTCAGGGATTGTGATTTGTAGGCTGCTTTTCTTTACTTTATGTCTAAAAGCCACTTATGAGTGAATACATATGATAATTGTCTTTCTAGGTCAGGGTTACTCACTCAATATGATGTGTTCTAGATCTATCCATTTGCCTGCAAATTTCAAGATGTCATTACTTTTTTCTACTGTATAGTACTCCATCATGTAAATGTATCACATTTTTCTTATCCATTCTTTTGTCAAGGGGCTTATAGGTTGTTTCCAGGTACTGGCTATGACAAACAATGCTGCTATGAACATACTTGAGCACATGTTCTTTTGGTACAATTGAGCATTCTTTGGATTTATACCCAAAAGTGATATTGCTGGGTCTTGAGATAAGTTGTTTCCTAATTTTCTGAGAAATTGCCATACTGATATCCAAACCTATAGTATGAGTTTTCACTCCTACCAGAAATGGAGGAGTATTTCCTTTATTTCAATCTTCTCCAGCATAAGTTGTCATCAGTGTTTTTGATCTTGGCCATTCTTACAGTTGTAAGATGGAATCTAAGTTGTTTTGATTTGCATTTCTCTGACGTTAAGGTTGTTGAGCATTTCCTTAAGGGTCTTTTAGCCATTTTAGATTCTTCTGTTGAGAATTCTCCCTATATTTCTGTACTCCATTTTTTTCATTGGATTATTTTTTCTTTTGATGACTAATTTCTTGAATTCTTTGTATATTTTAGAAATCAGCCCTCTGTTCGATGTGGGGTTGGTGAAGATCTTTTCCCATTCTTTGGGCTGCCATTTTGTCTTGTTGACTGTGTCCTTTCCTTTACAGAAACTTCTCAGTTTCAGGAGGTACAATTTATTGCTTCAATGGCCTCTGCTACTGGGGCTAACTTTAGGAAGTAGTATCCTGTGCCAATGAATTTATATGTGCTTTCCACTTTTTCTTCTATGAAGTTCAGTGTTGTTGATTTTATGTTAAGGTCTTTGATCCATTTGGACATGAGGTCTGTGCATTGCTATAGTTATGGATCTATTTTCATTCTTTTACATGTTGATATGCCAGCATTATTTGTGAATATGCTTTCTTGTTTTCCATTGTATAATTTTAGCTCCTTTGTCAAAAATCAAGTGTTTGTAGGTGTGTGAATTGATATCCAGTTCCTTGATTTGGTTCCATTGCTCCTCTAGCCTGTTTTTATGCCAATACCAGGCTGTTTTTAATACTGTAACTTTGTTTGAAGTCAAGGATTGTGATGCCTCCAGAAGTTCCTTAATTGTACGGGATGGTTTTGGTTATCCTGGTTTTTTTGCTTTTCCCTATGAAGTTGAGTACTGTATTTTCAAGGTCTGTGAAGAATTTTGCTGGGATTTTGATGGATATTGCATTGAATCTGTATGTTGCTTTTGGTAAGATTGCCATTTTTACTATGTTAATTCTACCTACCCAAGTTCATGGGCTATCTTTCTATTTTCTAATGTCCTCTTCAATTTCTTTCTTCACAGATTTAAAATTCTTGTCTTACAGGTCCTCCACTTGTTTGGTTAGAGTTACTCCAAGATATTTTATGTTATTTGTGGCTATTGTGAAGGATGAATTTTCTCTGATTTCTTTCTCAGTCCATGTATTATCTGTGTAAAGGAGGGCTACTGATTTTTTTCCAAGTTAAAAACTCATATCCTGTTACATTACTGAAAGTGTTTATGAGTTATAGAAGTTCCTAGTTAGAATTTTTGAGATCACTTATGTAAACTATCATATAATCAGCAAATATTAGAGTTTGACTTCCTCTTTTCCAGTTTGTATCCCCTTTTGATCTCCCTTTGTTATCTTATTGCTCTAGCTAGAATCTCTAGTATTATCTTGAAAAGCTATGGAGAAAGTGGACAACCTTGTCTTGTTCCTGATTTTAGTGGGATTGCTTTGCATTTCTCCTCATTTATTTGATGTTGGTTGTTGGCTTTCTGTATATCGCCTTTATTATGTTTAGGTATGTTCCTTGTATCCCTACTCTAAGACCTTTATCATAAAGGGATGTTGTGTTTTGTCAAAGGCTTTCTCAGCATGTAATGAGATGACCATGTGGGTTTTTTTTCTTAAGTTTCTTTATATGGTGTATTACTTTGACAGATTTTCATATGTTAAACCATCCCTGCATCTCTGGGATGAAGGTGACTTGATCACAGTGGATGATTTTTCTGATGTGTTCTTGAGTTCAGTTTTCCGGTATTTTATTGAGTATTTTTTCATCAATGTTCATGAGTGAGATTGGCCTGTAATTCTTTTACTTAGTAATGTCTTTCTGTGGTTTGGGTATCAGAGTAATTGTAGCTTTATAAAAAGAGTTTGGCAATGTTTCTTCTGTTTCTATTGTGTGGAAAAATTTGAGAAGTATTAGTTCTTCTTTGAAAATTTTGTAGAATTCTGTGCTGAAACCTTCTGGTCCTAGCTTTTTTTGGGGGGGACTTGATAACTGATTGTATTTCTTTAGCAGTTATAGTTCTATTTAATTTGATTATCTGGTTTTTCTTTAAAGTTGATAAGTGATATTTATCCAGAAAATTGTCCATTTCCTTAAAGCTGTCCAATTTTGTGGAGTACAGGATTTTGAAGTATGACATGATGGTTCTCTGGATTTCCTCCGTGTCTGTTGTTATTTCCCCTTTTCATTTCTGATTTTGTTAGTTTGGATATTCTCTCTGTGCATATTTGTTAGTTTTGTAAAGGTTTTTTTTTATTTTGTTGATTTCTCAAATAATCAACTCTTTGTTTCATTGATTGTTTGTATTGTTTTCATCATTTCTATTTTGTTGATTTCAGCTCTCAATTTGATTATTTCCTGCTGTCTTGTTCTCCTGGATGAGTTTGCTTCTTTTTGTTCTAGAGTTTTCAGGTGTTCTGTTAACTCTCTAGTGCAGAATTTTTCCAGCTTCTTTATGTAGGCGTTTAATGCTATGAACTTTCCTCCTAACACTGCGTTCATTGTGTCACATAAATTTGGGTATGTTGTGTGGTCTTTTTCATTGAATTTTGCGGAGTCTTTGATCTATTCCTTTATTTCTTCCTTGATCCATTGGTGATTCACGTGAATATTGTTTAATTTTCATGTATTTGTGGGCTTTCTGGAATTAGTGTTGCTGTTTGTTGTTCTATAAGTTTCTTGTAACTTCATATGGATATCTTTCTTTAGGTTGGGGAACTTTTCTTCTGTGTTTTTTTTTAATATATTTTCTGTGCTTTTGAGTTGGACTTCTCCTTCCTCTATCCCTATTATTCTTAACTTTGGACTTTTCATGGTATTTCATATTTCCTGGATATTTGTGTTAAGTTTTTGTTAGATTTAATGTTTTCTTTGACCAATGAATCTTTTTCCTCTATTGTATCCACAACGCTTGAGATTCTCTCTTCCATATCTTGTATTCTGATGTTTTTGCTTGCATTTCTGATTCCTGATGGTTTTCTCTTATTTTCTGATTCCAGAATTCCTTCCGGTTCAGGTTGTTGTGTGGGTTTTTTTTTTTTTTTTGTCTCTATTTGGGCTTTTAAGTCTTGAATCTTTTTTTCATCTGTTTGATTGTTTTTGCTTGGTTTCTCTAAGGGATATGTTGATTTCTTCCAATTTTTTGTTTGTTTTTTCCTTCCTTTCTTTGAGGGAGTTTTTCATTTCCTCTTTAAGGGCCTCAAACATTTTCCTAAAGTTATTTTTTAGGTTATTTTCTTCTGCTTTATTTATATTTGGGTGTTCAACTCTTGCTGTTGTATAGCCACTAGTTTTTGTTCGTGTTGTGTTGTGTTTTTAACTTGTCTAGCCATCTTTTCCTCTGATTGGTATTGTTGGGGCTGTGTCTCTGGTGATCACTCTTCCAGGTGCCAGTGGATCCAAGGTTCAAATGGTTGCTCCTTGATGTGCAGTAAGAACCATGATTCCAGTTACCCTAGAAGTCACTCGGTGCTCCTGGGGGTCACTTGGCATTCCTGGGGGGTGTTGCTCTGCAGTCTCAGAAGCCTTTCAGGCATGTTCCTCTGGAGGTTGCTTGCTTGGGGCTCCTTCCTCTGAGTTCACTGCCTTGGGCTTGCTCCAGCAGAGGTTGCTGACTCAGACCTGCTTTGGAAGGTTGCTGGCTTGGGTCTGCTCTGGTCGAGGTTGTTAGCTCAAGCCTATTCCCTCAGAGGTCCCTGACTTATTCCTGGGTCCACAGAGATCTCTGGCTTAGGCCTGCTCTTTCAGAAGTTATTCTCTTGTACCTGCTCTTGTGGATATCACTGCCTAAGCCTGCTCCTGCAGAGGTCACTGGTTCAGGCCTGTTCTGATTTCTTATTTTAAAAAATGAAACTTGTGTCTCTTTTCATATGAGGGGCATGCCTGGTTCTATAGTTCCCCTTATTTACTGCTTCACTTTCCACGGTGTCAGTTACTAGTGGTCAACTTTATGGCACTATCACCAGCTAAATGAGAGATACTGGACAGAGGTTGAATCTTAGTGAAACCTAGGGTGTATGATAAAGACTCCATTCCAGGTTTTACTCTACTCTTTTCTCCAGATAAGTATATTCTTTGAGTATAGAGTTTTCCATGGATTTAAAAATGTCTCTTTTTAAATTATGCTGATTCAAGACATATTTCACCTCACGTCAGATGTAGATATATATTCTTCTCTGGTCCACAGGAAAGCAAAGCATCATTTCTAGTTAGTTCAGCTCCAATATCCATTCTACATATACCTTTGAATTTCAGAACAATATAAGTCATATCATCTCCATGCTTAGGACTCTTCAGAGTTTTCTAATGGCTCTTAAAATTCTGACCTCTGTTTACAAATGATGCATATAACCTCATCTTTTTTGAATTTTTAAGAAAATGTAAGATACTGTATGGAAAATAAGTTATCAATAGTAAAATTTCATGGCTAGTGGGAAATAATATTGAATCAGAATAATAAAGGATCAAATTGTATAAAAGTTGATATTTTTCTGTCTTATTACACGGCCATACCTGTAGGTGAGACAAGATATGTTGATGATAGACTTAAAAATAGCTGAAGAATATATTTAACTTAAAACCTATAGATAACTTATTGGCAAGGAACTGATTTGAGAAGAAAATAAAAGTGTTAGAAAGATGAAGTTGGCATTAAGTGGCAGGAGATATAAATATTTATAGGGGCTAATAGACCCCACAGGGGTATCTTGGATATGTGTTCTTTTCATTAACTTTTCTTAGGTTTTGTTTTGGCATTAGTAAAATATCTAACCTAGAGATAACCAACTACTTAAAATAATACTCATGTTAAATGTAAAAATTAAATTGAACAATAAATATCTAAAGACAGATTTGCTAATATGCAGAAAAATATTTTGGGGGGTGAGCTAATACCAGCTCTCATTTCTTTCTGTGTTATGAGATTTTAGAGATAAATATCCACCCAGCTATCATCCCAGGTGTAAAAGGATTAATTATTTGTGTGTTTAGTTTGGCTTTTGGCTTTTAAAACATTTTGTCATGAATTAGTGGAGCATGAGAAGATGAAACACATTGTGATTATGAAAACAACCACTTTTCACATATATTTTATACAAAATAAAAGATGGAAACTTTTATATTTGAGAAATAAGTAATTAGGTCAAAAAATAGCTTATTACAAGTGTTTAAAATTAATCCACCCAGTGGGAGTTTTAACTTATTTTGATTGTAGTTCTCCGAATTCAAAGATTATTCCTTATAAGGAATTGAGAAGATACACAACATTTATATACAGTACCTTTCCAACTTTCAAATAAATTGTATTCTGAACAATTTTTGGCAGGTATTATTCTAACTAATTATTTTAAAGTTCTGAAGAGTCAATCATGTTATATTAGTAACAAAACTCCCTGAATATTAATGAACTTACTGCATTGTTGAAGTCAAATAAAATTATAAAAAGTTAATTATATACATAGTAAAAATATGCACAATAATTATTATCTTACAAAGAAAGTTGTCACAAATGATAAGCAGCTCATACAAAAGTCTAAATCTGTGAAGTATTTTTATACAAAAGAGATTCTGGTACATAAAATTTGTTTTAGGATTTTAATCTTGAAAAAGCTAACATGAATCCAATGACTAATGTAATAATCTAGAACATTCAAAGAACCTTATTGATTATGTCATTTTTTTTCAGCCCTTAAATTCAGGATGTTTTTTAATGATGTTCCATTTAGATATGCAGTTATAAGGAATAAGATACAATTTATAGAACAATTTATATATACAGATGTAGAAATAAATTATAATCAATATAATTATATAATAAAATACTCATTCAAAGTTGATTTGTTTATTGGTGCCACATGCCAGTCTCAAACAAGAAAGTGAAATTTTCATATTTTCATTTTTGCTAGATCCCTGGTGGTAACATAGAGATAGATGGAAGGGAAACAAACTTTGGAGACAAAGCATTAAAAAATTGCTAAAACTTTTCCACAGGACTTGGTGTAGGAGGTGCTTTTGTGTTGCTTTCATTGGCTATTAAAGAAACTGCCTTGGCCTAGTTGAACTTAGATAGGCAGAGTAGACAAAACAAAATTCTGGAAAGAAGGGAAATGTGGCAGACACCATGGATCTCCTGCCTGGGATGGATGCCGGTTATTATCTTGCCTGTAAGCCACAGTCACGTGGCAATACACAGATTAATAAAAATGGGTTAAATTAAGATGTAAAAATTAGCCAATGAGAAGTTACAGCTAATGGGCCTGGAAATGTTTTAATTAATACAGTTTCTGTGTCATTATTTCAGGCGTAAGCTAGCTGGGCGGCCAGGACAAACAAGGGGTCCTGTTCCCTGTTATAGTTTATTAATAACAAAAATAATTTTGTAAAAGTATTAAAAGAAAACAATGACTGCAACATTGCATGCATAGTTTGGTATAAATACAGTATAAAGTATTTCAAAATTATTCACCGGTTAAAAATCTTAGAAAAAAAGTAAACTTCTGTTATGATTTTGCATTAGTCAGTGGAACTAAGAATATAATTTTTCCTTTTTCCATGTCCTATTAATTTCCTACATTTAGTAAAAAAAAATGTTTGATTCAAAAGCATTCTTAGGCTACTTGGATGATACATGTCTCTGCTGTCATTGGGAGGCTAACACAGGAGGATAACAAACTTGACACTTGGTCTAGGCTACAGGAAAGTCACTATCTCATCAAATAAGCAAACAAAAATGAGTTTTAAATCATCTGTTTTTAAGTGTGATAACTTAAAAAAACACTATCTAATCAGTAATAACATAAACATTCATCAAGGAACCAAGTGTAGACTATTCTTTCTACCTGGTGGTGGAAATAGCATCACCTTTTTCTATAAGTAATTTCATGACCATGATGATTATAATAAGGATAATAGATAAAGAAAACAGAGTAGTTGCAACTTGAAAATCATCAAGTGTATTTCAAAGCAATTTGCAAATGCATTTCCTCATTTCTAATAATGCCAGCTCTACGAAGTTAATGTCGTATGCACAACAGGCAGTCAACTTTGTTTTGAAGTTGGGATTAAAGAGCCAATATGGCAATCAGGAGACATATTGGAACTTGACTGAACTCTTGCTTGCCTACTAGGGAGTGCATCCGTCACTCACTATATATATATATATATATATATATATATATATATATATATATAGAGAGAGAGAGAGAGAGAGAGAGAGAGAGAGAGAGAATTTGAATAAAATAAAAAATGAGATGTTCCCAGTTATAGTAGCTTTTATAACCCCCCAAAGATATGTGATTTTAAAAATCATTGGCTTGTTGATATCCAGTTATGCCAGCACCATTTGTTGAATATGCTTTCTTTCCCATTTTGTATTTTTAACTTCTTTGTCAAAAATCATGTGTTCGTAAGTGGATGGATTGATATCTGCATCTTCAATTCAATTCCATTGGTCCTCCTGTCTGTTTTTATGCCAATACCAAACTGGTTTCATTACTGTAGCTCTATAGTAGAGTTTGAAGGCAGGGATTGTGATGCCTTCAGAATTTTACTTGTTGTACAGGATTGTTTTGGCTATCCTGGGTTTTCTGATTTTCCATATGAAGTTGAGTATTGTTCTTTTGAGGTCTGTGAAAAATTTTTCTGGAATTTTGACTTTTTCTGGTGTATTTTGTAAGTGAAATTCTATGAAAATCAGGGATAATTGGGCAAAATAAACCAAAATTTTATAGCTAAGCTACAAATAACCAGACTTTTGTTTCACCTCTACGGTTAACTTGAGGTCAAACACTTAACACTTTGTTCCTTCGCTCATCCCTGGTCAAGAATTTTAATGTTGGAGCACTACTTATTAAACTTATTGAAACACATTGCATAGAGTCCAAGTTCATTATACACACACACACACACACACACACACACACACACACACACACACACCATGCATGTTCCTGACAGCTTTTAAAAGCAGTTTATGAGAACTGAGTGTCCCATCCACATGTGTAAATATTCTCCTCAGAGCTGTATAGGCACAGCTTCCTGGACAAAAGCAAAGCATGTTCTTCTCAGGGGGAAGAAAGAATCGAACTAAGGATGGCCGTAAGGACTCTTCTGAAAATTATCTGGATCTTTGGATTTTTAATGTGAGAAAGGATGGGGAAAAGCATGAAAGCAGGACTATTGGGGAAGAGGAAAGTGATTGGGAGGAGGGAAAAGGAAGAAAAGTAACTGGGGAAAATATGCTCCAATTTATTATGCACAATTAATACATGATTGTAAAACCTTTAGCTTCTTGAGAACATTATAACTGAATATAACTTTATTGAAAATGACTGTAGAAACACTGATATTCTCAGGAGAATAGAGAAGTGGTCAGTATGCTGGAAAATATAAAAAATTTTTCTCTAAAAGTGATTGTAGATAAATTCCAGCTTAATGTCTTAACTTCTGACATTTTTAGTTGTGTAATTTGAACATGGAGAAGATGGCATTTTCCTTCACTTTGGATACTAACATTAGAATACTGAACTTAATAAATAAAAACATTGGAGACTTCATGTCACTACAATGGACTTTGTGTATGGTTTGTGTCTGAGACTAAGATTATTTGCAGACTTTGTCTTTCACCATACTGGACTCTTCAACCTAGGTTGTTTCCCTCTGTTGCAATGATATATGAGAAATAAACCCAGAAGTCCACAACCTCACAGAACCACAACATTGTGTATATAATCTCATCTCATTTTAGAATCTGTTATAATCAAAAATCTCCTTGTTTTCCTAGATTGCTGAATTTCCTGTTAGTTAAAAATAACTAAAGCCCAGTTTTATATGATGGAAGGTGCTTGGAATATTCCCCCATCACTTCTGAATGTACATAGGGATACATTCATTACCTAATGGGATCCTAATTGCCTAATACATCCCATTACCTAATGGGATAGGTAAGGTTGGATTAGTAGAGGGTTTTCCAGTCTTGTTTCTTATTATGGTAAAATGTCGAAAACACTAAGTTTCAATTTACAGCATTTTAATCATATAGTTACTTGTCTTCATGTGTTCTATAACCATTATTACTACTCATCTCCATAAATCTTTTATGTGCCAAAAGACAAAGGCATTATCAATTAAATAGTAACTTTACTTTGCTCCTTGCATCTACCTCTATTTACTAGAAAAAAAATGTAGTGTTTCTATTTCAAAGAGGACCCTACGTAAGTGAGCAAGATACTGTTTTTCTGTGATTAGTTAATTTCAGTTTACATAATACCCTGAATATTCATTGTGTTGTAGCATATATCAGAATTCCTTGCTGTCTTAAAGAAGAATATTATTATGTGTACATATCACAATTTACTTATCTCTTCATCTGTCCATAAATATTTGGTTTAACTCCACACTTTAACTATTTAAGTAATACTACTGTGAACATGAATGTACCATCATCCTTTTGTGACCATATTTTCAATTCCTTTTGAGTATGTATCCGGATGTGGGTTTGCTGTTTTTTTATGGTAATGATATTTTAAATTTTGATTACTTATACTATTTTCTGCTGTAACTGTATCATTTTAAATCCACACTAATAGTTTCAGCTTGTCATATTTTTACCAAAAAGCTTTCTTTTTATATGATAAATAGTAATCAAAAATCACAGGTCTGAGTGGTATCTTATTGAACTTTTTGCTTGCTTTTCTTTTATCATTTGTGGTATTTTCTTATCTGCTTCTTTCTTTCCCTCTACCTCTTCCTTATTTCTTTTTTCCCTGGATTCTACAGATGAGTAAAACATGTAACACTTAACCATTCTGAGCCCAAGTAACTTTACCTAACACGACAATCTCTCCCTCCATTTTTCTTTAAACAAATTATGCACTCCTTCCTTAAGCTAACATCTCTCTACTTTGGTATTTTTTACATACTGTCTCACTTCTAGTCTCACAGACACATTACCATGACATTGTGATATGAGCAACGTTTATAAAGGCTTGATGATAATGAATTTATATGTACTACATTTGTAAATCTCTTTATATATATTAAATACACACTACTATGAACATGAATGTACCATTATCCTTTTGAGATCATACTTTCAATTCTTTTTGAGTACGTATTCGGATGTGTATACAATATTTGTTTTATTATAAAATGTATCTTTATATTATATATTTATATTAGATTATATTAATATTAGGCTTTATCTATATTAGAAATACTAAAACCAATGTTTTATAATAATAAAACTCGTTAGGTGTATCAATTTCCCAGACTTTCTGTTACAAAATACTGCAGATTTGGTGGAGTGAAGAACATTTTATTTTCTCCCTGTTCTGGAGATTCTGAAGTCTACAGTGAATGTGTCAGAAGCATTTAAATTTCCTGAGAACTCCTACTTGATGGGCTCCCCCACTATTTCCTGTTGTCTCTGGCCTGGATGCTCTGTGTCCATGCACACTGCTCTGTGCACTTGATTTTGAAAGAGAGAAAACTTACAACTAAGCCCAGATGTGTTGTTGTTGTTGTTGCTGTTGTGAAATCACATCCTGTTATGTAGTCTCTCTATCCAACATTCAATCAATACTCAATTCATCATCATCTCACACTTGCAGAGGACAAACCCCAGCAAAAGGTCCAAAGTGACTCCAGAAATTTTCTTTTTTGGTCTGAGGTTGGGAAGCCCACTTGCCTGATACAGCCCCTTCTGACATTCCAAGGAAGCTTCCTGCAACTACATCCTATCCAGCCAGTATATTGACTGTTTTCCCAAATACATCTGAAATCTGTTTTCTTCAGCTAGCCCTTTGCTTTTTCCTGAATTCTAGCCAATCCCTATTTGTAATAGAGATTTATTAACAAAGTCTCATTCATTTTTTCTGTATTTAAAAAGATGACAAGACAACAGAATTGTAGGTGGGTTATGTTTATAATGGCATTATTGTTTAGGATGGGCTTATTGAAAAGACTTGATAGCTTCTGTCCTTCTTTTGGTAATTGCCTCTTTTTGTAGGTACCAGTGGAAGGTTATCTTCAGTCTGAACTCAGTGTGTTTTAGCCCAGTTTCCCACCTTCTCTGCGCGACTATGCAGGTTCTTTGTGGGCATCCTTCTGAGCCTTACCAATGTTCTTCTCACACTCTTAATTAAATGAGAAATATTATTACAGCATTTTTAAAAATCTATCAGGCAGCTAACATTTTCCACCCACCGACATTTAGCAGAAGCAATTTTGTTCCCACTCACCCAACTGCCACTCATCTCCTGAGGTTAAGAGAATGTTCATTTGTGCTTGCAGACCAGCACATTCAGAGACGGCACCTAGTCACAGTCATTAGACTTGAAAGGACTGTGCTGGGAGAGGATGATAAGAGAAGCTGTGAGTAATTACTCTCCCTAGTAGGCTGAAGATTTTAAGGCAAGTAAAAGGAAGGGAAAGAAAAAGGATGAATGTAAAGAGGAGGCAACACATCCCACTGAGAGCTGAAGCAACCAAGGCAAGTAAGAAATATACTCAATAGGAGTTAAGGAAACAGGAATAAAATAAATGGTGTGTGTGTGTGTGTGTGTGTGTGTGTGTGTGTGTGTGTGTGTGTATGTGGTGTGTGGTGTATGCTCCATGACTCTGATTCAATATAGTATAGTAATAGGGTTTTAAAGATGATTGTAATATGATTTCTCTAAACTGGTGTTCATATGCATAAACTCAACAAATACATGATCTTATTATTTACTGTCTTAGTCTATATGAAAGAATGAAATGAAAGAATTTAATTATCTTAGCATTAATCTGATCAATCACTACTGAGTAGGATGTTCAACTATTCAGTCAAATGTAATATTCGCATTGAATGCTTTTAGGTGAAACACAGATAAAACCGTTGTTGAGTTAAGACACTCTTGAAAAACCAAATAAATCCGTTTCTTTCTACTGACAATAATTTTACAAAGGCCGAGCAATGCAGATGACTACAAAGGAGCTCAGGAAGGAGAGCTAGGAGGAACATGTGTGCATGTGTCTTGGGGTCTGACTGTCTGGCATTGATAAGGGAGTGTCAGGAAAGTGATGAAATCAATAGGTCTTATTTACTTATTTGAGAACTTGTACCTGAAAACAACCTTTAGATAGGCCATAGTGTAGAAAGACAGCAGAATGGATCTTTGGAACAGATACTTCCTCAACCACTTTGGCATTCCTAGTCCCTGGCCTAGCTGCTTTTCTAAACCAATAAATGAGGAAAGGCCTTACTTTCACATACTCTATCCCTATATCCTCTGGGACTCCCTATTTCAGTCATTCTTTCATTCTTTGAAGTATTCCTTATATTGTTTGTCATCTTTTATTGACTTAAATATGAGCATGGGGATGATTGAGAGCAACAGTTCTATCCCTAGAGGCATAGACCGCTGGTCATTTAAGGAACCAAGTGTGACTAACCAGTTTCAAGAAACTCCATCTATGGGTGAAAAAACAACAACTCATGTTGTAATGTGGAGCAGGCTGCATTCCCTCCACCCGGTTTCCCAGCCGCCTGACTAGCTTATACCCCGAAATAACAACACACAAATTATATTCATTTAAACACTGCCTGGCCCATTATATCTAGCCTCTTATTGGCTAACTCTCACATATTAGTTTAACCCATCTCCATTAATGTGTATCGCCACTTCACTGTGGCTTACGGGCATGAGTTTACCCAGAGTCCATTTCAGAGAGGAGAGCCATGGCATCTGCCTGACTCTGCTTTCTTTCTCCCAGCATTCTGTTATGTGTACTCCACCTATGTAAATTCTGCCCTATCAAAAAGCCAACACAGTTTCTTTATTTGACGAATGAAAGCAACACATAGAAAGAAGACCCTCCTACAACAAATCATACTGATTCTTCCTGTCTATCATGTGTTGTCTTCAACATCATGGGAACTTGTTAAGTTGTAGAAAGAGATATTTTTGGTGTAAGTGGAAGGTAGGCCTCAGGTAATCTAGCCTCTCTGCTTCCACCTCACTAGGAAAACAAACAGAAACGCTTACCTCAATTCAAGTGCTCATTTTCCAGGATAACAAGAGTCAGTACCCAAGATAGATGCTTGCTGGTATAGGCTGCCAGCATTTGCACCTGACCACCAGATGCCTGCCATGTGAACTGCTTTCCTAGATGACAGTCACGTACAGTTAGGTCTTTTGTGGTACCATATGAAGTGAGGCAGGTATACTATGCATGTTCACAATTTGAAAGTTTTCAACATCTTGATTCTTTCTGGACATTTTTCAAGTATATATTGCACACAAAAGTCTGTCTTGTTTCAGTCCTTGCTAATTGATGAGAAAATGATCTTTGTTAATTAATGGGTTGCTTAGTTAAGTAACATATCTTATACACATAGGAATGGGCAGATAGCTTTACGGTAAAGTACTAGCATGACAAGGCCTAGGGTTCTATATACAGCCATGTAAATGTGTTTATATATAGTACAGATTTATCTCAGTCTATAAGGCAACCATCCCCAAAGTAATATCTGTTATAGTTTCTGTCCTCAGTACATTTATTATGTATTTTTCAATATGATGTTTATAGTAATAACATTTAGAAAGCCAAAAATAAATCAGGCTTCCTTTCAGGGAAAGCATATTTTCCCTTCTTTATTTTAGAATGATAAAAATACCCAAGAAATTTTATATGTGGCAATGACATAAAACTTCCATAGCCTGATCTTTAAACACAATAAAATATGTATATAAATAATTTTATTTACATAAAGTATTGACTCACAAATACTTTTTAATGGAGAAGAGTATTGACTAAATATGTAATTCACATCTGTATTTACTTTCTCAACTGCTCTTTTTATGTATATACATTACTATTTTTAAAGTTTCATTAAAATCAACAATGCCTGACTTTAATATATCTTAACCCTTCTCAAGGACATTTCTTAGACAACACTTTTGTATAGAAAGTGATATTGACAATAGAATGCCTCTCACCTAAGATACCACTGATATTACCATTAAGCAAAATTCAAACTAGCAAATCTGTTGAATTTCAGTAATGAGAATATCTAATGAGTTTCAGGTGTTTTAAAACATTTTCATATCAGATATAATTTGAAGTGACAAAGCTTTCATTCATAGGAAAGGTGAGGGGAGTTAACATTCATGCCAGTCCATTTCACACTCTTCTAAGGTGACGCAATGCCTAGAAACTCAAGACATTTAGATCATTGCTATATAACAACTCCTTGTGTATTGTGAACTGACTTAATAAGTCTAGCAAATGCCAACACTGAGGGAAACTAAGGATAGATTCTTGTGCTGTATTGTATTTAAAAATATTTTATAAATTATTTGATAATATTGATGTATTTTGATTATGTTCATCTCTCCTACCCTCATCTATTCATGGATCTACTCCCATTTCTAACTAACTCTGTGTCTCAATTTACTTTGTGGTTGTTCTGAAACCCATTAAGTATAATATGAGTTACCAAAATGATCTTGGATATGTCGCCTTCCATTGTGTTGTTTTTTAAGAAGAGTCTTGTGTTTTTGTTTGTTTATTTTTTTTTTCTCTTGTCTTTGAAAAGACAAGGAGGTTTCCTTTGGGGAATAACAACTCAGCAGTCTACTTATTTTCTTTCTGACTGTCATCTTGGATGTTTTCTTTCATTCCCACCCTCCATTCTCATTCCCTGATTAGACAAAGTAGATTAAACAACTCTCTCCAAGCAGTCTGCACTACTCTCGTGGAAAGTGACAAGTCAATGGAGTTCAGGCAACTTAAGGAAAAACCTTTAGGTACCTTAAAAAGTTCCTGCCTCTATGAGTCAGGACTTCCTAGTGTTTTGTATGACTAGCCAACTCTTTATTACTTATATACTTATTAATTTATGATGTTCTATCTTATAAAACCAATTAGTTATACCGTTTTCCTTATCTGGACCCAGACAGAAATTTGCTCTTTCTTCCTTCCTTCCTTCCTTCCTTCCTTCCTTCCTTCCTTCCTTCCTTCCTTCCTTCCTTCCGCCCTCCCTCCCTCCCTCCCTCCCTACTTTCCTTCCATCCTCCTTTCATTTGTTGGGTTTTTTGTTGCTGTTATTTATCTGTTTTTTTCTAGACAGGCTTTCTCTGTGTAGCCCTGGATTTCCTGGAACTCACTCTGTAGGCCAGGTCAACCACAAACTGAGAGATCGTCTTGCCTCCTGAGTGCTGGGATTAAAGTCATGCCCCCCACCTGACTTTCTGGTGCTTTCTATGAAGAACAAACATATAAATTCCTTATTGATTAGGAATTCAATGTTTAATGATTATTTAATTATATTAATTTTATATTATAACAAGATAATTGAACTCAGTATTGTAAACTTTCCCTAGACTCTATGCAAGATGCGCAGCAGACTTGTCAAGCTAAGCCTTTTGAACTGCATACTAGCTCATCATTCTGAGGTGAGGTTTTCACATGCGTGGCTTGGGATTAGCCTTCTTTAGTTATTTTTGCACATACATGTTCTATTTGTTATCAGTGTTTCAACCTATTGCCTCCAAATGCCTATTTTCTGTTTTGTTCAAGAACAGAATGATTGAATGAAGTCTTCAATAATTTTACAAAATATTGATAAGTGTCAAAGAAAATTTAGTAATTTACTTTACAGGGCATGTGTCAAAAATAATTATTACCCTGAAACTGCAACCATGGTTTTTATTTAATTCCATAGAGATTAATAACGTAAACTATTTTTCTCTTATTGTGGAATTATATCCCCCAAAATGATTCTAAATGTATTAGTGGATAGTCACAATTGTTGATCTTAAGCATCAATTTGGTAAATGTACTGTAAAATAAAATGACCTTTTGGGGTTTAATTAACACATTTATTTATTTCTGTGTTTGAATGTTTGCTTATGTGTGCATATGTCTCTCTTCCTCTCTCTCTCTCTCTCTTTCTCGTGTGTGTATGTGTGTGTATAGGGGGTGTCTATTCATGCCAAAGTGCATGCGTGGAGGTCAGCCAACTAGCTAGACTGGATTATTTCCTCCCACCACGTAGATTCTTGAAACTGATGAAGGTCATCAGACTCAGTGGCAAGCACGCGTATTCACTGAGCAATCATGTCAACCCTCAGGTTTTGCTGGATCTAAAATTGGTTCCTCATGGAAAAAATTCAAGTGAGATATTTTATGTGGTAGTAATTTCTAATTACTAGAAATGCTTATATTTTTCAAAACGAATTATCTTACATGAAACTGCAGAGCAAACTATATAAATCTGCCTGCTAGCTTTTCTTTACGGAAGATATTACTCAAATCTAAAGTTTCAAAGTGTTTATGCACATAAAAATAACAGTTATATATGCGGAGGACTTAATTTTATGTAGTTTATTTCATTTTATAGATTCAATACCTAATAGAATCAGATGCTTAATTGAATTATTATCAAAGACAATTGCTTTATTATATAATAAACAAACATCATCAGTGTTTCATACTAAAGAATTAGTCATTCACATTGACATGTTTGTTATCTATACAGAATTCTCTTTCTCTGGGTAATATAATGAAAAGCATCCAAAGACAGACAGACAGGCACACACATACACAAACACACAAACACCTTTTCCTGTCTCCAGAAACTAATCATTTCTTCCACATTTATTTCTGGAATTTGTGTACTATTGAGGGTGATATCCCCAGCATCCAGTTTAGTTCTATAGCTATGTTTGAAACCAGATGGGGATGGATCTGGGCATCTAGTTTTGTCTATAGATTACTTGCCTGGCATGCACAAAGTTCTGACTTCCATCCATAGCACCACATAAACAGGGGTGGTGACACATAATCTCGGTGCAATTAGAAGCAGTAGTGTCATAAGTTCAATGTGATCCTCCATTTAAGCATAAAGTTCTAACACATTTCGGGTACATGAGACCTCAACTCAAAACTCAAAATAAATCAAAACAGGCAGCCAGACAAAATCAACAAAAACAAAAATGGAAGACCTGGAAGAGGTGGAAAGTATATATTTTACGGTGGCATCCAATTCCAATACACTGCATTGACTAGAAGTGTCCAAGCCAGTTTTAAACTCAAAGGATATCTTCAGAGTCCCTCTGAGCTCTAAAAATTTAGGATTTTGAAAATTTTATGATCCTAAGATCAAGGAAATATTAAATCTCCCTCATTGCCAAAGGGCAACCACTGGAGTTATGATTCTGCACATGGAGCAAGCAACAGTTTTCAGTAATTGCCGTGCTTGGCTCTAACAGTGCTGGAGACAGCCAAGGTTGGAATGGCTTGGCTTGGTTATCAGCTTTTCGAAGCAGGCGGTTGCGAGTGGGAGCACAGGCAGAGAGGCAGGCAGAATCAACAAGATCCGGCATCTGTGTGAACGTGTCTGATGACTTTGGAAATGCCTGCTTTGAACTTTAATACATCCAGAAAAGAATCAGGGGTGTATGCCTGGGACACGAAAGGAGCAGTACAATCAAGATTCAGAGGAAAGGCGGGCCAACTACTCCAGCTGCCAAACTACTTCCTGGTTGAGTCTAAAGAAAAACTTTGACAACAAATGGTCCAAACTTCAATGGTGTAAAGTGTTATGAAGGTTCTTCTAAATCTTGTTCACTCTTTTTCAGAACATGACCTAGAATAAAAGTCTTAAAAGAATTAATGAGTGTGCAGTTGAGAAATCTTAGAAGTTCTACTATTTTCGGGAGCACTCCCTTAACTGAATCATTAATATAATGCATTCGGTTGATTATGTGCCAAAGTGAATCTCCTAATGCACAATTTTGTGTTTGTATGAATAAACTAATATGTGTATATGTATAAAGGCAAAGCCTATGGCCATTGTATAGTGGAGTGGAAAATGATTACATGAGCTCTTATCAAGTATCCCTGTATCCACACTTACACACTTTGTCTCCTTTCCAAACCATCTGGATCGCTATCTCCTGATTTGAATTTAATTTTAAAGATTTATTTGTAACAATTCAATTAATGTGTCCTTTTGCATGGAGATGTCTGAAAGAATCTTTTAGGTGAGAAAACATGATCTCTGTCTTCAAAGAGAGGAGAGCTCCACTAAGAAATCCCACTTCTGCACATGAAGCAATTAAGCAACGATACGAAGGAAAGATGCTCAATTAAATATTGTCAAGTATCATAATTATATATTTCAGATGGTGACTGCTGTTCATAGAACTAGCCAGAGTTAATTGATCATTTTGAATAATTTACTGAAAGAGTAGATGAATATAATTTATCTTTGTCTGAATTTTCTCAGTTAGGTCACTGAACCCTTTTCATCACTTAATAACATTCTGAGGCATGCAGCATTATTAACCCTCTCTTCCTCTTGGTTGGCCTGCAGCTGCATCTGTCTTGCGATCCCTATATTTAAACTTAGGTATTATACCCTGATGAAGAAGAGGTAATACTCGAGCTGATCAACACCATCCTGAATTCCTCTTGGAACACAAGAAGAAATAGAGAAAGCAGAGGTGCACAGTGCAGCTAGATGACTCTAGAAAGAGACAAACTATATTTGGGATCTCAACCTGACTGGTATAAAATTCCAGACTATGTAAAAAAAAAAGTCATTATCTCTGTTTACAGAGCTAATAATAAAGGGCAGAATCTAAAGCTCAGTGATTTGGGCTTCCCATACTGAGGCAATAGTTCTATGCACAAATACCAAGAGATACTAAGAAAGTCATTTTTAGGGAATGCAGTAAAACAATCCATGCTTGTGATTAAACATGATAATTGATACAGTTTATCATTCGTTATAAATGAAAGCATGTTATAGAGATTAAAGACATCATTTCCAGTTATCTGAATGTTTTACTTCAAGGCACAGCCCTATGTCCGCAGTTATTGCTGAACAGCTAACAGAAACTATTTCCATATTAGATCACTGAACTTCAGAAAAGATTTACTTAATGATCCATCATCAGTTTGAGTGCTGTCCCCAGCAGACACAGCTTTGTAGGCAGGTCTACCTTTCCCCTTTTTCTATGTCTGCTTGCAACTTTTGATTCCACTCTTCAATTTCTCTGCACTTCTCTCCAGGTTGAGAGGGTTCTGATTCTTCCATGTGTTCACTCAGGGACTGTGCCACCTTTTTAAATCCAGCTCTTTTATTGTATGCACACACAAGTTTCCTGGTCTCTGCTATCATAAACCAACCTAATGTTGCCAGGATACTAGAACGATGATGTGTGGATATTAGCAGCTCCTAGTGTGTTGTCAATTTGCCTTAATACTAGGATGTCATGGAAGTAAAGGTGTGTTCCTAAGGCAAGTAGAAATTTCTGCTGATTCTGGAAAATTCTGAAGAATCCTTTTCATAGCTTTGACCAGCCTTGGCCAGCCTTGTCTGTATTCCCTAAGCAGGTGCTGAAGCCATCTTTCCATTATTCAGGAACTGATGCAGCCTCGTTCCGTTTCTTGTCTCTTCAGATGTCTGGCTTTTGATCATTTCTGTGTTTAACTGTGTCTCCACAGACAGGTAGTTTCTAGGAAGCAAACAAAGTTAAAATTCTAACAACTCACTAGTATTGGAAGAGGGGAAGGGCATTTTATCTCTATTCTTCTTTTCCAATTCAGACCCCCAAATTTCTCATTTGATACAAATTGTTACAACAATCCTTCAAGCATTCTTTAGAGCAGTAAGAACAATTTTTTTCCCAAGTTACTGGGTTGTTCTCTGGATTAACACCCTGATGTAGATTGTTGTACCCCCAATCCCTAAACAATCTAAAAATAATTCTATTTAATATATATAGTATTTAATATATTTAATATATATATAGTAGCTTGGTCTATGTTTTTTTCTAGGTTCTTCATATCATGTGAAATACAAAAACATGTGCTCATGGTCAGAAAAACATATAAATATAGTTTACTTTTTCAGTCCTATCCGGATATTAGTTCTCTCTCTCTCTCTCTCTCTCTCTCTCTCTCTCTCTCTCTCTTCCTCTCTCTCTCTCTCTCTCTCTCTCTCTCTCTCTCTCTCTCTCTCTCTTTGTGTGTGTGTGTGTGTGTGTGTGTGTGTGTGTGTATGCAGTACTGGAGACATGACACAGGGTCTCGAGCATGATAAACGTATGATAAGCTATGCTTCTGCCCCAGCCCAAATATTTTTTTTTCCTACTGAGCTATTTCTTTATTCTAATCAAAGTCACGGTCAACAAGCCACCTACAACTCACTAGGAACTCAATATTTATACCTGATACAACTATCTGATTTTTTTCTAGAAGAAATAAAATACCAAATAATATGTATATTTAGATATACTAAATATCACTCATTACTTTGTCTGTATGCATGCGTCTCTGCCTCCACTAAGGCACATGTGATAAAGGCCCTGGAATTTTCCTATTTCATTTAGCACAGTAACTCAATGCTGCAACAGTACATGAGAACTGAATGCTCAAAAGTTATTTATCAGTGAATTTTGTAGACATTCACATGCATATTTAATTATTTACTTATTTGGAGTATTTTTGTATTCAATGATAATAATTTAACTTAAGGGACAGTCCCATATCTGACTCATCTTCTAAAAAAAAGAGACATGTCTAAATCCAGATGTGCAACTCAGTGATAAAAATGGTGCACACCATACACGAAAGGCTGTTCTGGATTCCCAGCACCAAGAAAAAAAGGAAGAAAAGAAAACTAAGGTATAGCATGTTCTACAGGAAGGATTCTGTATTATACTGACCTATGACAATCATTCTGATGCTGGCACATGCTTCTCATTAAGAAATACTTAAAGACTTTGAACATTGCCTATTTGTGTTGGTGTATTTATAAAGCACAACAGTAACATCCAGATTATTGCTTATGTTAAACCCATACTTTTTTTAAGTGTTTAATATCTGTAGTTCTTTTAGTTTTCTCAGTGGTTCTATGCAGTTGTCATGTTTTCTAATCACTCAGTGGGATATTGAGTGATTTCAAAAGGAAAAGAGGCATAAGGCATTTGAGTAACTTTTGAATAATTTTCCCCGAGTTATGACTGCTTAGAGGCCAAGACAAGACCTAAACATGTAATGACTCCTTTCTCAGACATTATAACTCCAGAGTGGGACTGATTTTGCAAATGTAATATGCATTTTGAAATGTAATAGCTATTTATTGTTAATTAATTTAAAGTAAACATTTTATAGTTTATATTGTCATGATCAATTCATAAAATTTTCTATTCCCCTTTTTCCATTTCTGGAAATATTGGATGCTTTTCTGCTCTTTTATTAATACTTAAAATCTTGCAGGAGTGATGAGTTAAAAGAAGAACTTCTTTTGAATCCAGGGTCTACTGTCATGCTTAGGGATTCTGACTTGTGTATTTATATCACTTTCCTAGGAGAAAAAAACCCTCTTACAATGCAACCCATAAAATGAAAATGCAGGGTAGCTTCTAGTCATTATACAACCATCAACCTCTAATTAATCAACAAGACCATAGAGATTAAAAATTGTGGTCTGGCATGGTGGTACATGCCTGTAACCTCACCATTTTGGAGGTTGGGGCAATAAGGTCATGAATTTAAAGCCAGTCAGTCTGTGCTTCTTAGTGAAACCTTGTCTCAAAAAAAGAAAATAAATTTAAACTAAAACAACCAAACAACAAACAAAAATTAGGCAGCTTTATTCTTAAATAAAGACCCAAAATAATAGATTTCATCACAGCATATTCATGTGTGTATTAAGTGATTTCCTTTCCCCCATTGCCCTCCCTACCTCCAGCCTTCTTCCTGCTGATCCCCTTCCCAAATGGGTTAGCCCCTTTTCTGCCTTCATGTGTTCTGTTACTCTCTTCCCCCCCTTAAAACCTCTTACCTCCCATTGTCCCTGTTTCTTGATCTCTGCTCTCCAGACATACAAATTCATAAAACCAAAGTATTTGTATCCCTGAGTATAGGTTAATCCACTTAAAATAATAATGTCCAGTTGTATCAGTTTTCGTCCTTTATCTATTCATCTGTTAAAGTTAGTTCATTAGTTCCTGCTTACTGTGGAAAGAGCAGCAATAGACAAGTATCTCTGAGGCTAGAACATTCTCAAGAATGGTATAGTTGATTCATATGAGAGTTCTGGTTTTGTCTGCTTGATGATTGTTTGTTTTTGAAAGGCCTCCACAGATTTCCCCAGTGGTCGTACCAGTTTACATTCCCCCAGTAGTGAATAAGAATTCCTATTTCTCCACATCATCACCATCTTATGTTACCATTTTCTTTGTATTAGTTACAGATTCTGCCTTAGATAAAATGGAATCTGAAAGTAGTATTAATTTGCATTTTCCGCATGACTAGAGATGTTGAATGGTCGTAATGGTAAAGGTCTTATTTTTCGAGATCTATCTGTTTAGTTCCTTAGCACAATTGCCACTTGAAAGATTCTGCTTGCTTTGCAGTCCTTTATACACTCTAGATATTAACTTGTAGGCAGAATTTTCTGCTCTACCAATCAGCTCCCAAATAACCACACAGAGTCTTGTTAATTATAGATGCTTGGCTGATAGCTTTCTCTTATTACCAACTAGCTCTTACAACTTAAATTAATCCATATTTTTTATGTAGATTCTACGAGGGCTTGGTCGCTTTCCTCAGCACAGCTTGCTCATCTTGCTCCTCCCAGTCTCCTGACAACTCTACCCTTCTTCAAACCAGAGCTCTCTCCCTGTCCGCATGTCCTGTCTAACATTTTCCTGCCTAACTCTTGGTCATTTAACTCTTTATTAATTCAATGACAGCAACATATATTTTCACTAACAAAAAGGTTATTCCATTAAATTAACCTATTTCTGAAGTATAGCTATCATAGATTATTTTTAAAGAGCTATTTTTAATTATCTTAGTGGTTTTCTTTACATAGAATAGGATAATTTAATCCTTGAACTCTAATTGGTGTTTTAGAAAGGAAAAGGTGAATTCATGGCAGTAAAATCATGTTGCTTCCAAGCTTGGTGGTATACACCTTCAATACCAACACTTTGGAGGGAAAGGCCATTGTATTTCGGTGTGTTCAAGGTCTGTCTGGTCTATTTAGAGAATTTAGGCACAGCTAGGGCCACCCAGAGAAACCCCATCTAGAAAAATAAAATAAAAGAGGAATCATACTTTCAATAATACATGTGGTTCATTGTTTGGTGTTAAGCTAAAAGATTTTGTAACAAACATGAGAGGTTTGCAAGCGTGAAATTGTAGCTGTTTATTCTAACATGAATCAAATTGTAGTAACACATGACAATTGCATGGAATTTTAACAAACAGATGAGCATAGTAAACTCCAAGCTTTAAAAAATGACACAAATTTTTTCTCTTGTAGAACTGTCAAAGCTATACTCTAAAATATTTTTTATTTCAACTTTAATTTTTAATTTTATATGCATGAGTATTTTGCCTTCATGTGTCTCTTTGCATCATGGGTGCCTGTTGCAAACAGAGGACAGAAAATGACAAATCCGCTGAAACTGATAATTCAGGCAGTTGTGACCCACCATGTAGGAGTTGGAGTTGAACCTGGGTCCTCAGGCAGAGCAGTCAGTGCTCTCATAACCCATAAAGTCAAAATGTTTAAAGTTGTTTAAAGGAGAGAAACAGACAGAGAGACACGCATGCACGTGAACACACACACACACACACACACACACACACATACACACATACACACGATACTCTGAACCAGATGGTAAAAGGGAAAAACAACTTAAAGCATTCTTGATGCAAGTTGTAGCATTCTTCAGGCACTAGACATCAATTCTCAATTCTCCATGCACACATTAAGTTGCTGCCTGACCATGGTAAATGAGACTGAAATTAATTTGCCCATAAGTCTAAAGAGAACCCGTATTTGTTTTCCAAAGCAATTACTTGACTGACCTACCAACTGTGGAAATTCTTCTAGATGTTATATGTTAGGAGAGGGAAGAAGAGCCAAATTCTCTGGAAAAAAAAAAAAAGACTGACTTCATCACCAAGGCCCATGTCACAAAGACTGAATAGATGCAAAGGCCATTACTGTTATGTATGTGTTTTACATTGTATGTTATGTATGTGTTTTACATTGTATGTTACCAGCACAACTGAGTTCAGAACATAGCCATAAGTATGCTATAATATGCGCATTTCTGAATTCCTCTGTCAGTGCCCCACTCACCTCTGCTTTTGCAGAAACTGGTTTTTGTACATCATCATTTCACCATGTTAAGGATTTCACTCGTTGTTTTGCAGGACATAACTAAATCACAAAAATTATGCTAAGAGTAGAGAGTTGTTATGATTTCATCTTTCTCTTTTGCGTAAATGAACATGTGGTTTTAAAGATGTTAAGTGAGGGACAAAGACTCGGCATATAAAGAGAATATGTGTAGAATCGAAACCGATACACAGGAAACTGTTACTGGAAAAGTGATGAGTCACTGGCCTTGGCAGATTCATTCTTCCTTACTTCCGGTAGGCTTTAACTTGGGAGATAGGGCACCAAATGCTCACAGTCACATAGAGTTTGCAAAATCAGTTCCTTCTGAGTTTTTGGAATTCAAGTAATGAAATTCACCAACAATGGTACAACGAACTGTGGAAGAAGCTCTATGACAGATTTAGAGACTCCCATCTTTAGAGGAAGAAGGCAGGGCTCCGGTATAGAGGGAGTGGGTCCTCAGAGACAGGATATTGTCCAACCACTCCTCTGATGGCCTTCATAGACCTTATGGCACCAACTGGGATGAGACATCAGATGAGAGATGTCAGCCCAGTTGATTAGAACATGAGGTGTCCAAGTACTTCCTCTCAGTTTTGATGGAAGACTTTGACAAAGCCTCTTGAAATGTAGCAACAAACATACCTGCTTTGTCATTTTCAAATCCAACGATTAAGACAAAGTTCCTCAAAGGCTAAATGTCATATGCCAGTCACAAATAAGACAGAACAAGAGAAATAATGTTAGGAATTCGTTTTTAAAGGACTCACAGAACCTCCAATGAGCTGCTCTCAAATCTGGCAAAACTAGCCTTTAAGAAATCAGTCTGATGTTCTCAACTTAAGGTAGTAAAACAAAACTTACTGGACATGCGTATGTGTACAAAACTTAAAAATCTCATTAACAGGCGCATCTAGCAATGTAAAGGAACATTAGTCTTCTTGACATGCTTATCTTTGAAAGTACGGCTATTTGCCATCAAAGGCAATTGTGGTTTTCATAATTTTTGATTGAGTAGGACGAAACTAATCTTTCTAGGTTGTGTATCCATTTTAATAATTTATAGCTGGATCTTGTAGTTAGTAGAATCTCTTTTGAAATTTTTCTTCATCTCATTAAAAAATGCATTCTTTCTTTAATTGAGTGCTGGCTCACCACGCTGCCTGTTCTCCAGGTATGACATTCACAGCCAAGCTACAGTAGCGACAAGCAAACCACAGTTTTCTGCTTGCTTCTCTGTGTTTGGTTAAAGGGAGCTGCAGAGGGTAGAAATGTGGAAAGAAAGAGAACCCTGGTCTATCCTGAGGCAGAGCAGGACCATGATTATTCATGCAGTCACCCAAGTGTGCAGATAGAAAACAAAAACAAAAACAAAAACACAAATCAAAAACAAAAAACTACAGAGTAAGATTGGATGGGGCCCCTGTAAGGGGTGGAAACAAAAGCCATATTCCAAAGGCCCACAAGGAAAGTTGGGAAATGTAGTCTTTCAGCAGTCAACTGCCACTCTGGTCATTAGAAATGTGGTGGTAGGGATTTGGAAAAGGAGTTGACACAAAACTACCCTTTAGGAATGAGCTTTATTAAGAAAATGGGCCTTGGAAGGCAGCTATGCTGACCACTATATCACGAACGCATTCATAGATCTAATCTACATGGGAAATAGAAAAAGACAAGATTTTGTGAGTAAATTGGGAGTATGACGACCTTGGGAGAGGGCTGAAGTGGAGGAGAGAGGCAGGGAGGGGAGCAGAGAAAAATGTAGAGCTCAACAAAAATCAATAAAAAAGTACAAAAACTAAAAAAAAAATTATATAAGTAAACATTAAAAAAAAGAAGAAAAGAAAGTGGGCCTTGTCACCCAGCAAGTCGTGATCAGTCCTTGAGATCAGAAAGCATAGAAAAGGCCAGTACATTAGATCAGAGACAATGAATGGGACTTTAAAGGAAGGAAAGGCCTCCCTTTAAATCTTTAAGAGGAACTTCAGAAAGAGCGATATCTGCAATTAAGAGTAAGAAAGATAGTCATTACGGACAGGATGAGAGAGAAGTGAAGGGCTTTCAGGTACTCTCCAGAATAAGAGGAAATACGTGACTTTTAATCCTTTCATGAGGTGGTGGGAAGTTTCACACCATGCATTTTAGTCTCAGGAATTAGAAGATGTGAGGGAGGCAATGTGTAGATGGCTTCTAAGCTTTCTGTGTGTGTGTGTGTGTGTGTGTGTGTGTGTGTGTGTGTGGTGTGCGTGCGAGAGAGAGAGAGAGAGAGAGAGAGAGGAAAAGAGAGAGAGAGAGAGAGAGAGAGAGAGAGAGAGAGAGAGAGAGAGAGAGAGCAGAGAATGAATGAGCTGCCAGGGTGGTTGTGGCCTATAGGCTGTAGGTTGTGGGACCTGGCCACGTAGAATGCTGCTGAGTGTCTTAAAGAAGAGGCCAATGATTAATTCCTGGTTCTTTTTTTTTTTGTCACATAGGCATGACAATTCTCTAGACGTAGTCACTGTACCCACAGCTGTCAATGATGAGACTAATTTTAGAGAACACTTGGTCCCTTTGGGCTGGTTATTAGAACAATTTTTAAAAATTCCTTGAATTACTAAATCACAGATGCACAAACACAATGAGAACAGGCTTTCTGGAAAATATCATTGCAATATTTGGGAATAATAAGAAAAAAATAAAAAATGATACAAACCAATGAAATTGTGGATAAGGCTTTGATAATGCACATAGCTAACTATCCGTGGTCTCTCTAGAGAAGGTCCATTCCCATGATTGTCAGGCAAATGTAGAGTACTCCTCTGTTCCTTTTCAGATAAAAAGAAGATTAACAAACCCTAAGTCTTGAACCTGGGAGTGGGCATCAAACCTCTCTCATCCCTCCTGGTGACCCTGACTATCAAGGGGAACAACCATGCAGAATTCTAATTTCTCATTTTTCTTGTTTTGAATCTATTGTAACAACAGATTCAGTGAAAAGTGATACAGTTGGGGGCGGTGAATTTCACACAGGTTCACCATTTATACAACCACACATTTTCTCTTCTAAATCACTGGAAAACAAACCGCCTCCATATTGAAAGAGATTAGGTGCTGTCTGGCTTTAAGTCATCTTCCCTCATCAAGCGAAGTGGGCAGATCATTTCTATGAGTGGCAAGACCATGGATATTGCTTAATTCATAGTACTTGATATAATAGACACTGTAAATGTGAATCTCAAAAATATCAGCAGCACAATTAAAATGTATCCTATGACCCAATGTGGCTAGAGATCACAACTCATTTGGTATAACTTAATAGCAATTAAATGGAAGGAATGCCTGAGGTAAGTCCTAAATGAAATTATGGAAAATTACTTGGGTAGAGCTAGACAGACATGGCTTGCAACCTGCATGCTAAACTGTGCACATATTACCCTTGCATTTTCTTCTTTGGCATAGGGGTAATGATGCACCTCCAAGTTACTGTGTTCAGTTACTATGCATACGATGCCCTTTACACATACTGTGTCTGGATAAAAGGTTGTAGTGGAGCTTGCGACAATCAGAACTGAACGTGATTTTCTATTTGTTGGCACCAGGTGTTTTTCCAGAGGTGTCAGTTAAAAGCAGTCAAGCAGCCAGGGGCAGAGGACATGTTAATAAACACATAACGGAGGTAGGACATGAGTACCATGAAACCCGGCTCTGGTGGTGGATTCTAGAAATGTCTTTGCAAGTCTACCTGGACTTCTGGTGTAAGATTGTTCTGGTCACCCTAGTTCCTCTGCTCGTCTTTGGCTAAACATCAGTTATTTTATCGTCTGGCTAGTTACAATTATTTTTGTTTGCCCTTAGTCTACAAGCCACAACGTGCAATTCTGTGTTATTTACTTTTGCAATGTTTTGTTATATTTTTGTGTGCCTTGTGTGTGTGTGTAATCAGAACTGAGTTAACCTTTTTACACAAATGTACCCATACTTGAGACCTAATATGTGTAGCCTATTCATGTGCTATACCTCCCTGGTTGTGAATGAGAACATGCTATCAAAAGAGCCTGTTTAGTTTACTTGCTTTAAGTAACCACATGATAAACTTATCCCTCTATTGTCCATGGCTGTCACATTAAATTTGTTGAAAATATGTTATCCTCTCCCTTATTCTTCAATGATATGTTTAAATCCATAGTATTCATAGTTCCTACATAGATGCCATAAATTAATAAGTACAAAGCACCCAGGTAATTTGAAAAGGTTAAGGCGGCATGCAGAATATTTGTGTGCAGAAGACTGAGCAGACAGCACCATAAGCATGCTGCATGCTTCCGTGTGCTCATGCGCTTCTGAGAGGCCTGCATTTTGTCTTAAACCAACGTTGTGTTGACCCAGAGTGTGCTTCTTCACAGCTGAAGAAATTTATAAGCCATGGTTAAAATGGCTCTTATGCTTGGCCGCTAATAACCAACACAGAGAGGCTCACTATCAGTAAACCCGGGTGACCCCGAACCTATCATAAAGACTGCCTGTGGCCAGCAGTACGGGCCATTTCTCCACATGCTATGATGCATTTGACTGACCATGTTTGGCTAAACTGACTGCCGCAGGTGGGTATCTTGTTTCCATTAAAGTGCTTGTGTTAGGAAATTACCTGAAACCTAAGAAGCTATTTCCTTTACTATTAGAATATAAATAACAAGTGGGCATTGGTGATTATTATACTGCGCTTCTATTCCCCACCTGTCCCTTCAGGCCAGGCCAGGCTAAGCATATCTAGTGTGCAGATTTTCCTCTGTTTTCAGTGTCTATTTTCAGGGCCACAAACCTGTCCTTTCGGTAGGTAACTTAGGGGCTCTTCAGTGACCTATGTTTCACTGTGTTTGCACTGCAGCAGATGCCTGACTCTTTAAAGGTCCCCCTGAGCAAGATATCCTGTCTCTCCAAATACATCACCAGTAGCTGCAGGGACTTCATATCTGTGCTCCCTTCCACTCCCGGGATCCGTGATGGATGTTCCTCGTAGTCTTGTTTGTTTGTTTTGTTTTGTTTAAAGATTTACCCCTTTGTTTGCTTATCTTTCCTACTTTGCCTCTGATTCTTCTTCCCCATTGTGTCTGCTTGGTATTACAAACACTTAATACATTATAAGAACGACTTTTCATCTCTCTTTACCTTTCTTTTTCACATTTTCACTTTGGAAGGAATCCATCAATATTGACTCCTGAATCATGAAAACTCTCCTCGAGTCACTGAGTTATAGAGTCATAGAACGCTCGCGTTAGAAGGGAACTAAGTTATATTTCTCCTGCATCCAGGCTCCCAGCGGAGCATGTCCTGGCTCGTTGTAACTGCATAATTTTTTTTTCACTTGCAAAGCTTCATATGTCATAAAGCATGGCACATGCTTTTAATGCAAAAACCCCAAACATCTATTAAATTGAGCCCGTTCAGTCTCTGATATGCTGGAGCTGTTTTGGCAGTTCCAAATGGCGTGAAAGTCATCTCTAAATATAGGCCTTTTTCTACCTGAAGGATTAGGGAATGTAAATAAAAGTCCACAGGAGTGACCCACACCAAAACAAATTTCTCATCTACTGAGTAAGGGCCTTTCTGAGGAGAAACACCCCCAGAAGTCTCCTTATGCATATGTGTGAGAAGCGCATTAAGCAACCCAATAGGTAAGCATCTGAGTATATACTGAGTTGAATTCTCCTTTTTCTTCTGTTTTACTTAGAAGTACAGAATTCCTAGAGATAGAAGATAAAATGAAAGATTCCACACAGGTTCTGAAAACAGGAGTGAAGAAATTAAAAGTAGAACAAAGAATGGGGTAACAGAAAAGTTCGATGAAGTGGGAGTGAACCAAATTTGATTATTCCTATAGCAGCCCCCAACTGCTCAGGTTTCTCTCTGTGATACCTTCTGGCTCTTTCCAACTATGTGGTGACTAACACCTGGTATGGCCGAAGTGGGAAGTTATTTAAGCACTAGCCATGCCCTAGTTCATTCCGTCCTCGGGTAGAGACGTTCTCATGGCACTTCCTTGCTGGTGCTATCATTTACATGGATATAGCCTTTTCCTCGGAGGAAAATGATCCGCAGCAGTTTGTGACTTAGTGCTGCCATGGCCCTGTTTGTCATCGCCAACCTCGTCACCACTTATTTAGCTCTGTTAATCTTCCCTCATAAAAACCTCACCCTCTTCCTTTCATCATTTTAGCTCCGTTCTCTGCATTCTTCCCAATTTCTCAGCACATTTTGTGATCCAGGGTCCCGATCCTATGTGTTAGCCTAACCAGAATCAAATATATAGAATCATTTCTCTGTGTTTTCGCTCTGTGTCAATTTCTATGCCCAATTTCTCAATACATTTTGAGATCCAGGGGCCTGATCCTACATTTTAGCCTAACCAGAATCAAAGATAAAGAGTCATCTCTCTGTGTTTTTGCTCCGTGCGTTTAGCTAATAAAGCATCAGCCCCTTTGGTGGCCATATCACATTGAAAATGGATGTCTAATTTGTCCTCCTCTGTCAGCTCCAGGTCTCCTCCCAGCATCTGCTCTCTCCTAGAGCCTCTTGTTCATTGAATTATGTTGCTCGAGATGTATTGGTTTTCACTATTAAAACAAATCTCATTTTGTTATTTTCAACTCATATCACAACAGTGGACCTCTCTGGGTCCATTTACGTGACCTCATCAGCGCTTCAGTGGGTTCCTGCCATCCACCACCACCTGCAGCTCCACTCAGGAATTATTTCCTGGGTCTTCTTATCGAAGAGATCATTAAAGCAATGAAAATAATATTTTCAAGTCATATTTCAAGGGGACTTAATAGAATCTGAACTAAAACTGCCTAACAAGAAAAGCGACTCTGCAGCACCGTTTTCATACGTGACAAGAGTTTTCACTTATCCATTTATCCATTTAATTACCTGATTTAATTCCAATGGCTTTCTTAAGGGTTTCTTGGAGTATTCAATAATATTTACATACTTTCATAGAGAAATCATTCTACCTATACATGACTTTATGTTGCTGAAATAAATTTAGGGCCAAAAGTGGTTGAGGGCTATTTTCTTAGTTACCTAGGGCCATCTGGCTTCCTGAAAGGATCATTTACTGGCTCATTCCTCTAGAAACCACACAAGAAATCAAACCAACTCCTCTTGCAGGGGACTGATAATGATGCATGTAGAGCTTCCGGGAAGCTTCGGCTCTTCTAGGTTGAATGAGTCGCAGACAATTGCAGAGTCTATCTAATTGGGTAAGCTTGCGCAGAATCCCCTTTAAAGGGGCCTGAGCACAGGGATTTGAAGGACATTGACTTGGCCTAATTATTCCTGGGTTCTAAAGTTTACTGAGCAATTAAAGTACTTACTATAATAGATTCTTGCATCTGCATTTTTATGGAGAATTGGCTGTAGACTATGTGATAGACGGTCACCAATATTCTACATACAGATAGAAACTATGCTTAAACACAAGATGAGTATTTTTTATCACATTAGTACTACTGTTAGGTAAATGTTTACTGTTAAAGTTGAATCCTCATTCAGTGCATGTTGTCTTCACTGATCTGAAATAAATATTACACTCAAAAGCATCGTCGCTGTGGAAGGAAATGTTGGAAAAAACAGATTCCAAGGGGCTCTTCTTTCAGCATGAGATTTACTGGACATGATCTGGATGCATTATATTGGTTTTCCTCAGTTAAAAGGCATCATAGCTTTGATTTCCACTGAGATGTTGTAGGAATTATATGTACATATAGTGTCAATAACACCAGTAGCAATAAAGAAAACAACAACAAAAAAAAGTACTCAGTATGTTACAGGCATATTCTTAGCCACTTCTCTTACAATCTTGCCATAACCTTGAGACACACTTTTTAGCTACTTTTATGTTAGAAAACTATTTCTGAAATAAGAACATTAAATTACCCAAAACCACACAGGTTTTAATTGAATGACAGGGATAATTAAGTAACCTAGCCAGAATTGTCAGATTCTCTAATTCTTACAGACACCAAAGCCTTGCAGGCATCCTGGCCATGCTGCGTGTTCCATTCCACAACTTAGAGCTGTAAAATAGCCGTGTTATTATGTTCTCGTCTCTAGGCAAGGGACTTGTTTCTGCTCTGTACTATCTAGAAAGTCAGCTGAGAAGACTCAAGCCTGGGAGGAAAGCGAGGGCTGAGAGTGTTTTAACGGGTAGGGACTGGTATTAACCACAGACATCCTCACTTAGTTGTATGCCATTTGATGCTCCTTGTTGTTGGCAGCATGGGAGGCAGATCTGAGCTGGGAGACTGCTGTGACACTTACTCTCCTCCACACTACTTCCCAGGCACCTCAGTAACCCGAAAACAGGAAAGTACCTTCTGAATCAGGCAGAAACGGTTTTCCTTTTATCACCCAGCCCTGGAAATCATACCCTCTCCCTTCATTTGTATTTATTGGTCAACTGGTCAACCATCATTTTGTCAAATCCAGTTTTCAAGGGAAGAGCTATAGAAACACACTGTTCGAAGGGAAAGTGTCAAGTAGTTTTCAGACAGCTTCACAAAGCTTCGTAGTTCAGCGTTGTAAAATCCTTATTAGTGCTTATGATGGTTGTTCAGCACTGCTTGTTTTTAATTTTTGGTGTGCGCTTTGAAGAACCCTTTTTTTTTGTTATGTGTTTGGATCACTCTCTGTGGTTTTCAGCCATGGTGGCAAGTCATCTGGCAAGCAGAATAATTCCACCTGTCCTGGGCCCCAATATAAGCTACAGAAAAAGATGATAACACAGGTCTCTATAGTTTTATCAAGTTCTTGGTAATGTGCACATCACTTCAGCGTGTCCTTAGGACTGGCTTGTACTTTTGAAAGGGACTCTATACCTGTTCTCAAGTCAGTTTGGTAGACTTCCTGGTCCCGATGTTAAAGTTGCTTGGGGGTCCAGGTGGCTTATCTTATCTAGGAAATTTCTAGAAGGAGTACCTGACACTTTACAAGAGGTCACCTCTTCATTTGCAAAAGGAATCCTGAGAGATTGCCTCCCCATCTCATCAAGAATAAATGACAGGAATTTAAACAAAGTCTACTGAAGCTGTCACGACAGGGGGCATACCAGCTTCAAGTTGTTGGTTGATTATCACTCCACTGTAAATGGTTGGGCTGGTAGCACCCAGGGATTCAATTTGCATATTTATAATTTGATGTGTTCACAGAACTGCCTCTTTAGGGTGCCACTGCAGCAGCTCCACAGTAGAGAAAACATCTTCAAAGAGCCTCGTCAGCTCCCTTCAGCGTTTTTTTTCTCAGGTTCAGGACCAGAAGAGGGTGGCAGTCACAGCTCTGGAGAAGCCCTGATAAAATCTACTAAGTCTTTCTGGTGTTCCCACAGCCAACAGCCAGTCTCGTCCAAAGAAAAGTGGGCACTGCTTACACTGAAAATCAAGGAAGAAGGAAACTTCCCTTGCTTCTACCTGGTTTCTAGTCTTCCTATTACGGATTCCACACCATCTGAGGTTGTGTGAAGATGGGAAGCATCCACCCTTGGTGTGGTGAGAAGACAGTATGTTAATGCTCAAACTGGGAAGAAGGAAGACATTTGAGGAATTGACTGCGAAAGCTTTCTGCAGCTTTGTGATTAGAAGGCTTATTTTATGTTAAGCAAGTAGTTTGCCATGTACTTCAAAAGAGAGGGCATGGTTTGTGTCCTTCTCTAGATCATCCATAGGGCAGGTTATTAAAATGTATTCCTAGGCCAGCAGTTTTCCTAGATCTCAGCAGCTCCTTGTTATGTCTGAACAAGGATAAGAGATGATGTCAATGAACTTGAGTGTCTTTTAGTAAATATAAAGAAGACCAAACTAGAGAAAACCAAGTTCCATAATTTATAGATCAATGTAAGGTGATGGCATTCCAGAAATACATAGATAACCTTTTCTTCTTCCTTTCTTTCTTCTTTAGTTATTTTAGACTGAGTCCAGTGATCTAGGCCTTTTGAAATAAAATTTTTATATAATATAATATAATATAACAATATTTATATAATAGCAGTCAAATGTTTTAAGAGCTATATTAAAAATGAAGATAGTTGAAACAACCCACATCTACTGAATCAGTGCAAATTAGGAATTGTTTAATAACTCACATTCAATCTAAAGATGTGTTTTCCCCGTCCCATTCCTGTTCATGTGGTGGAAAATGGAAAGATCTTACTAAAGGTTTCTTATCAACATGTGCACAATTTCCCCTTACCTTGCTCCACAAGACCCAGGCGCAGTAAGATTACCTATGGGGTGAAATGATGTTAAGTGCCTGACCTTTGTGAAGTGGCTAGTGTCTTCTTTGATATCTATTAGTTATAAGTCAGCAAGCATGCTAAAGCCTAGAGCCACCAAGAGTGCAGGACACAGTTAGAATATACTTTCTGTGGAGTTACATGTGAATGACTCTATACTGTGGTCATCACACTAAGACTGCTTGTTCAAATGACTGTTAGGTTTGGCCAGGGCGGAGAGGCAATGGGGACTGTTGAACTTTCTATTCAAAGTGAACTCCCAAAAGGCAAAAGGTGACTATTTGATTTTTCCCTAATTTTTCCAGTGTGGGGTAAAATATGTATAATATCAAAGTCACTACCTTGGCCACTTTGCGAACATACACATGTGGCTGTGTGTGTGCTTGTGATTTCCAATATTTTTCACTTTTTTGGTATTTTAACTTTATTTACACCAGTTACCTACATTTCTTCACATCTTTCTCTATTGCTTCCCCACCTTTCATATATTCTCTTACCTTCATTTAGCACATTTGTTTCCTGGGAGCCTTTCTCCAGCTTTTATTTTACCTCTTAAACATACCTCTCTCTGTTTCCTTCTATACCTTGTGCTTCATTTGTTCTTATTCGGAACTGAATATTTGAATCATTCAATGCAGTGTGCTCAAGTATCAGGTTCTCTGCCTCTCCTGGGATTTACAGGCTTTTGTTGGTGACAGCACTATTTTTGTCTATTTATCTTGACTTTATGATTGCTGAGCAGTGTCCCCATGTCAGAAAACATGCTGAGCTGTGTACTTAGGTTTTCTTTAAACTTTTGCCTTTCTTTAGGGAAGTGTGGCTGCTTTCTATTTCTCCATGTGCATACTCTTGGATTTCAGTATCCTGCTTTGTAATGCCAAGCTCTAGAAAGGGAGCAAGAGAGAAAATAAAGGCTGAGATTAAAAATACACAGTGACCTTTTAGAGCTCTTGTGATTCTTTTTAGCTCAAAAAGGAAGGCACGGGCAATCACCGTCTCTGTGATAAGCAACATCACTCACACAAGTCACAAGTTCCTCTGAAAGGATCTTTTCAGCCCACTCTGGCTCCACAGTTGTGCACAGTCACCTTCTGGAGTGGCTGCACAGCTGGCTGCCACAAGGTCCCTGTTGTACTAACAGCTAAGTTTGATTGACATCGACCACATTTTACACTCAAACCTTCCTCTTTAAGATACAATTCTTCAGAAAAACTTCAGAAGTCCTAAAAGTTACATGGAACACAGTGCCAATGTGATTGCTCCCCAGGTGTGAAAACATTTTCTAGATGCTTCCTAGTGTGGCAACCTCCCAAAATCTTGTGTATGACATGCCTGAGGACAAACATTACAAAAAATACATGAATGACTGTACCTTAGGCCAAAGCTCTTGGAAGGGTTATAAGGAGCCTAAAAATGGAAAGCAATAATTATCCAAGAATTAATATTTGACAACTACTGTGTTAAATTGTAAAATCTGAAATTTCTTTTAATTCAATGCAAGTGTTCTTAAGGTTTGTATTCGTTTGATGTAACAATTTTCACAGGCACTAGAGATGGAGCACACTTAGCACACTTAGTTAAGTGCTTGTCTAGCATGCATAAGGCCCTCAGAACGAACATAGAACTGGACATACTGGGTACATTGTCACAGGCGTGAACTCTTGGAGAATGAAGGACCAGAAGTTCGAGGTCATCTTGGGTTTTACAGTGAGGAAATTCTAAGCCATCCAAGGTTAGAGATTTGTCTTAAAATAAGACTCTCTCTCTCTCTCTCTCTCTCTCTCTCTCACACACACACACACACACACACACACACACACACACACGGAGAGAGAGATAGAAAGAGACTTACAGAGAGAATCAAAACCAAACAACTTTCATAAAAACGTCTAGATTTAAAAAGACATTTTATGTTAATTTGTGTGTTAATATCTCATCTTGGAGGCAAAATGCCTTAGATGACTCTGATTTAGTCACTGTAACCCTAAAGTGAGGACAAGAGATGGATGAAGTTCAGTGGGTTGTTGCAGCAACTGAATTAGAAATGTATGCTTGGAGCTTATCACTGATCTCGTTAATTTCAACACGTGTTTCCAATTATTGCTTAAGTAGAGATGAGTTTCTAAACTGTATTAAGTTTGATCTACATGTTTAGCATATTATACAAAACTACCCCATGGATCAGATGTTTTACTAAATCAAGAGTACCTTATTCTTCAGTACTGTGAACTGTGGCATTTTACAACTTCAAGAGTTATTAAATTATTTTGATAACAAAGCAGTTATGTACTTAAAACAATTGAAAATTTAGAATCATATGATTTTATTTCCATATGTTTCAAGCACGAGTATAATATCGAAGAATGACAGCAGGTTGAGTCTATATTAAATAGTAAGAATTGTTTATATCATATTTTCTATTTCAAGTATATCTATATATTCAATATATATCAATTTTGTGTGTGAATGTGTGTGGGGGTGTGCTGTGGGGGGGTGGGTGAGTGAAAGAGAGAGAGTGAGTATATGTGTGTGTGAGAGAGAATGTGTGTGTGTGTGAGAGAGAGAGAGAGACAGAGAGACAGAGAGACAGAGAGAGACAGAGAGAAAGAGAGAGACAGAGAGAGAAGGACACACATAGAGAGAATGTGTGTGTAGAGGACAAAAATCAACCCCTGGTACTTTCTTAGTTGTTCTCTGTGTTCTTTCCTGAGATGGAGTCTCTCAGTGAGTCTTAAGGTTGCCAATTCAGCTTGGCTGACTGGCTAGCATGGCTCAAGAAGCTTCTAGTCGCTGCTTCCTTAGTTCCAGGATTAAGGTATCCATATCCGTGACCAGTTTTTTATGTGGTTTCTAGAATTCTAACTCAAGTCCTCATGCATACATAGCCAGTAATTTCCTGACTGAACAATTTCCCAAACTCTAATGTTTAAAAGAAAAGTCTGTTTCCTTTTTTTTCTAGTATGGGGAATTGAACACAGACCTTTGTAGTTGTAAGGCAAGCACTTTATCACTGAGCTATAGTCCCGGTCTTCAAGAAAAGAAAAGAAATTATCTTAATAATAATATAAAAACTGAGCATCTCTGATGAACTACACTCATCTTTTTTCAAAGCAATAGTTATGTAAAATAGTGCTAGCCTTTCCGATTTTATATTGGTGTGGTAAAGTGCTGATTGGTCTTTTTGTTGAAAAAGCAGAAAGAATGATGGTGTTGTCACCTTTCACGTCTTCTCACTAGTGTCTAGCCATCTTTATTTATGGTGACTGACTCTCCTTTGTTCAATCGATTAAATGCTAACAAAGGATTCTCATTTTACATGACAATTCTAATGATTGAGCATATGTGTATAATGCCAAACTATATTATCTGTAATGCTAATCTCTAATTTGAGTTTCTTTTGTATGTTGGGATTGGAATGTGCTATTTAGAGATCACATTAAGAAGACACTTGTCATTTCTGTGTTTTTACCATTCACTCATATGCCTGCTAATTTAAATCAGTAGAAAAATTTGAATCCAATTTTCTGTCTTCAATTTCAGGCTTGTAGGACAGATTTCTGTGACCCAGGGAATAATAGCCTCGTTTGGATTTTTAATGTAGTAGGAAAGAGGATATCAAAGACAAATATTCTTTGTCTAGCAACACTTTAAGACTCTAGTGGCTATGGAGGAGGGGGAAATCATCACTTAGTTTGGATGATGGATTGCATTCTTTGCAATCCATCCCTTTACAAGCTTTGGGAAACAAGACTGAGCTTCACTCCTTGGGTTCTCAGTCAATGCACATTAGAAAAAAACAAAAATTTGAGAAGGAAAGTGAAAAGGAAAGAGAGCAAAGGGACTCATTGCCTCAGACATAAGAACAAACAAAGGAAACAATTGAAGACCTGGTAAAGCTTAATCAGAGTCTAGCCTGCTGTCCTTAAGACATTCAGTATAAACTTCTGCTCAATTCTCTTTACCCTATTCCATTTATTCATTTTCCGCATTTTTTTTAAATTTTCTTCCTCCTCCCTCATAATCATCCTACATTTGTGATCACAATAAAAAAAAAAAAAAAAAAAAAAGACGTACCTGTCTTTACTTAAGTGAAGAACGTAGCAGATTGTAGAGATTGGCAAACACATCAGTAGGATCTAACCCTAAACTTCAAAGTAGTCTTTGTCTGACTAGGCTGTTGAACACATATATTCAAGGTACTTTAATGAGTCTTGGGCTGGAGAGATGGCTTAGCAATTAAGGGAGCTTACTGCCAGAGGTCCCAAGTGTGGTTTCCAGCACCCGTATTGTGTAGATCACAACATCCTGTAACTCTAGCTCCAGGGGTTACAACCTCTTCTGTTCTCTGTAGGAACTTGCATTCACATGAACATACACAAAAATACACTCAAGTTTACATAATTAAAATTAAAATAAACTGGAAAAAAATGTGCCACAAATGGTGCTAGAAACAGGGATCGAGAGAAGAATCCAATGGATTTCTTGTTCTTGCAATATTCAGGCTTAAATGCAATGAAGTCACAGTTAAACTGCATAAAAAAGTATAAAAATTCAAGAAAATAAAACATTGGTGTAGATAATATTTTGATGCAATAAAACAAAGTAAACAATATTATAAGCAAAGATACTGGGAAGAATTAAAATGTTAGAATATTCCTAACAACTGTGAATATTTTGACATCTCTAGAACATAACTTGCTATAAATTCAGCAAACAAAAAACAGAGGAAAAACAAAACTATTCCAAGACAAAATAGGAAGGTGAAGATAAGCGATTGAGAGAATTTGTTTGCCCTTGTTATATATAATTAGCATTCAGATTTGGAATTTTACCTCTTGCTGGAATTAAAAATCGTTATCTCAAGATTTGAGAGATCTTGATGACCTTGTTGATATTAAGGATGCTGGCTTTTATGAGAAATATGCAACTTTGCCTGTTTACCCTGTCATCGACTTTATAATCACTAGGACATCTTTAAGACAGGAAGTGAGATGAGATTGGAACAGAATAGAGGATAGCAGCAAGGGAGAAATGGGGACTTTCTGTAATTGAGATGATTTAAACAGCTGAGCTATGTGACAACAGAGTGGTCTGTGTAGTATTTAGGTCAGATTTTCCAAAAAGAGCTAAATATCACAAAATACGGATTTCAAAAGTTACCACCTGGCACAATGTCAGCAAGTAGATTTAGCAATAGTCTGCAGGCGTGAAAGGCTTTAAAGGAGGGCACTGTAAGGCTTGAACAGGCTAATAAGAGTCAGTACCTAATCCATAAAGGTCTAGAAATGATTCAACAAACTTTACAGCTTTTTAAAAGAGAGAGTTAAAGTCGTTAGTTGTAAAGTTATAGGTGCCACTAACTCCCACTGACTGTAGTGAGTTAGAAGCATAGAGAAGACAAGCAACTGAAGAAAAAAAATAATTTTAGATGAGATCGGGCGCATTCAGGGAGGTGTTCAGGTCGTCAGAGACAAACATGGATTCTCCTGGGAAGGGGAAATAGACAGGATCTCCTGAGACAATTGGGAGAGTGGCAGTGGGGAGAGAAGGGAGGGCAGAAGGGGAGGAGAAGGAGAGCTTGAGGGAACGGGATGCTCATGGTTGAGAAGGGAGAAGGACAGAGAGGGAGAGCAAGGAAAGAGATATCTTGATTGAGGAGTCATTTAGGGGCTAGAAAGAAACCTGCCACTAGAGAAATTCCCAGGAATCCACAAAAATGACCCCAGCTAAGACCCTAAGCAATGTGGAGAGGTTGCCTGAACTGGCCTTGCCTTGTAGTCAGATTGATGACTATCTTAAATGTCATCATAGAGCCTTCATTCAGCAACTGATGGAAGCAGATACAGAGATCCACAGTAGAACACTGGGCTGAGTTGCCAGAGTCCAGTTGAAGAGACGGAGCAGCGACAATATGAGCAAAGAGATCAAGACCACATTGGGGATACCCACTGAAACAGCTTACCTGAACTAATGGGAGCTCACCAACTTCAGCGTGATAGTGAGGAGACCAGCGCAGGAGGAAACTAGACCCTCTGAATGTGGGTGACAGTTGTATGCCTGGGTCAGACCGTAGGGCCACTGGCAGTGAGACCAGGATTTATCTCTACTGTTTGTACTGCCTTTATGGAACCGATTCTAGTGGAGGCGTACCTTACTCAGCCTAGATATAGTGGGGAGGGCTTTGGTCCTACCTCAAAGCAATGTGCTAGACTTTGTTGACTCCCTATTGGAAGCCTTACACTCTTGAAGAGTGGATGGGGTTGGGGTGAATATGGAGGAGGGGAAGAAGGAGAAGGAGTGGGAACTGGAATTGGTATGTTAAAATGAGAAAAAAGATAGTTCTTAAAAAATGAATTAAATTTAAAAAATAGAAAAAAGTAATTTCTTTCATCTCATGGAAGAAGATTGTTCACACAGAGCCTGTTGATTCTGTACCAAAGACCACCCAATGGAAACCAACTGCTTTCTACAATTCTTCTGTTTAACACTATAGAACAGACTATGTGACTGGTCAGAAAGAGTCCATGCTACTTAGATGTAGATTTCTCAGGAGAAGGACAGTGACATTGAGTTCTGCATAACCATCTAGCCCACAATTTTAGCCTTTTAGAAGAAGGCACCCAAACAGTTCTTATTAGCTATGCAAATGAATGAATATTGTATATAATATGTGAGATAGATTCAGAGATGAGACCTAGTATAATCTCACCATGTTTTAATCAGAAGATACTGAAATTGGAAGAATGTGAGGGCTGTATTACATTTCATGACATCCTTTTTTTTTATTTGTTATACTCCCTGAAAAGTACTTTTGCATCACCTCTTTGAAGGTAATTCTTTTGTTCATATTGATCAGCTGGAAAAGTCAAGCATAGTGGTGTATGTCTGTAACCCCAGCAATCAGATAATCAGGGCAGTAGGATTACAAATTTGATGTTAGTCATGAATACATTGTTTAAGACCTTGTCTCAAAAGAGATAAACAAATGAATATATAAGAAATAATAATAATAAATAGAACCTTCAGGAAGAAGCATTTATTGTGTTTCTCTCTCACTGTAATCTCTAAGGAGATAAACATGCACAAAGATAACAAAAGACACAGTTTCTTGGAGATTCCCCGAAAGTTACTTGTAGATGCTGGATTCTACTAGTAGGCAAGGATTGAGAAACCTCAGTGAAAATCAGTCTCTAAATGAACTGGGTTTGTGTTCTAAAGAAAGGAGCAAAGTTTTCACGTAATAGCCATTCCCAAATCTTTGAAAATGATTCAGATTAAACATAATAGGAAGAATTAATTATCACTTTGTGTCTTCATTTCTTATATCTTCATAAGCAATAAGGGAAGAGATCCAATGAATGGAGAGAATGTTATGAACAAATGCAATGGAATGATCTTTACATGAGAAAATATGACAGTATATAGTGTGGACATTTCTGAGGTCCACAGTCACAGACTGTTATTGGGTCTACACACCTGTTAGAAAAGTTAGAATCAACTTAGAGGCAAGCATAGAAGAGACATTACAGAAAAGAATCTGCCTTTCATAGAGGTCTATGAAGATGAGGTAGAGAACTACATCATGAATCGAAGGTATATGCAAGGATAGTTATTGAGAAATAACATCCATCTGGGTATGGAGTTAATGTTCAGGTAATCTGAAGATTAGGAATGGTGCAATAGCCATTCTTTCTTCAATTGATTGACAATATTTCAATTAAACATTTCTATCTTATTAATGTACAACAGACATAGATCATTTAAAGGTAAATTGCCCCAACCTCTCTCTCCAAGCTTTTACTGAGGGATTTCATAAATTAGAAACGTTTTGCTCCCCATCTCTTCTGTCCAGACTACTATCACTCCAATCTTACCACACTAGAATGAACATCTACTAACAGAAACCAACCTAAAAACTCACCCAGGTATAACTAAGGTAACATGACAGGCTGGGCTAAGGACATTTGCCCAAGAATTTTAGTGGAGATATTACTACAGAATGTTTGGGCACTAAAGGAAATTTGAAGCAACAGAATCATGCAGAGAACCAGGTATTAAAACTCATAAGAAGGTGCATTAAAGAGAAACAGCAAAAACAGAAGAGCTAGGGTTCTCCAAAATCCATGAAGCTAAAGATAAAATTATGTGATTTCATCTCAGCATCAGGAAACATAAGCAATGCTGGGGTGGTGGTTGTTGCCAAAACAGAAGGGAGAAGAAGTCAAAGTCCAGTTGAAATTAAGAAGAGATGTGGACATTCGGGATTGGCAACTCATGGAAGATAGCTGTCACAATAGTGGCAGATGGACACTAATTCTTGATCCTCTTGCAATCTGCTCTGAAATGATTCTTAATATCACAAACAAAGTATGAAATGCAATAGAAAAAATTCGTATGTGGATCCACCTCTGTGGTTCCCGCATTCAAGCAGCTGAAGTAGGAACATTACGAGTTCACGATAGGTAGGTAGGTAGTTGCAGGCCAGCCTTGAATGCATAAGGAGACCCTGTATCAAAACTCAAAGACTAGGAATATATCTCAGTGGTAAAACTTCCAAATACCATTTGGGAAGTCTTTGTTTTTAACACTTACCACTTCAAAAGAAAAAAAAAATAGAAACTCTCAACAAAATCATATTCATATAAAAGAATTTATTCTTTCTGTAAAAGCTACCTTAAGTAGCAAGTATTCAGATTAAAACCTGTATGTCAATTAAGACAGTACTCTCTAGCATGTTCTCAGCCACAAATTGATGAGTAATGTCATTTACACATCACTAATAAATCTGGTTATGTTTTTGGTTTGGAAGAATATAAATACTATCTATGCTCTTAGCTAATCCAATACAGTTTTCTCAAAAGGATGAGAAAATGAAGAAATATGGAAGGAGTATTAGCAGAGAAGTGAGAAAAGGATGGAAGGATAGCAGGAAGAAAAAATATCGGACTGTTTGAATAAATAACACCTTAGTAAGTAGCTAACAAATTCTTCCAAACTTTGAGTTCAAGTTTCTCTCCCTTATAATTTTTTTTTATAAAATCACTGTTAAAACACTGTTAGTCAGTTTCAAATACTTTTCATGCAAACATGAGGCATACATTTTCGTGATAATCAATATGTTTCCAAGTGTAACACACAGTAAATTTATCTGAATAATGAAAAGAAAGGGTAATGTTGCCTGTGACTTGTATTACTGTAGATAAGAATCATATCCTACTGATGTTTTCTTTTTAAATAAAAGAATGAATATATACTTGACTACAGTACCCACATCGCATCAGAGAAAAATGTTTTTATGTTCCTAGTTGTATTCATGTAAAAGAGATAGGCTTATTCCCACATAACGACTCGCCGGGGTAGTTATATCCATTTCAATGATATAATGTAATATGATGTATTTTTATATCGGGTCATAAAACCACAATGCCAGAAGTCACCAACAGTTTTTTTTCAGTTCCGAATGGATAGTATAAGACATTACTAAGAAAGGTGTAAAATCTCTTGAATGTATCTAATTATTCCAAGTCGTATGCCCAAGGAAAATATTCTCATGACCCTTTCTGTTGATTAGATTATGCTATAAACGGAATGGGTTGAGACCCTTGCAACATAGATCTGCTTCAGTGAATAATGTAACTACAGATCTCTTTTATTGTTCTATAAACACCATGCCTTCTCCTTGAACTACTATTATATTCATTATATATTCTATCCTACTGAAATTATTTTCTAGTGTCACTGTAACATTTCATCTATCAATTGCACATTACTAAACTGTACATAAGTGAATGAAGAACATACCTCAGGACAAAGAAATATGTTGACAATAGTTAGAATTGGTCTCAAAAGCCCAAATCTTATCTCACCATTAGTCCAGACTCTACCCAGTTAGTTACAATTGAAAAACAATGAGAAATCTAGAATGTTTTTTCTCTCTTGGCACAAAGAAAGAGTTTGTGTATGTGAGAGAGAGAGAAAGGGAAAGAGAGAGAGAGAGATATTGAGGGAAAGAAAAAGAGAGGGGAGGGAAAAGAGAGAGCCTGAAACACTGACTCAGAAAAGGAAGAGTGAAACACAAATTAATTAACTTTGGACATTCTGACCACTATTGTTTCACCCTGACTGATGTATGCTTCTCAAATATTTTACCAATAGTAAAAAATTAATAATTCTTTTGTCATAGAAGTTGAGAATATTAAGGGAGATAAAGATACGAAGCTCCTGAGGGTAATACTCAGCATATATAAAGTACTACTATAGGCTAATTTCCCAAAAACAATCATGACTATTTTTTAGGTCCTGAAGTGATGAAGCCTTCTCTTCCAACCCTTCTTTTTCTTCTATGGCCATACCACGCTGAATGTGCCTGAACTTGTTTGATCTTGAAAGCTAAGCAGGATCAGGTTCAGTGAGTACTTGGTTGGGAGACCACCTTGGAATACCAGGTATGAATGTGACTATCATTACTCCACAACCTTGGTATCCAAATTGACCTCTTCAAAGGCAGATGTTCAATTTGTAGGAATTGCAACCCTATCTCAAATGAAACAAAGCATGAGGTGGGTTGAATGAATAGGGTCAGAAGGACAAAGAGGAAGGCTGAGGTTGTATGTAGCTAATATTGCAGTGAATTTATGGGTTGTAACCTGTTGCCGCAGTGGAATACCCAGATTAACATTCTTAAAGTACCAAAAACTAATGTTTATGGGAAGGATATCATAAGGTATTATCAAAGAGGTTACCAGCCATTCAGGCTATAAAAGAACACAAAGCAACTAACAAACCTTCAGAGATACTAATGACTCTACCTTTAAAATGGTTAACTGAGAAACCAATATGAGTTAAACAACAGCCTTCAACAGAAGACAATGATACAAGAGCAACTAAATGCTCACCATAATGAAGAATCAACCAGCCCTTGCAATTCTCCTGTATTTGTTGTTTAAAAGAAATTTGGAAAATGGAGAATGGTGACAGATCTAATAGCTGTCGACAAGGTTATTCAATCCACGGAACCTCTACAATCTGGAATTCCTCTGCCTTCTCTATTACCATAAGGATGGCCTCTATTAGTTATTGATTTAAAAGATTGTTTCTTCACTATACCTTTACAAGAAAACGAGAGAGAAAAAAATTGCCTTCCCAGTGCCTACTTATAATAATTCTCCACCTACTAGGTGATATCAGTGGACCATTATCCTATAGGGAATGCTCAATAGTCCCACCCTGTGCTAATTCTTTATAAGTCAGCCATTGGAAATAAGCAATTTCCTAAGTTTATAATTTACAACTACATGAATGACATCTTGCTATCTGATTTAAACTCAGATACTTTAGAAAGAATGTTTGAAGAAGTAAAGAAAGTTTTGCCAAAATGGACATTACAAGTTTCTTCTGAAAAAATACAGAGAGAAGATACTGTCAATTATTTAGGTTATTAAATAGGTTTACAAAAAATTGGAACACTAAAGGCACAAATTAGCAAAAACCAATTGCGACCTCTTAATAACTTTCAAATATTAGGAGACAGGATTTCTGTCTTTGTAAAGACACCAAGACAAAGAAGCTAATGAAAATGGTTAAGAAGTTTGATGCAGTAAAAGTTGTGCTCCAAAGCATGCTGGCAGGAAAACACATGACTTAGATACTTACCATAATGCTAAAATCTAGAAAAGACACTGAAGTTTCATGCAAAAGGAATGAAGTTAAGAACATGATGGCTCAGGTCAGATGCTCTGTTCATCAACAGCTTGTGATGTGCTGGACACTTTAATATTGTGATTGTGAGGACCAGACCAGGGAATTTCTGGTATAAGGGGAAAGAAGAGAAAATCTGGAAGAGAGACCGGTAATGAGTGCAGTAACAGGATGGAGAGAAGCTAGTAAACATGTGATAAATGTCGTCAACAGCAATATTTACTTCCCCATCCTTTTTAATCGCTATTTTTGAGCAACACATCCCAACATATGGCAAGTCAACTATTTTGTTCTTTGTTGGTTTTAAACATATAGCCATATGAAGAGTAAAATCACTTGAAACTTTAATTGGTGTTCTGGATTAATACCTCACTGATGCTGCTAATTCCTGCCATTATTTCCCAGAGCTGGGACACTAGAAATGCAGTAGTATTGTTCTTATATGTTCCTCTGGAAGACTGATGACTAGGCATTTTGGTAGTGAGGGTAAGAGGCTATATATGTTCTGTTTTCCTGCCACATGCAAATGTTTGGGAAGTCTTTAAATTTAAAGGAGAGAAAAAAGTACTGTATTAATTGTAGTCAAAAGAAAACAAAAACAAACTATTTGGTTTTCGTCTTTCCTGGGAGCAGCTGCTGATGTCTCTCTAATTTTAGCTGCTATTGCTTTGAGCTAAACTTTCCATTTTTATTAAAAAAAATTCAGCTTTGAGTCTAGAGGATTACAAGAGCCTGTGCTTTTGATTTTTAATAAAAAGCAAGCATTTACCTCTGAACAGTAGCAGCAAGAAAGGAATTAAACCCGAGGCTAGTGAGCTGACCTTTAGAGGGGTGCCGATCCAGAGGGAGATGAGGAATTTAACATACATCCCTTTTCTTTTTTGTGTACACACTCTCCAGCTAGTATTATTTTTAATATATTTATTTAAATGGAAAATGATTTGATTTTGGATTTTTTGAAAAAATCACTCTGGCTAGTTGGATAGAAGACCCTCAACCTGGTTTTCAGGCTTGCATGTTTGAGTTTCATATGGCCTCTGAACTGTAATGGTACTGACTTTAGGTGTAGAATAGGAAATGACAGCACATAACCAACTATAGATCAAGTTCTATTAAATGGGAAATCTGAGGTGATGCTACTGAAAATGATTACATTGACATAAATGAAAAAAACATTGTTTGCATCTGGGAATAGGTAGTCTCAAGTTACAGGGAGTTCTCAGGCTATAATCTGTTCACACACACACACACACACACACACACACACACACACATACATATATATATGAAGAGAAACAGAAAATTTGGATTAATTTGCATATGAATTTCCTATAAACCAACTATGTTCTTGTGATATAAAACAAATGCTTTCATTTAAATTAAGGTGGTCTGTGACCCATAAATTCTGCTGACTAATTGCGATTCGCATTAGTTCCCTCCCCAACATAGTCTGCACAAATGTACATTGCTTCAGCAGGAGAATTTCTCTGAAATTTGCCCTTTTCTTTTCCCATTCTTTTCTCATGTTTCTTATGGACAGTGTCAGGCTGAAAGAATTAAGGTTGAGAGTCCATGCTTCTATTTGAAATCATTCATAATTTTAATTCCCTCTGTCAAATGGATCACTACACTTACAGTATTTAATTATCCTTAGCATCTAAATGCTGTGCCTTCAGAGACAGCATTTAAAGAAGTCTGTAAGAGTATCAGAATATAACATGTTTCACAGAGTTCTGTATTCATGAATTTTACCTTCACGTGGGTATTGGCATTAATTAGATGTGTACATTAAGCACTAAATGCATTATGTTTAATTACATTTGCTATTTAACTTTCTTGTAATTTTGAGCAATTAAGAACTAAGGGTGGTTAGTAAAGGCCAGATTAACAGTTGGCCTGGGAGAAGCACAAAGCTTCCTGGGTGAGGAATAGCAGTGTGGGAACAGACAGTGTGGACTTGGAGAAGGTCAGCCTGGAAGAACTTCAGAGATTGCCTAACCCCTTTCTTCTGGTGTGGAGGCTTCTGCATCTGGGACTGGTTATGAAATCTTCAGATGCATAATTTAATTTCTGGATGCCTTGTTCACACAATCTACTTCGAAAACCTTGAATTTCCATTAGTGTGGTAGATGCTATCCAAAGAACTTGTGAAATTTGGCATCCCTTGCCTCTATTGGGGATAAGAGTGGATGCTTGATTACTGACTTTATAGAAGGCATTTGTATTGATGGGTTAAATGCAGAAGACATTGAACTCTTAAGAGGAATGAATTCTCAATCTAGTCACCTACATGTAAACTCCTTTCTCTGCTACCAAATAGAATTAGCATGCACAGGCTGCACGTACCACATTCTTTTCTCATCTTTGTACGACATAGAATGTAATGGACTCTTATCCATTGGTCATGTTCTTAAGAGTCACCCAAACATTCTAAGGACAATCTTTTCCCCATTTTCATTGTCCTTTCTTCTATTTGTGTCATTAGTCCTGTTTTTGCCACTATCTTTCATAAGAACAATTATTTTTTTGCCTTTTAAAATATTGTCCATCCTATTTTTATCTCAGCTTTCTTTGCATGTATACATTCATTTAGCATCCACTTATTACCAGATACTTTGCAAAGCATATGGAAATTCTTCATGAATAATAAATGACTTCTAAAAAAGTCTAAAAGGCCTGCCAAGACAAGAACCCTGTGAGAATATAGGGTTATGTGATATAATCTGAAATTCTACCCAGTAGTAATCACTAGTGGTCATTGGTTTCAATTCTGAACCCACTGCTTCAGTAGAACCCATGATAGACAGTGGTTATATGAACTTTCACAACCTAACTCTTCAATACAAATTTAAGGTTGTGTGTAATTTTTTTACCTGAGAGTGTTTTCTCAATATGTATCTCCATATAAATGGTCATTATTCTCAACATTGGAATTTTGTTGAAAATTTATTCTCTATTGCCAACATCACCCTTGATTGTTTCTAGATGCCCAAGGTGTTGAATCTTCTTTGCTCTGAGCACTTGGGCTCTTATATGAATTAATTCATTTCTTTCCCTGTGGAATGAAATCAATTTCTTAAAAGGTAGTTGAATTTCAAACTTTTGTTATCTATTATGTACTAAAGACAGTATATTTGGTAACACAGTTCTGAAGTCAACAATTTTTGATGGAGTGATGGCTCCATGATTCTATTTTCTTCTTTTAAAATGAAGAAAACAGTAGATCGCATCTACTGTTTTGATAGTCTCAATAATAATTGAGAAAAACAGCGAAAGGCTAGATAAATGGATAGATAGTAGATAAAGATCACTCTTAGAATAGTGAAGAAGAATGTGCCAGATGTGAAGGTAGTGACTAAAGTAATCCTGCACTAGCTCAGAAAAGGTTATAATAATGGATTCTTTATTAAAGGAGAATGCACAAATCACAACAGGAAACAAAAATGGAATCCAAAATCTAGGTGGGACAAGCAGGATGGGGAGAATGCAGGTGGTCCCACACCTTTTTGGTACCCAAGACAACACCCAACCTGGTCCAGTCTCTCAAAGGCCATTGGCTGAAGGAGGTTCCTCATCACCTCCCCCTTTTATCTAAATAAGAGAATTCTGAACCCAATATAAAACTGTATACAATAAGAACAGATATAAAGTATAAAAATTAGAATTACAACCAGCATAAACAATATTAAGTAAGGCCACATATGCTAAATGTTTTAACAATTATTTTATCCTAAGGAGCTAAGTCTTGTATTAGAAATGGCTTCATAATTCATAAGAGGAAAGTAACTACAACTGTCTAGGGTTTAATCTCATCGAAGGTCTGAGAAGAGAGATAATATTATTGAGTAGGTAGCAAGCGCAATCAAACGGCTTCCAAAATGTGAAGTAAATAACAGAGACAACTGACTACCTGGGCAATCACCCAAAGTCTCATTTGCAATGTAGAAGCAACCAACTTTGGCTAAGGCCAAGGGTAACTGACAGGCCATTTTTAGAGGCAGGAAAGTTTTTTAAACCATCTTACCCTGTCTTGGCAAGGTTTCTTTCTTTCTTTCTTTTTCCTTTCTCTCTCTCTCTCTCTCTCTCTCTCTCTCTCTCTCTCTCTCTCTCTTTCTTTCTTTCTTTCTTTCTTTTTATCTTGTTTATCCATACTGAACACCATGCATTTTGTTAGTGGTTGGTGCATGGGCAGTTTCTTGCCCAAAGGTCAGTTTTGTCCAGAAGAAAACAAATTCCAAGTGGAGTGTTTTTGGTGCTTAATATTCTCTCAGGAAGAGATCAGTGCTCAGGAACAATTGTGTCTCATGTCAACAGAATCCTAAGTTATTTAAATGCCATATTCTACAGTTCTTTGAAGTGTTTGAAGATTACCTATCTATTCAGAATATAACCTCTATGTATCTAAAGAACCTGATAAGTATGACAAATATGGATGACTATTGACCTATAATTACTAATATCTATAGAGTTTAAAAACAGAGACTTTATGTTAGCATATTACACAATCTTTCAACAAGGGCCTCAAAATGTAAACAATATAAAAGTATCTTGATCAGAGGTAGAAATGTATAATACCATATGATAAGTATATCCTAAAATTGTATCAATATACTAAATGTCTTAAACATAGGTAGAAACATACATGTTATACAATCTGACAAAATGATTTCTTATAGGAGTACAAATATTGTAAACAGAAATAGGAGCATATTTGATATAACAAATATAATTTGAAGTTGTATCAATATACAAGAATCTATACCAATTTAAATTGCCTATAAATAATAGCTCACAAGTATTCATTCCATTTATTACTCTTTATTACTATTATTAGTGTGAGTAAGCACGCACTAATCTACCCATTATCCATGTTCCCCATCAGAATAGTACTTAAAACATACCAAATATTCAGGAAGTGTTATGAAATAGTATTAATTCAGATTTACATTTGTACTTAGCTAGTTTCTGTGTGTATGTATCACTGCTTAAAGTACAAATTTCTTAAAGGCATTGCTACTGTATTTTGTTCTCTGTTGCTAATGGAGAATTATAATGTTGTCACAGACAGAATACTAAACTGACAGGGCAATATGCTCAACAGCTCTTTCCTTTCCACTGTACTCCATTCCTATTTTAAGAACTGATATGTCGATTTTGGTTACTTAAAAAAATTGCTGCACATCCTGTGAAGCAGAATTAAGAAAATAAAATTAATATAGGAGCAATGGACCTTTGGAAAGGAAAGTTGAATGAGACCGGGCTTCTCTAGCATGATTTAGGAAATCTTTCATTTCTTGAAGAGGCTTCAGGAAGGAATATGTGGTTTCTGGCATACTGGAAGCTGGGGAGAATCTACATGGAGGGAAAGACTGAGGTACGAACAGGAGAAATGCCAATGGAAAGGCACATTGAACAAAATTCTAGAGGCTAGATGGAGATTGAAAGTCATTCAGTTTAGCAGGTGGATAATTATCCTTATAGCATAGTATTAGAGAGAACCCTAGAAAATTAGGGTGGCCAACACAGGAGACATTCTTGTTTGAAAGTGAGGATCATTCCATCTGAGGATCAATTATGTTTTTACCCAATAGTATTATTTAAACAGCATCATCGCTTGTTAAGTAATATCACCCACAGATATTGATATTTCATTTTGATTTCTGAGAATTGTAGGGGTCATTTTTCCTTTTTCTTAAAAATTGAATTATTCATGGGCACTATACATGGCATTTTTAGATAAGTTAAGTTTTTTATAAATGTTGACAGTTTTAAAAACAGCAGTACTAATGGTCAAGCTTAACACTTGGTTCAGCAGCCCCAGAGGGCTTCCAAAAGCATTCAGGAGAGCTTAGAGTGAAAAAAAATGGCTCCTCAAACCACCTAGTCTGTCTTTTCCAGTCAAACCCATAAGAGTGTCCTGCTGCAGCTATTTCTATAGACACTATCTTGAGTTTTACTTTTATTTTATTAAGGTGGAGATATCTTCCTTTATAGGAGGGGAGACACTATGCATTGTCTTTTTCTAAATTCACACTTCATTTTCTTTTTATTCTTATTTTAATATTTCACATACTTTATCATGATTGAACCAGTTTTGGAACCAATTTCCCACTAGCCAATAAACTCTGTTGGGAACTTCTAGAAATTGTTGCCATATTTCTGACATGTGCAAAAAATGTGAACATTGATAATTTATTCTTTTTCATAGTAATGCTATGATGTTAATACAATTGTTTTATAAATTGGGAACTCACAGGGTAATACATTATCCATATTCAACAATTCTATGTGGAAGCTAGAGCCTGAGTTCTCAAATACATTGTATCAAAACATAAGAAGCCTCATCTCTAGTCGTAGGTCAGTTACACATGATCTGCTTGATCGTAAGCAATAGCAATCAAGCCCTGAATGCTACATATCTTTACATGTAAAATAATAGCCCCATTACTGTGAGAATTATGTTTTATGGCATGTGTGATAACACTCATGGAAGACTTGCTACAGTGTACATTCTTGTTTTTCTCCTTTTCTGATGGCTCTTTGCTCTAGGATTTCTGTGAACCAACCTTGACTTTTGCAAGTCATGTGACATCCTGCCTCAATCTGTGCCCTGGCCCCATGGGCCATAGGGCGTTTGCCCTCACTTTAAGAAAGGAACACATAGGCAGCGCCAGATGATTACTGAGAAGACAGAATTGGAGAGGGTAATTGTAGCTGCCACTTCAGTGACCCATGGTGTCAACGGGCCACCACATCAGTGGTGCAGTGCATCCTGTGGCCACGCAGGGTGCACAGCCGCAAGCTCTCTCTGTGTTGTTAATGTGAGTTACACGTGTAATTATCCAGGCAGCAAGTTGAAATATCTCCACAGACAGCAACTTTTCGTCAGCAGAAGGGCACGCTTTGTTTCATGTGACTCCAACACAGCTCTGCTGAGTGTTATAAAGTGATGGGGATTTGCTAAAGGACAAGATACAAAGTCATGGAGAAACCCTGTTTCCAAGACCAGGCCACCATAGGTGAAGGTGGAGAGAGTCATCTGATATTGTCAGAAACAACCTCAAAAAAAAAAAAATGCAAAGGTTTCTATCGCTATTGGGTCCTCGTCAGAATTTTCTTTTCTTTAAAAGAGTTGAAGGTCTATTTTTTTGTACTGAGCCCTTAGTCTTGATTAAGCCATTGCTGTTAAATAATGTGGAAATTGATACTTTAGATATAAAGTTTGCTTGGGACTAACACCATGAGTAGAGTACATCCTTCCTGTAATTAAGTGTGTATCTACCCATCAGTACACACACAAAGGCACACCATGCTATACGCTTCCTTCCTACTATTCTTCCTTTGTTTATGTGTGTCCACAGATCAGAACACACAAAGACACACCATGCTGCATGCTGGATACATTATATACGCTTTTTAAAGATAATTTTAATAAAAGACTCAGTAATATTTTATCCCTGAAGTATTGGGGGATTCCTTCCCATCTGGTTAGCTTCCTGTTACAATTAAACATCTGAGATAATTTTTAGCATCCATTTATTTTATTGTGCTATTTTTGTTTCTGAGACAGGGTCTCACTATGCAGCTCTGGCTGTCTTGGAACTCACTATGTGAACCAGGCTGGCCTCAAACTCAGATCCACCTGCCTCTGTCTCCTGAGTTCTGGCATTAAAGGAGTGTGCCACTCCCACCTGACTAACATTCATTTATTTTTTAAAAATTAAGTAAATGAGTGTTTTACCTACCTTCCTACGTGTGTGTGTGTGTGTGTGTGTGTGTGTGTGTATCCTTAGACACAGATGCATACAACCTGCATGCCTGGTGCTCAAGGAGTCAAGAAGAGGGTATTAGATCCTCTCAACCTGAAGCTGCGAACTCTTGTGATCGACTATATGAATGCTGGGAATGAAAGCCCCATACTCTGCAAGAGTCTAAATGCTGTTAACCACTGAGCCACTTCTCCATAGCCCCCAAAGCAACCCTTAGTAGGGAGATTCAAAGGAATAATACAGTTCTGGCAAGGATGTTGAACCATAGAATGTTATAACTAGAGCTCATGTTGAACAAGTGCTCACATTTGAACCCAACAGAGAGAGAGAGAGAGAGAGAGAGGAGGGAGAGTGCACGGTGCTATTGCACATCCCCTTCAAGGACTTGACAGGTGACCCTAAAGACCTCCCAGTTGGCCTTAACTTCTTACAGGTTGCACCACCTTCCAGTATTAACCACCCTAAAAAACAGTTCTTACCATATAGATATTTGAAGAATTTTACCATCCCACCTCATGGCTTGCCTACCATAAATTTTGGTTTCCAGAGGGGTTTCCCTGCGCCATGAGCCATATCTCTTTTTGAGAGGAGCATAGGATTTGTTAAGTAGGAAATGTCTGTGAGTAGGCAAAGAGCATTGAAAACTGAAAAGAAATCAAAGAAGACAAGATTAAATAGGTAATTAAAATACAAAAAAAAAGAGCTAGTAAATAGCTCAGAATAAACAAGAGGAGAAGAGGAGGAGGGCAGCATTCTACCCATCCATCTCAAGCACTGTAGAGTTGCTGACTTGGGTTCTAAACTGAAATTTAGAAAAAACACAAATGATCAAATTTTATGTCACAGTCACTTGCATCCCCAAACCAAAAGCTCTAAACAGCATTTTAAAATCCAACTTATTTCCTGACCTGATGTTTGTCCCCAGGCTGCGTTTAAACACATGCTGTATGATCAATCTGAATTTTACTATTTTTGTTTTTGCTTTGTTTAATTGGATCTGAAAAGAGGCAAGACACACACACACACACACACACACACACACACACACACACACGGGGATTAGAGGATGAAGCACAAATATTTTACCCTACAGGTCTCTATTATTTTTAAGCTTATTGATATGAATGACAAATGGAACTAAAAAGGATATTATTGATTAATAGAATGTAGTTGTTGCTTTCTACTATACGGAATACTTTGCTACTCTGAGATGGAAATTCAATAAAATTTTCTCATAGAGGCATTCATTATTTTTCAGGTTCTTATTTCTCCTAAATTATTGAAGAAGATTGTTTCACTGATGGTTTTTGAGTCTGAGTAAAAAGAAAAGTTATTCACAGGATGGCCACTGCTAGCGCCATTGCTGATGCCTTTCTCGTTCACACTACTCTCTCTTGGACTGCAAATTCTAGTTAAGGTTTGCCAAAAGTTCATAGCATTTTGGGCCGTCTGCTTGGTGCATCAGCTTATTTATATTTTATAACAAACCTTTGAAGTATACACAATTATATGTGTACTAGGTTCAAACAAGTTTTGGAATCTCCTCCAGGTCATGAAGCTTGTAGTGGCAGTGTTAGAATTCAAGCTGAGATGTGGCTGCTTGTCTGGTTCTGAAGCTTCACACAGATCATTGTTCAAGGAATAAGAATGAAGCCTGAGCAATGAACAAAAACAGGAATAAAATTAGATATCATCTCTTCTTTAAAATTTAGCAGGTAGGGAGATAAATATATAAAAATTTACTTAATTTTGTGAAATTGGTACTAAAATGTCTGAACATTGATTTTCAAATATTGCAGGAGAAATACTTGAGCGAACTCATGTAAACCACAGAGTCCTGGGCTGGGGGAAGAAACCCTGGAGTGAACCAAGGAATCTATAGCTTTAAAGAAATTGAAATTCTCCATTGATTCTGAAGTTCAGCCAACTTCAAGAACTGATGTTAATCCTTTAGAGAACAGTGATGGAGAAAAGGCTTAAGTGCTTTCAAGCAGAGAGAGAAAGAACTGGGGACTGTTTGGCATTATCTAGATGAATTCTGAGCTCAACTGATCTTAGACATTACATATATGAAAAATAGCTGTCAGCTCTTTTAGAATGATGTTCAAGAGTTGTATAAATGATGATCTTAAAATTTGCTAATTATAGTGGTTTGTGTGCTTTAAGGTATATACAAGTTGACAGCATTCATTGACTTCCATGCCTTCCAGGTACTTCTTTCTGGTTATGTAGTTACTATATCCAGGAAAAGAAAAATGATTTATCATAATAATTTTATCTACAGTAACTGTTACTATTTTGTTTAGAAGCTATTTGAAGAGTGTCTACACAAAACTTATTTCATTTTTCTGGACTCAAATTTTCCTATGTATATTATAAGAAAATAGGACCAAATAACCTCAACATTGTGAAAATATTAAATTTAAGGTCTTTGGGCACTCTCCATTAGCTACCCAATTGTCCACCGGCATTTTTGTTTAATTGAGAAACTCCACAATTCAGTAAATACAGAATCATAACATAAGAGGCCAGTTTTAGAGTAGCTGTATTCTTGCAGGACAGCTTTCAAGCTTCCTTCTGAAAAGTTATATATACAGAAAGCCTAAAGGATCAAAATAGCCCAAAGCATTTCAGAACTGGACAGCTGATGAGTGGGTAAAGGTTGCCTATGCCTCACTGTCAGCTTGCCATTTTTATGAATATCAAAATCATCCATATGCCAAACTAGCACATAGGCAAATGCATCTTGACTGAGGCTGAGTCCCTCCAAGGAGCTGACTTGGGTGTCCAGAGTAGTACTAGTTTTAGGAGCGAAAATCTTCACTCCCAGTCCCTATGATAAATACTCGCATTGCCAGAATTCTGTGACTTCTCTTGTCCTTGATTATAATATAGTTAAAAAACTGCCTTGGAAAGATAAAGATATTTTATATGATTTACAGTCTGACCTTAAGATGCTCTTGACGGGTTGTCTGAAGAGCAAAAAGAAATGGCTGCTCCCAGACAGGTTGAGTTCATTCCTTATCAGAGCAGTTAAAATATACATGCTTTCATTTCCTATCATTTCTTTAGCTGATATAAGGTAACCGTTTCAAGACTGGGAGTTACAGAGAAGCAAATCCCAAGAGATGAGTTTAAGTATTCTCTGTGCCAGCACCCACCATTTGTGATTTTAGGGCCTAAAAGAGAGGAAAATGTTACAATTAGGAAGGGGTTGGCCAGCAGAAGAAACTCACCAATTCAAAGACAGCAATGCCTGCCAAAGAAATATCCTAGGAAAATATATTATATCAGTACCAGTATATGAACATTTGACTTTTCCAGTTACTTTCTGATGCTGTGCCCTCTAATCCAAACCGACAATTGATTGCAGTACTGTTCACAGAGCAAAAAGACACTGGCCATGCTAGCAATCACTGAAACATTTTTTTTTAACATTATGAAGTAGTAAGGTACCATACCCTCTTGAGTGTTAATTTGGCTAAGGAGAGAAATACAGCTTATATCTGGATTGAATGTGAAAGAAGATCCTCATGTTAAATACAGTGACTGTGTACAAATGTAGCTATTTAAATTAAACTACATTAACATTTAGCTTTTCCATTTCAAGTGCTAAAAAGCCATACACGGTAAGTGGGTTCTATACTGAACAATGTAGACTATACAGATCCATGCAGGTTATTGGATGTTTCTTTTATTATAGGAAGTTCTCTGAGATAGAAAGTAGTTTTCATGCCTTTACCAGGTCTTTCTTGGTAATCTGAAATAGCTTCACCTGACAGTGGCTCAGTGTGTCTTTAAAATGGAAGGAAGTTGTTGTCAAAAAAAATGGGGATTGTGTGGGCATTTTAATGTAACTGCTAATTGATGTTTTATAAATAGAACAAAGTAAAGTGTTTGTATGTTTAAATATTAATGCGAACCACACTTTCATTTTCAGTGTATCCCATGGGAACTCTAACAATCTGGAACATATCTATCTTTCCAATAGTTCTTCCACTTAACGAGGCAAAGGGAACAATGGAGGAAATGTCCTTATGACAAGGAATTATAGGCAACTGCAAATTGTACAGTGTCTGTTACTAACTGGGAACTTCAGAGTGAACGAAGCTTCACAAACAGAAGAATGAATGATTCTATCTCTCATTTGTATGCTGCTTTTTAAAGACACCCTCAGATATATCCTCTAATTTGATGCCAAAAATAACCTCATGGAGCTGAAGGAGGTGGAGAGCATATTGTTAGCCCACATTGTTTGCTGCAAGAGGCGGAGAAGCCACTGTTGAGGTCAGAGGGGTAATATCAGTAACAGCAACTCAGCTTCGGAGTGGCAGCTGTCAGTACATGCATTGCATTTTTGGAAAGGCAACAAAAGAAAGAAAATAGGAATCTGAAGAATTGAAAGTCATCCCATCTGAATTTATCCATTTTCTGTCTCTCTTAAGAAAACCAACTGGCTTCTATGGGAAAAATAATATATAATATGGTAAGATAAAACAAAAGCTAACACATCAGGACTGGATAAAACAAACAGAAGGAAACAAGCCTAAGAGAAGGTACAAGTGAAAGAAGCCTACTTGTTCCCACATTTAGGAATCCTATAACAACGCTAAACTGTAGCCATAGTGTATTTGCACAGGGTTTGTAGGATAAAAAGAAAAACTAAGAAAAAAATTCATGCCTGGTGGTAGTGGCACATGCTTTTAATCCCAGCACTCGGAAGGCAGAGGCAGGCAGATCTCTGTGAGTTTGAGGCCAGCCTGGTCTACAAGAGCTAGTTCCAGGACAGGCTCCAAAGCTAAGAAGAAATTCTGTCTCAAGAAAAAAGAAAAAGAAAAAAGAAAAAGTTCATAAATAGAAAAATTAAAAGTTAAATAAATTTTTAAAAAAGAAAACCTGGCATGACATTATAGGACAAGGAACCTCCAAATATGCTACTGAATTTATTTTCTATTGGTCATCTACTGCTGGGCATGTGGCCTAACCTTATAAGTAGTTGGCTTCCCAGTGAGACTCACTTGGAGGAAACTAAAATTTCATTGGTAAGATGTTATCAATTGGTGATGCTTTGCAGATACTCATGGGAAAGGAGACGGGCATTGTTTTGCATCTTACAACAATGGAATATCCTGAAACAAATAGTAGCCGCAAAATGGGATCATTCGTTTTGTCTAGAGGTGTGTTTCACACTTAATGTAGGTGTCATGTGAATCTTGGAGAGACCCTCAGAGCTCATAGGTGAATTTTAATGGGAGAAGAATTTCTAGGGAACAGTGTGAGCAGATTCCTATTATTTAAGACGAACATAAATGATATCACTTACTGTGTTCACCTAGTCTCAGTAACAGGCATTTTATGAATATATTAGCCATCCTCCTAATGACAGCATTTGAAAGATGTCATGATATGTGCTTCACAAATACAGAAATGGAGGCTCGGAGCAGTAAAGTCATTTTCTCTAGATCAAATACCTAATAATTGGATACCATCACGATCCAAATGTTCAGAGCCAGCTTCTTGCAACTATGCTCTGAAGAATGTGGCGGGGATGATGTTGTAGAGTCAGCTTTACAACTTGGCTTCTTTTCTTTTTTTATGATATATCATAAACTATTTCTGAGTCATTAAAAATTCTCCATAAATGTTGTTTGTATGGTACAAGAACACATTTTAATGATGTATTATAATTTGTTTAACTGGTCTTTTATGGTTGAATATTGTCATCGCATTTTCTTTTCCTTTTCTTTCTTTTTCTATTTTCTCCTCTTCCCTTCTTTCTTCCTTTCTTTCTTTTACTATTTGAATAACAGTGATCATTTTTTTTCTTTTGTGGATCAGAGCTATCTACGTAAGCCCCAAATGGAAATCCCCTGAGATGTTCCTGTTACTGTCACTGCATTCAAGGGCAACCATAGCAGGCAGGAGCAAGTACTAACTGCCTTCTATTTTCAATTGATCCCTCAGAGAATTCCTCCACATACTGGGCTACTCAAGCTTGTTCATTCTGAAGAGCTATGCCTCTGAGTAGCATATTCTGAAGGATTGTAATTTGGCTATAGTAGTTACCTAAGAATATGTGTGTGTGTGTGTGTGTGTGTGTGTGTGTGTGTGTGTGTGTGTGTGTGTGTAGTTAAGAAAGCAAATCAACTGAAACGACTATTGCAAGCCTAAATCGAGGAGATCTTTAGATTATCTGCCCCTCACAAGTCGTTTACATTGCTTTGTCCATTTAAGAAGATCTCACCAGTTTTTGATTGTTTTGCTCAAAAGCCAAAGTTGGCAGAAACAAATGGGAAGGTTAAGGTTAAGATATGAAAGCAAGTTTGCTCACTAAGTAAATGGCAATTAAAATTATGAAACTCTAATTGGCCTATACACATCTTCTTCTTGCTTGGGAAATGATATCCATCTGAAAGGAAAATCCTAAAAATGCTGAGAGCAAAAAATACACACCCTTTGTTTCTGAAAGGTTCACTTCCTACTCCCACTCTGGATTGATGAGGAGCTACAGTTCAAGCTGCCCTGCAGGGAAGCTCATATACCCTGTAATTTAAAGGGCCGTGGATGCCTCTTGGGAAACTTGGTAAAACATTCTATTTAGAGACATGCCTGCTGATATGACATACATTTTTATAGTTATACCTCTTTATTGCTGGCACATAAAAGCCTGTTTTCACTCAAAATGTGCCTGCTTTCAGAAAACAGCATAAGACGTACACAGAAAGAGGTGATCTTATTACTGAATATTAGAACTTCTGTTTTGCAATTCTCTTCTCACCGTATCTCTTTCCCCTGCAGCTATGGAGTCTGGGCAACACAATCATGTGGACACTTCCTCCCTAAGCCGGGACTGACTCTGAGCTAACAGATCTAGCTGAGAGCTCTCATTTGCTATCCCAAACACCCGACTCTCTAAGTCCCAGTGCAGAGAATCCTTCGTTCAGTCCTCCATGTCTGCATCTCCACTAAACATCATGAAGTTTTACTCACAACTTCAGAAGCATTAGGCGTGTGCTCAGAATTCTGTTTACAAGTGGACAGCTATACACACATGAAGCCTGTCTTGATCTCAGAGCCTCTCTGTAGCTCAGTTAAAAACTGTCCCCAGTAGAATACTGTAAAATGAACAGTCTCTACTCCTGGAATTTAAATGTTTTAATCTGACATTTTTAGCCATTGCTCGTCCTGACAGAGTATATGAGGAGGATCATTGAGACACCCCACATTTCAAAATAAAATCCTTTAAATTAGTTTGCATTATTGTTATTGTTGGAGGTGACAGTTGTGATGTTGGAGGTGTGTGTGTGCGCGCACGCGTGTCTGCGCACATCTGTGTGAGGTGGGAGTGCATGTCATGGCACCTGTGTAAAGTTTAGAGGGTAACTTTTTGTGGTTGGTACTTTCTCTTTCATATGGGTCCCAGTAATGGAACTAGTGTCTCTAGGCTGGCATGGAGAGTGTCTTTACCCACTGAACCACCTTGCTGGCCCATTGTTCAGACACTATTGTTGACAAAAGTTGTACCAGCTGTTTTGTATCATTTCTTCCAGGTCCACTTAAGTATCTGACAGTTATATGTCTCTCCATACATACCTGGTGAATAAAGTAATAAACTTCATTCTAAAAAAAATTAGAATTTTTTATTCTAAAAGAGTTGGTAGCCTCAAATAGAAGTGTAGGAATATGCTGGGCAGAGTAAAAACTGAAGAAAAGGTGAATATGTCATAAAAAGTTTCAAAGAAATAAATTCAGTACGTGAGACAGGTATGGAATATTATTCAGGGAAACTTAAGACTTCTTTCATGTTAGGAAGGGTTCTGTATGTACTTCACATTTCAAACTAAATTCATTTCTTTGTAATGACATTTTCTTCCGTTATTGTCACCAGGTTACATAAATGCATCTTCAATATATGTTTCAAAAATGAGTCTGATGCAGATATTTAGGAAATGTGTATAAAATTGTGATGTCATAAGTAATATATTTAGCACATGTGAAATCATGAAGTATTAATTTTCCCTTGTACTTTGGTGTTTGTAGTTTCGTGTCAATGTGCTCATTCTCTCCCTTCTCCCCCTTTCTCCTTCGCTCCTCTGTCTCTCTTCTTGCTCTTATCTTCATCATGCTTTTGCACTGCAAAGAGTCACTTAGCTTAACCTGAAGGAGATGAACTAATATAGAGGAAATATCAATTGAGACATTTGGGTTTTCTTCAGACTCTTTATGACTCCAGGCACATTGGTTCACATGGGCAGTTTCCGGAAATGCTTTATTCCAGATTAAATGAAATCAGAGAAGAATTGGGGGATCATGAAATGGGCCTAGAGGTACTAAAATAGATCACAGAGGGGTATGTGTGCTTGCCGTCTCTCTCTCTCTCTCTCTCTCTCTCTCTCTCTCTCTCTCTCTCTCTGTGTGTGTGTGTGTGTGTGTGTGTGTGTGTGTGTGTGTGTGTGTGAAGGGTTCCAGTTCTCTTTCACTTTTGGCCCTACTCTTCTGCTTCCTGATCCTCCTAGATGTGAGAAGTTACTGCTAGCATACTCTCAAATGAAAAAGACCACAATGCCTCCACATCATGTTTCCCCACCATATATACCCACCATAGATCCCCACCATGCATCCAACCAAACAAACCCACCCTGCATCTCCACCATGAATCCCCACCATAATCCCCCACAATGCATCCCTTCCATGAATCCTCACCAAGCATTCCCACCATGCTCCCATACCAAATATACCCACCATGTGTCCCTACCATGCATCCACACCATACATGCCTACGGTGCATCTGCACCATGTATCCCCACCATGCAGCCCCACCATGCATCCCCATAATACATCCCCAAAATGCATCCACACAATTCATTCCCTCAGACCCTAAGTCAAACTAAGCCCTTCTTTAAGTTGTTCCTTTCAAGTGTGCTGTCATATTGTCAAGAAGAATAACTGATAAGGCATCATTGTGTATGTTTCCAAGCATCCCAACCTCATATCTCATGTGTATCCATGGAGGACCTATTAACCAATCTCCTCAATTTAGGTTTTTTGTAGTTGCTGTGGCTACCATAATGTGGATGCTGATGTTTTTTCATACCTGACGATCCCAAAATATCCCTTCTCATTCATCTCCTTAAAGAGTTTTGTTTTCCTTCACTTTAGAGGAATCCTTGCATGTCTTACTGGAATTTGTGCCCTTACTGAGTTCCTTTTCTGTAGCCACCCATTCCTGCTCTCACGTTCATTCTCCTTTATTTTGAACTGTAAGAACCCTGGCTCATTTGTTTCCTCATGAGCATCATGCTGTCCCCCAACACAGCCCTTGCAGTTTCTTTTGGAAGAGCAGATTCTTCAGGCCTGAACGTCCAGCTGATTCTCAGCTGCGCACTTCCCTTTTCATCTCAAGGCCCACATCATTATGAATGCCTTCCCCTGGCTTTCCTGCGTCTTACCCAGTTCTCTATGCTTGTAACAATATTAAAGATTAAATTTTTTACATGTCTGTCTTTCCTTCAGTGAACTCTTTACTCCCTCAGGGTCCAGCTTATCTTATCAATCCCCAGAATGTGGCACCGAGAAGCAAGACAGAGCCCAGTGTCTTTGATGAACTGCGTAGAACATTCTCCCAAATAAGCAGATTAAAGTTGAGCTGGCTCAGCCAAACATACTTATTATTATGTTAACAACATTGAATTTACTAGGATGAGAGAATCATTTGTGACCTCTTTATGAGTATTGTGGAAAGGTTTTATACTTACTCACACCTTCGATACGCCTTCACAGGAATTACCCTGCCAAGTCACTTAATTACCCACTCCATATCACCTAAGTAATGCCATCCTCCCAATTCCTCTGGCTGTCTCAGGACTTGTAACAGTTCACACTTTCACTTTGCTGGTACATAAGGGATAATAGCACAGATATCACACACCATTAAATGTGTTATGAGCATCCAGTTGTTAAATCCACTGTGATCTGGGTCTACCTGTGCCAAGAGGCATGCAATGATTACTTGCTCTCAGGGTTAGCCACCACCATGCTTTTTATTGACCTATCTGTATACTTCGTAAGTAGTTACTCTGGACTATATCAGAATCAAGAGAATGCCCTCAAAAATCACTAGAGTGTTGCTTGCTATCTTCTGATGTATTTTTTTAAGCCACTGTAGAATAATTAGTTCACTAGTCCTCAAACTTACGGAAAGTTAAACAACGTTCGTTTCCTAGATGTTCCTAGATGTTTTTCTAGGTGTTCCCATCGAAGAAATAATGGACACTGAACAACAACAAGGAGAGAGAGAGAATGAGAAAGAGAGATTCATTTGAGATTACTTACATTATACCTACATACCACAAATTGTGTTTCCATAGACAAAGATTCTGTTTGTTAGGGCCAGGTTAGCCCATCTTCTTATATATAGTTCCTACCTCACAGTTTGCAAATTTGAAATAAACAAGATGAGGCACATCTTGTTAACTTATTTTAACTAATATTCTAGACCTTAATGGTATAAGGCAATTTCTCCCAAATCTTAATTTCTTCCAAATGTCTTCCACAGGAGGCAGGACTTCTGTAGTTTGCTTAATTCAAGTGAGAGACAACTTGACATTTCAGCTACTATTTACTTTCATTCAGGATGAAGTTAGGCATTTGAGTCACATTGAGAAGGCCTCTCCAGTTCTGTCATTTCTTCATGTTCATCAACACATATGGATTCCAGAGTTCAGGAAACCTAAAAACAAAATCAAAATACATGTTGTTTAGGACATACCAAAGCAAATAGAAACAAGGCAAAATAAGATGTGTTTTGCTTTAACATTCTGGACGGCCTGAATTAGTGAAAGAACACATTGATTTCAGGAAGATCTCTGTGAGTTCGAGGTCAGTCTGGTCTACGGAGCAAGTTCCAGGACAAGCTCCAAAGCTACACAAAGAAACCCTGTCTTGAGACCTGCCTTTCCTGGAGGAGAATATTGAGGGGTGGGAACAGAGTTGGGGGAGGGCCTGGGAGAACAGGAGGGAGGGGAAACTGCTGCCAGGATAGAAAATAAATAAATTTATTAATAAATTCAAAAGAACATGTTGATTTGAAACACTGACAAAACTATGACTGACCTCAGGGTCCTTATGATGGGAACACTGATAGATTGGCAGTGCAGAAATGTGAGCATTCACCCTATAGAAAGTAGACTTTAGTCTCCATCTGATAATTCATCAATTCAAATATCCTTTATTCCAGAGCTAGTTACTGACATTTTCTGCATATTTAAAGGGTTTGGACAAATGGTTTAAAAATAAAAGGACTAGCTTCAAATGACTAGTATGCTTTACTAGAGCAAGCATGTTAAAATTCCATAGCTCTTATGACAAAATAAAGTACCCCATCACATCTTTAATAGAAAAAAACAATTTAATATTCTTAGAAAAGGAAGTATTTCCTGCATTCCATGTACTGCAATAGGCATCAGTCTCTTGGGTATGTTTTTTGTGTTCAGAAAGTGAGCAGAGTGGGGTGAGCTTTCTGTAAGACGGGCTGTATGGGGAAGAGTTCACAGAAGTGATTGCTATTATAAATAACAACAGGAAAAATTATTTTAGGGGCATAGAATGATGAAGATTGAAAGTCAAGAAATAGAAAGGGTAGCAGGTGAAGTAATCATGCACACAAAGTGACTGTGAGTCACTTGTGTGACTTATGTGCAGTGTTGCCTGGGGCTACCCTAGGCATGCTTATTTGGAACGGAAAGTTTTCTGAAAATGATCTGCAAGAAACACATTTTTAGAATTCCACTGGTAATAACCAGAGCAAGTGGACCTTTGCTGCTGCAAATTGGGTCATAATTATCAGGAGCTTCATTTCAGAACACTTTCTTTTTTCTTGATAGATTGCCACAGTCTCCACACGAAGTGAGTATTGATTTAATATTTGGAGACCTTAAACCTTAAACAGTACCTGTTACAAAGGTGGTGCCTGAGCTGTGGTGTCCACCAACCCTTGAGCAAAGATGCTTCATAACATTTTTATCATTTTGCTTGTGTTTTACAAATAAAATATAAATCAAACTGTCTCATAATCTCTCTCTCTCTCTCTCTCTCTCTCTCTCTCTCTCTCTCTTTCTCTTTCTCTCTCTCTCATATGTACTGGTGTTTTGCCTATTTGTATGTCTGGGTGAGAGTGTTAGATCCCCTAAAGCTGTAGTTACAGACAGTTGCAAGATACCATGTAGGTGCTGGGAATTGATCCCAGGTCCTCTAGAAGAACAAAGAGCGTTAGTAACTGCTGAGCCATCTCTCCAGCACCCTTGACCACTCCAGGAGTGTTTCTTGATGTACCTTCCATTTCCATATAGATGAATAGCTTACTCAAGAAACTGTTTAGGAGACGTGATCTTAGGAATTAATAAACAATATAATTTTATTTAAGGATCTAAAGATATTCAAAATACCACTACTTTAATTTCCTAATGTCCTCCCATTTGGCATTGAAGCATAATATATGCTAAATCTCCATTATTGATTTCACTCTGCTTCCTCCTTTCTCTCTCTCTCTCATTCTTTCTTTTGTAATTTGAGGCATAGAATACCTGGTTAATCTTTCTCAGGTTCAGTATCAGTTATCATTAGCAACAATTCTGGTTGCCAGAGGGTCATACTTTCAGCTACAGCTTGTAAGTAATTTGATAATTCAACCTTGAGCTTTAGAAAAATTTACTTTTGGTTTGGGAGGTCCTTCTGTCTGTGTGTTGCTTTTATTGGTTAATGAATAAAGAACTGCTTTGAGCCTATGGCAGGGAAGAACAGAACTAGGTGGGAAAAGCTAGGCTGTATGCTGGGAGGAAGAAAGTGGAGTCAGAGGGATGCCATGGAGCCCCTGCTGGAGATAGATGTGCTGAAACTTTGCTGGTAGGCCACGACCTCTTGGTCGTATACAGATTAATAGAAATGGGGTAAATTAATATGTAAGAGTTAGCCAATAAGAACTAAAGCTAATGGTCCAAGCAGTGACTTATTTATGCAGTTTCTGTGTGATTATTTCAGGTCTAAGCTAGCTGGACTGCTGGGAACCAACAAGCGGCCACTGCTCAACATACTTTGGGTCTCATTCATTTGGGTGATGTATTTTGTCTTAATATATATTTATACAGAAACGATCTGGGTTACAAGTGTTATCAAATCCTTTTGTCCATTTCCAGTTATTAAAAAATTTAATTTTCAAATACGTGAAAAATATGTTCAATAGGTTAAGTTCCAGCATTTTAAGGTGCTTTAATACTCTAAATAATTGATTTAATAAACAGGTATTAAAATGCATAGTTATTGGCTTTTTTCTTTGTTGTATACAGATAGCCTGATAAGAACTGTAATATTTTCAAAGTACTCATCTTATTTCTATATATTAGATTGGCCCTTCTATCTTTTGAATCTCATACAGACTTAGGTGATAAACAGTGACAGACCAATCCTGGTATTTGATTGACTCATCAAGTGACTGAGAGAGCAGAGCATAAATCCTAGCCTGCAGTGACTTCTATGTACTTAAATAGTGTCTCATGTCCTCTGGGCTCCAGGTTCAAAGTCCTAGAGAAAAGTACTCAATCTCTCTCTCTCTCTCTCTCTCTCTCTCTCTCTCTCTCTCTCTCTCTCTCTCTCTCTCTCTTTTCCTGCATGGTGACTTTGTGAAGGCAGGGGGATGGAGGACCAATGCCATTGCACAGCCAGCCTGCTTGCTTTCTTCACCTCTCTGCTAAATGGATGCGGTCAGAACGTGCCTTGAACACAGGCGCCTAAATAATGGGACTACGCTTTCTTGTAGAGCTCAGTAATATTTACTGAGACCAACAGCTTCATTTTCTTCAGTGCCTGCTGCCTTAATGGCTAGCTTCAGGGTGGGAGGTGGGACGGGAGGGAATGAGGGATTGCTGAGAGAGACTCAGGCGACACAGTTAACCGATGACCTTATTAGAGACACTTTCCCTAGGCCTAAGTGAAGCCTTTTCATCTGAGTCGCCAAGAAGTGGGTCATTTTCCTGGTCTGTCATGCTCTGTGCTTTCTTGACTGGTGGCTGCAGATGTAGCAAGCACTTGGTTTCCCTACTGGCGTGGGTTCCCTGAGGTATACTAAATGGAGCAGTCTCTGCTAGTTAGATGGGGCTTTTCCGTAGACCATTTGTTTTTCCCCTGACCTGTTGGCTACTCCTGACTCTATATGCTTCAAGCTTCAAGCACATCTATCCACCATTGGGGCAGAGAGTCTGTGTTACGAAATCCATGCTTTTAGGCTGGACCCAACTCTAGTCTGTCCAGGCAGTCTAGCAGTTTTGAGCCCAAACAAATACATACTCAAACCATTTATGGACACTACCTAACCAGCTCACATTGTAGGTGCACTGCCATTATTTATCAGTTGTATAGCTAATGAGGTTTAAATTCCTGTGAGTCATTTCTGCATTTATAGCAACTCCCTGACAGCATGGACTCTTTACCCACAGGGCAATGAAAGAATAGCCGTGGACCTGTGTGCTTCTGCAGAGTCCTTTGACAGTGTTTTCAGAAAGTATGCCAGGAATGTGTTCGCCGTCAATCCCATTTCCAGCAGGTGGCCTCCTGTCTCCTGTTGGCTCTACCTGTCACAGATTATACATCAGTGACCTTTTTATGTGTCAAAGAAATGCTCCCCTACTCTCGGCTGAGGCTTTTGGAGCCAGCCATTGTGCTTCTATTTCTCTTGGTGCTCAGTTGAAGAGCATATGGGTGGTCACCTCCTGGGGATACTGAGTGGGCAGTATCTCTTGATGCTGAAGACAAAAGATGTCACTGCAGTCTGTTACAGAGTAGAACTTCTCTGAGCCATTGCCATGGCACAGTTTCTACTGCTCTCTTGCAAACTAAAAATAAAGGCTTGGCTCCTTTCTTCTCCATGTTCAATACTCATTTCTGCAAAAGTCTTGAAGTAGCTGCAAGATATCTATATATAAGGGTAGACATTCTTAATGTTGGAAAGCTCCAAGAATAGAGACAGCTCCTTGCTGTTACTGGACCTCAGTCCATCTGCTCACTGCCTGAATGCCAATACTCAAGAGAAGAGAATCGGTGGGTTGGAAAACAAGTTTATTCAAAGGCTAACACCCGGAGAAGAGAGAAGGCAACTGTCCTCTAAAAATGATCATTTTGGGGAAACTTAGGTTCCTAAGGTGCATTATTGAAGAAGAAGAAAGGGGGTTTGGTGAACAGTGTTTAGGAAAGAATATATACCATCAGCGTATTCATCATCCAGGGGCATGTGCCTCTGTTCCTTTTCTTTTATAGAACATCACAGTCAGCTTTGACTTCCTGAAGTTTGTTCCTCTAAGTCTTTATTCACACATGACTTTCTGAGAAGCCTTGCAGCAGTTGAGGTGATGCATGGGGCAGAGGAAGAGCGGTGTTGTGCATTCTGATGTGATCTGTGGGTCACCAAATGTTCTGAGACTTGCAAATATGAAGAAAGATTATTAAACAGTTAACGTCTTAGTCTTTTGGGTACGGCTATTCTTTAGAATTTAGAATGTCCTACAAGGGGAGGGGAAGTCAAATGACACCTCACAAAAATGTCACACTGCCTTGGACTACTGGCATAGGAAACTGTAACTCAATCACAAACAAACTGCTCTCTTTCAATGGGTTGTGGTAGATTTAAAAATTGTAAAGGCTTAATTAAGCCTGACTGGAAGGTTACTTTCATCTCAACATTGAAGAAAATAGAAGACAAAATGAAATTGACTTGAAATTAGTCCTTAAAAATGCGTATAGCATACTTTCAATTGATAGATAAGAAAGTAATTTTACAGAGTTATTTTTCTCCTAATTCCACAAATCGACCACTGTGCGTTTACAGACTGGAAAGACTGAACTAAACATATACATGTTCTCTTGACAGACTATGTCAGAGAGCCTTTGTGCTCTCTACCTTTGTAATCCACTCTCCAGCAAACTGCAGCTATCGGGGGACAGTCATCTAAGTCCTGTTCTTTCATTTTTTAAAACCTAACATTCACACATATTCAGTCCTGCTGGAATCTGAAATATAAGGCTTCTTGTTTTAAGCCTTTGGTTCATTTGCTAAAACTGGGCATGGTTTTGGGCAGACAACCAAAGCGGGAAGCAGAAGGAGGGTCCCTGCCTTCTGCCCAGCGGCTCTGCGGGGATTTCTGTTGGAACCAGAAAAGAAGAATCAGGCAGAAGGTTTCTGTAGCTTCCAAGAGATAGCAAGTCAATAGTTGTATTATATTTGAGGTATCTGTGTCTGCAGCAAAAGCACAACGGATAGCTAGATGGATTTATAGATAGATACCTAGGTAGGTGATAAAGAGAAATGAACATTCGGTGGGGCATTGTGGAAGAAGCATGCCGTTTGGAAGATTATTTGCTGCCAGACATGACACACATAAGGGAGATAAAGTAGAGTGGGCCAAGAAAGAATAAAACGATTATGAGTTTGGAATTGTAGATGCTGGAAGGGGAGTGGGTGCTGGTCAGAGCAGTATCACTGAGGAAAAATGATGAATTTGAAATTAGGAAGCACGAGCAAAGCAGAAACACTACCCTTCTCACCCCTCTCAAAACACAAAAGATACATGCCGTGAAAGAGTTAAATTTCCTGCTATTTTATCCTTCTATGCAAAGAAACATCCTTTTGCACAGAAGACTCTGACCCTTGTCCATTTGCAGAGTGCATCCTCACATTATACTAAATTGTATTTCTTTCTTTTTAACAATTTTAGTTAATACATCTATTTTTTCAGAATATGCCTGAAATGAATAATAAGATAAAGACCTAAGGATAGCATTATTTGTTACCAGATATTGTTAACATTTAAAATTTCATATAAATAAATAGAAAATGTCATATCAACTACTTGCTCCTCTATGAGAAAATTGTCACTTTCTCCCCAAGACATAAGATAAAAGCTTCATATATCAAAAGCATTTTATTGCTTAAAATCTTCATGAAGGGTTTCTTTGCTAGACAAAAATTATTTCTTACCACTGATGCCTGCTAAGGGTTGTGCTTTCATTTATTACGTACACAAATTCCAATGACCATTCCAGTGATATCTTCAGTTGTAGAAGCTGAACGGCAGCATGAAGAGTTCCATGACATTTGTTAGATGACTTAGAATTCTTTTTGACGTCCTCCTCATCATTGCAGTTTGATTACCTTCTGTAGGCTTACACTTTTACAGTTTTCTTTCTCCTCTGCATCTTTCATCCGTTATATTTCTTCTCTCTCTCTACCTGTATTCAATTTAGGTGTAATTTTTCGTCTCCCCACTAAATTCACAAGAAATCTGCTTACAAACGTTGTTTTGCTAGTAAACTCTGCAGAAAATGGGGAGAGAGAAAGCTGGATGGTGTTCAGAAGGCCTTCAGCTTTCTTTCTGTACATTCTACTCCAAGAAAGAGAAGCAAAAATAAAACCAGGTAGCTCCATGAACACATTGGGGATGTGAACTCCTCAGTTTGCATCTTCCCCAGACTGGTCTAAGGCTTGTCACTTGAGTTCTCCAAGTCTGTGTGTGCGTGTGTGTCAGGGGAGGAGGTAAATTTTATTGTTGCTGTTATGGTGGTGGTTTTACAGTGAACTGAGGAGCTATTGCAGGATTTACAGGGTGACAGATTCCAGTGATCTTTCTGGAAGAACAAATACATCGTTAAGTTTGAATTCACCACAACCCTGTGTCTAAAGAATCATCTACTAGGATGCAACCTCTGTAGATGCTTATAGATTTAGAAAAAAAGAGAATCTTACTTTGGGGTTATGCTTGACACCTGAAGAACTCCCTAGACAGTTCATGCTTCAGTCAAAACCAAACACTGTTTTTCTACTCATCTCATATTTGCATGTGTGTGGAACGAGTGGGGTTTGCAGGATATTTGTATGCAAATGAGTCTTCCAGGAAACTTAAAATTTATGAAATATATAACTTTTTCATGTCTGCTACATTGTGGAAGAGATGTTTCTTTTCATTTAAAATTCAATAGCCTCTTAGAAAGTTAGGTGACAAAACAACAGTGTGACCTGCTTGTTTCTGTCCCTTTAAGTTGACCTGGTTCTTTAAGGTATGCTTTGGACACAGTGATCACATGGATCTGACATACTGTGTTCCGTGGCCTGACACGTTGAGTTTCTCCTGCATATACCATCATAGGTTCTGAGAGCTCAGTAGGAAAGGAAGCTTTGTGCTAAACTGCACATTTAAGTGGAATCTATGTGTATTGAGCAAGAATGCATGCAGGTGTCCTGAAGTGCTTCTCAAATGACACAAATAATATTGTGGCATAGAAGAGCTTGGGACTGAAACTTTGGGGAGTGCAGGACATTTATTTCCATGTTGCATCATATGTTTTAATGTACAAAGTACATTAAAAGCAATGCCTCCTTTTAGGGCTTTAGAAAGTCAGTCCTTAATATTCTTGTGCTATCCTTCCTAGTCTTGGTATAATTAGGAAATGCGATGCAGTAGATAGGTCTGTCCTTTGATACAGTAGTGGTGATTTTTTTTTTATGACTGATAGAGTTAGATGAAGTTCAGAATTGTGACTAATAGACACACTAGCACTTTCTGTGTGTTTCCTTCTCTCCCAGCTTCTTCCATTACTAGTGTCTAAATTTTGAGACTGAACCCATTTTTAAAGGTTAATAGAATGGCTATGCTAACCTCGAGTTGTAGGTTGATGTTTTTCAAGATGAAAACAAATACATAGATTATCTTCGTTCCCTCAACTGTGGAAATCTCTCTGCCAATGCCATCTGTTGTTAAAATAACCATCTCAGAGTCAGACCCCCCATGTATTACTCCACTGAAAGTTCTTCCGGGTAGAGAAGGGAAGGCAAAGGAAGGACACTCCCCTCTACTTCATTTCTACTCAGTAATAAGCCCCCTTAATGTTAGACTAATGTATGACTCTCTGAGAGGAACAGGTAGCTAACTTCAATTTTCCTCAACTTTCCTTCAACTATCAAGATTTGGTTTCATGATATATGGGTTGCATGATACATATATGCAGGTCAGTGGACTACTTCCAATTGTGATAGTCAGGCCTATCCTACCGTGTGGATTCCATGGATTTAATGCTGATGTGGTATAATGCTCCTGTACCCTGTAAAGATTTGGCACTTGTATTGGTTTAATAAAAGACTGATTAACCAGTAAATAGCCAGACAAGAAGTATAGGCAGCGTGACCAAACTAGGAGAGTTCTGGGAAGAGGAAAGGCTAAGTCACAGTCATCAGACAGATGCCGAAGAAGCAAGACTAGAATGTCTCACTGAGTAAGGTACCAAGCCACGTGGCTAGACACAGATAAGAATTATGGGTTAATTTAAGTTGTAAGAGCTAGTTAACAATAAGTCTGAGCTAATAGGTCAACCATTTTATAATTAATATAAGCCTTTGTATGTTTTGTTGGGACTGTAGGGCTATGAGACAAGGAAGGACAGACACTTTCCTAACATAAATCAGGACATCAGGATTTGTGGCAAGGATCTTTACCTGCTGGACAATTTCATTGGCCCCCACTATTCTAGCATTCTATCAACTGTTTTTTCTTTGCCATAAAGTTCATCCTTATAGCCCTAAGAGCAGGAGACAAAGCTGGTTCTATTACTTTATTATTTTCTATCCTCCTGCCAAACACTTTGCATGGGGCCTTGTGAGAAGATTACAAGAAGAATTAGGCAAATGCAATAACCCCTAATATTGTCTGTAATCAGTGTAAATGCTACAAGTTGCACTAGCCACAAATTGAAGTTTTAGAGCCCCGGAAACCCTCTCTCCCTGTTCCCTAATCATTACAGGATCAAAAGTCAAGCACAGGTTGCCTATGTTATTTGATATTAATGGGGAATGTCTGCCCCTATAATATCTCACATCAGATATTATCCACAGGAACATATAAATTAACCTTTGATTCATAACATTTCTTAATATTTAAATTTAAATGGCAATCTAAGCTTGTAACATTGTGTGTTACTTTTAATACCTTGAAGCACAATAGGAAACACTGATTACTATAATGCTGAAGTCTGTATGAATAGCATTTAAAACCATCGCCGCTATGGTAACCAAGAAAAAAAATCCTTATTCTTTATTATCAGAGTCTGTTAAAGGATTTCTCCTTCCCACAGATTGATTTTCACATGCTTTTTATTCATTTCCTAAAAACGACTTTTCAGAAATAGAAGTGATTATTTTTTGGCGTCCCCTTTCTGAATCTGAGGATATTCAAATGCTTTATTAAACTGTAGTAAGACGCAACAATCAACATTTGGAATAATTATAGTAAAAATGAAGATCCAAAATTACACGGACTGACGTTATTCCCTGAACAAGTGATTTTGTGAAATTCAACCATTAGTAGTTGGCAGTCTCTATGTGAATGGCTCATATGAATTGTGTAGTTTGATAACAGCCAGAACTCAAAATCTGTGGCTGTGTCTCAACTCTGGACTCAGGGTCTGGATTCTCACACTTTGATTGGTGTCCTTGCAAGAGGTGGAGAACCAAAAGATGATCATAGCTTTCCATTCTGTCATGTATTCAGTCATTCAGTAATTTGTTCAGTTCTTTACTCATGAAATTACTAACCTTTATATTCTGAGGGTATTTAGTTCAAAACTTATGTTTTTCTCCTGGTGTGCATATGTGTGTATTTACAATAGCATATCTATATAATTAAAGACATTATGGAACATTACCTTCCATACTCACTCTTACAATCTCACTTTTCACTTCCAGCATTTTGTTTCAATTACTTTTCAGATTAGCCCAGTATTTCCCACTATAATATTTTTATAGGCATAAATTTACAGACTTCAGAAATGTTTTCTATTGACTTTCTAACATAATGGATTACAATTCATATGGCCACCTATTTTCCTCAACCCAACATAGTATAACTCTTTTTTAAATTTTGTTGCTAGTCAATTCTGCACCAAATACTTGTTAGCAAATTTAAAGGTCATATTTTATTATAATTTTATTTGTTATCATTATTATTTGTCTCTGTGTGCCTGCATGTGTTTCTGTGTGTGTGTGTGTGTGTGTGTGTGTGTGTGAGAGAGAGAGAGAGAGAGAGAGAGAGAGAGAGAGAGAGAGAGAGAGGTGGCAGACTAGATAGAGTGTGTGTGCTGGGTTAAGATCTTGACATGTATACAACATTTGACAATCAGTTTTCTCCTTCTTTCACAAATTCTGGAGATAGAACCCAGGCCATCAGGGTTGCCCCACGTCTCTCTGAGCTATGTTGCTTGACTGACTCCATTTTGTTGTCGTAAGTATGAAGATAGATTTTATTACTGGAAGATGCGAATTACATAGGACTTCTTTCATAAGGATGGGTTCTAGTCACTGAGAGATACAGATGAGGATTAGAGCCTAAACAATGCTCAGGGCATTGGGTATTTCAGGTGAAAGCTGGCTCCTAAAGGAATACCAGGGGATCACCAGGTCATTTGACTGCGTCCCTATAGTACATCAGATGATCAAGCACTGTTCATTTCCTTCTTTTGAAAAAAAATGGGCCCACATGATTGGCAATCCTCGTTTCTCCAATGCTCACTCTGAGCTGTACTTCTTACACCTTGCCCTGTTGATATATTTTAACTACTTGAAAAACAAATGGGTACATTTACTCAAGAGTTCATGCTTAAATAGTAGCAGGTCTGAATGAGGGATCTGACTTACTTTTTCCTCGTGGGGATTGTTTTGCTTGCTTTCTGAGGTAGGGCATATTCATGCACACCTCGCCCCTACCTGTGCTAGTGATTTATTTATTCTGTATCAACACAGGTTTTGGCCTTTAGTCACTGTTCGAGGAGTTATGGTTAACATCATCTTATTTTCGTTTTTATAGGCTGTTGGTGCATAGCGAACTCCAGGATTAAAGACGAAATGACTTGACACACTGACAATTAATATCTTGGGGAGATTAGTAGCTTTTGTCAGTGTGATATCATTTCTACTTATATTTAATTATAAAGTGTACATTCTATCTAAACTGAAGAAGTGAAATAAGTAAAGTAAGTAGGGAAGATTATCAAAGATAAATTTTAAATTAACTCTCTGCTCCATGGGTCAGGAGAGAAAAATACCTTCTCTTGTATATCTATTGTAAGTGGTGTCACTTTACAAGTTCCAAAAATGGCAGTTTTAAAACACTGACAAACTATGGGTCTCTCCAGGCATATATTTCTCCATTTAAGGAAATAAATGGCTAGAGTCCTCATTACTGGATTCACTTTGAAAATGACTGCTGAGAGGCGAACTTGAACCTTTTAGACTTGAAGGAATGAGGAAGAGAATAAGAAGAGTGATAATGAGCTGGGTCCAGAGTAGCTGCCTGGCAGATGTTGTGTAGCAATTTATTCTCTACCAAGCGCTCTCCCGTGTGAGTCAAGGACTACTTTTTCCAGAGAAGCTGGACTCCTGCACCTTCTGAGAGAGATCTGTAAATCACTGTGATGAAATCGCCATTGAGTAGCTCTGCCAATTGTTTCCCAGACCTCAGAGTCTGCCCAAAAGCCTGGTGGGTGTAGGAGGTCACAGACTTGCATTAGAAACTCTGAAGGCTTCAAGGTAATCAGAAAGAAACTTTTTTGTAAGTGAGCCTTTGACTAGATACCTAACTTCTGGGTCCAAGGAATGTCATTTCTCAACCTAATTCCAGTGATAGCAAAATGGATGAAGACAACTCAAAATTAAGAGATGCCCTCTATGATGGCTTCACACCATGAAAAATTAAACAATTGTATGTGCTCTAGATGAGTGTGTGTATGTGTGTGTATATTTAGAGACTATATATACATGTGTATACACACACAGAGACACACACAGACACACATACATATATCTATATCTATACATATCTATCTATATCTATCTATAGAAAGATAGTTATAGATAGAGAGAGAGATAGGTAGATAGATAGATAGATAGATAGATAGATAGATAGATAGATAGATAGATAGATAGATAGATTGAGAAAGAGAGACAGGAAGAGACAGAGGAGAGAGAGAGAGAGACAGGGAGAGAGTTTTTCTGATGATGATTTGAAACCCAAGGATCCTAGGTTTCAAGATCAGTTTGTAAATAGCATATCTGGAGTCAATGCCCATTATTTCTAGGCTAGTTCTCTTGATCAAGTCAATGCAGTCTGTTTGCATGGCCAAACCGTATGGCAGGATACTCAGAAACCCCATTTTGTTGTCAGAAATATAAAGTGCTCACTGCTTTCTTTTCAATTCTATTTTTAATTCTCTTCCTCCTATATACCAACAGCAATTAGCATAGATTTGTAATTTAGATTGTTTGTTCATAAGCCTAAGTACATATGATTCGAATAAGAAGCTAAACATGACCACAGTTAGCACTGAAAATGACCCAAAGAGATAAACATGAGTCTTAGACCAGTCTCCTCCCCTGTCAATCCTGAGTCTAACAGCTGCTTGTTGAACAGGAGAGCTACATGAAGTAGGAGAATAGTTCAGAATCAGGATATGAGACGTCATCAGTGAAATCTCAGAGTGTGGATGTGAGCCCAAGAGCAAGATGAGTTTCAGCGGAAGAAGTGGCTACTCTGAAACACTGCTGATTAGACCAGAGCAATAATACAAGGTGGGATCCACGGCATCACAGAGAGTTTAGGAGCACAAACAGCAGTAGGGTATTCTAAGTCTAGTTTATTTTGCATGATCCTGGAGAAGATTGGAGGGAATATCTAATTTGTAGTGTCTACCTACTCTTTATTATAGTATAATACTAAAAATACCTCACCCATTTTACTGCAGACAGAGGCAGGCAGGGTACAGGATACATACAATGTCTGTCATGAGCTAAAATGCCTTTACAGTTCTTTCAGATGAAAGTCACTGAGGTTGTTTGAATAGTTTTTACTAAAAGAGAATGTTGTACTGCCAACATAAAAGAGACACTTAGACAGTAAGATCAATTGATACAGAAAACTACGTTAGAGGACGATCAATCATTTGTTAATCAGTAAAAGTAATAAATACCATTGTATCCATCCTAAGAACTATAAAAGGACAGGCTGACAGAATATGGAAAAAGGAGAGAGAGAGAGAGAGAGAGAGAGAGAGAGAGAGAGAAGTCAGAGAGACACAGGAGCAGATAAAGAGACTGAGATTAAAATATTCATATAGGTATCCCATAAATGTTAGTGGATAGTCTGTTTTATTGAAAAATAAAATCTATCTGAAGCTAAACATGGAAACAGTTGTTTGATTAACTAAGTTAAATTTGTCTTAGACAAGAAGAACTGTGCCATCCATATCCCAGCATGCTATAAATAGCAGGAAATAGACAAGGGATAGTAGTTTTTAACTATTTGATAATGAAAGCTCTAAGCCTCACTTTGGAGATGTTTATTCACATCAAATGTAGATAACAGGTTTGATTTTTCTCCCCTTTTTAAATTGGTGTGTTCATTTTAGTGTTGCCCCTCTCTTGCTGCTTTTAGACACTACCATAGTTTCTCTCTCCTAGAATCCTATAAGGAAGATAAATAATAAGTCTTATGGCACCTGGTATCCTGTTTCTATCTCTAAGTATACATTGTATTTTAAAGTAAGTTGTTTCAAGCCAGTCATATAAACCCCTGGGACTTTAAGCTGCAAAAGCACAGATTTGGTTTTACTACGTGTAGAATGTTTTAATGTTCATAGAAAATTGCATTTCATTTCATTTATTCTCAAGTGATTTGGCTCACTGGTTTTTTTTTCTTCTTGGTCTTGACATGTTCAGACACTCGGACACTTAATGGAAGGCTACAGCTATTGTTCAAGGTCCGCTCGTGAACTGTATTCTTCTAGGAGGCCTGGGAGCAAAAGAAATTTCTTATTGCCAGAAAAATGATTCTTGCTGTGCTGTGCACCCAAGAGATCACAGCAGCTTGGGAAAAAATTAGCAATTTCATGAAAGAGAAGTTGACAAACTGAAACTCAAAGTGGTTAGGGTTTTTAATCACGGGAAATCCTCTGGCTCTGGGCAGTTGAGCTCAATATCGTACAGATACGTTCTTGGTTGGCTTTATAGAGTTGCAAGTAAGATGCAGAAATGTGGTTGATCAGCCCCCTTTTGAGTCCCCAGAGAAGAATCAGCTATGTGAGAATGACCACGTGTCATACATCAAACAATGCATATCCACCTACTCCTTGTCATAGGCATGGTTGGAGGATGGTCATCATCTACCAGGACAGCTTACTATTTTTTCCAAAACTATTCTGAATTGTCCACTATGAATGATGCCTCCTCCCTTCTGTCCTTTCATTGAGAAATCTTTGTAGAGAGGAAAGCAGCAGAGGTGAAAGAGTGGAGAGTTTTCAATGAGAACATGTACACACTCCAACAAGGCCTCCTTTGACCCTCTACCCTTAGACAAAGGCAGTGCAGAATCCACCAGGACCTCAGACTCTACTTCTGCCCCTTGAAATAAATGTATTTGCTCCTTGTACATAGCCACGATCTCCTACATGTTTTCTTTGTGCCTCTCTTCTAGGAAGACATCAGTGTCTTTGCTCTCTTTCAAGGTCAAAATTATTAGAATGGGAGAGGAAATATCTCATGTCTTGCGTCTAAGCTGGCAGATCTGGTGTTACATAAAGTCAGGGCTTTTTGAAGTTTGTAAAGCCAGAGAAAATGCCCATCAATGTTTGTGGCTGAGAGCAAACTAAGAGCTCTGAAAGAGAAGACAGAGAAATCTGCATTGTAAGAGTAGAGGCTGGAGCATGAAATGATCTGACTGGAGATGGGACATCGGGATAAGCTGCTAGCGAGAAGGCTACAGGCAGATAAATAGCCAGTGATTTCAATTTCTAGCCATTTCATCTGATAGGGAAGGCATGCTGTAAAATGTATTCCTTATGCAACATTCATTTTTATTTCAGGTTTATTTTTTATAGTGGATCTTGCTTTCGGTGTGCTTAATATTTTACGTCTTTACCTTTTTGTCTCTGGAATGTGTGAAATCCATCAATATAGGGAGCCAGCTAGAGAACACACACAATGGAAAAAAACAGTTTATAACTAACGGTCCTTCCCCACCCATAGGGTTACTGTAAGAAGACCTGCTTCTTATGCCCCGGACCCACTTTGAGAGAGAGATTTGTGTACATATTCTTATATTATAGGGTCAGAATGTTAGAGCGTTAAACAAGAGGATCATAGAAGAGGGAGAAATGCTAAGCAACACTGACATCACCTCCTAGTGTGAACCATTCCAACCACCCTGTTATTTGCTATGGTGGTTTGAATAGGATTGGCTAGCTCAGACTCGAGGGTGTGAATGTTTAGCCCATATGGAGCGGCACTATTAGGGGGTGGATGCTGTTGAAGTAGGTGTGGTCTTGTTGGAGGAAGTGTGTCACTGTGGGGGCCTGCTTTGTGGTCTCATATACTCAAGTCTGACTTGTGGGACACACAGTTTCCTTCTGCTGCCTGCTGATCAAGATGTAGCTCTCTCAGCTCCTTCTTCGGCACCATGTTTGTATGTCACCATGTCTTGCCATGAGGATAGCAGACAAACCACTGAAACTGTAAGCCAGTCCCAATTAAATGTTTTCCTTTAAAAGAGTTACCATGGTCATAGTGTCTGTTCACAACAATAGTAACCCTAGTTAAGACACCTGCAAACAGGAATCTTCAACTCTCCTTTCTTTTTAAATACTGGCATACACATAACACATAAATAAGATATTGAAAGCTCATCCAGTGCTTGAAGTGACTCTAACAAATGAAATAAGTGACCGACTGGAGACTTCGCAGTGCTCATGAATAAAGGTCAATCCCGATGAGGGAGCCATGGATGGTAGCAACTTTTTAGTAAACATGTTTTTGTTCTTTGCTTGTTTTTTTTTTTAACATCAGTGGTAATAAATATGGTACAGAGTTAGAAACTGCGGAATCAGGGAAGCCTGTGGCTTTGGTGTTTCGCATTAAGCTGGACACTAGACTTGATATCATATTTTTAATTCAGATTTCTGGGTTTTTTTGTGGGTACAGATGATTTATGTAGCTTTTGTTTTACATATATTTAAAAATCACTAGTCTTAACAGAAAAATGTGTTACCAATGCCTCTGCTAATCAAGGTAAATGAGCCATAGTCTGATAGATGGAAACAGAGACAAAAAATATGAAAGAAAAAAAGAGAGAGAGGAGCTGGGGGGGGGGGGTGATGAGTTAGAAGACGGAAAGTGATTAAAACCCCAGAAGCCTCATCTGAGGACATGAGCCAGAAAGGGAACAGCATAGCTCTGAGTCTGAATTACTGTGAGCACTGGGCCTTTCCGTCATTTTTAATGGAATGTTATTAAAGACAAATCTGGAGTAGCCAACCCTTCAGTGCTTCCTCTTAATTTATTTATTTCTGCAGAAGGGAACCCTGTTAACCCCAGCAGATAATATATTCGACAGCTTGTATCTATGGCAAGGTTGTTTCCTAAAAATTTTATGGGATAAATTTAGTTCAACATTTGCACATATTTACACATGAGGTCTCCATTTCAAGGTCTTTGGCTTAAGAAAGTCATTCCCCAGGGAGGATGTCTGCCGGGGCTGCCGAGCGCGTTCTCCATGCACGGTGTAAAGCTCCTGTTTCCTAGGACGTGGAAAGGACATTGCCTGGAATGCCGGTCTTCTCCTCTTGGAGTTTCAGTTAGGCCAGGACTGCTGAGAACCACAGGGAGCTCTCTGCAGCTAGACCCTCAGGGTCAAACTGCAGACCCATGCTGGCTCCCCCACAAGCTTTGCCCTCTTTTGTCTAAACCCTAGAGAAGAAACCTGCTTTCCTTTTCTCTTTAAGAGCACTCTGTCTTTCTAACCCTTTCCCCTAATGGAGCTACTCTGGGATGACACAGAATCTCCTTTTTCTCCCAGTTCCTATATATAGACTCACACAAACACAAGGTTTTTTCCTCTTTCTGGTGCATGCGGCTATTGCTTGTGTTTGATGGAGTGCGTGAAAGAAAGAGAGGGGTAATAATAATAGCTAGGTGTCATTGTCTGTTGCTATCTAAATACTTACTGTGCACTTGACCTGATGCTAGATCCAGGAAATGTCAGGGGCAGAGGTAAAGCCACTATTTTATATGCTAGTAATAGAAAATTATAAAAGTTATCATGATGTTGTTTATATAAATTCAAAGTAGAAAATAGACCCAGTATAAAGGCGAAAGGATAAGGTTGTTTTGCAATGCATATCCTATGCATTTTCTTTCATAATAGAATAAAATACATATCATTAATAATAAAAAAAAACTTCACACATTCCCCAGGAAGCTGTATGCCAGCAGAGTCCTGAAGGAGGAGAGACTGAGCCATGCAAATATCTGAGGGTCAAGGATTCCAGGGAGAAGACACAGCAACTACAGAGCCCCACTCCAGCACTCCCTGTGGGTTGTCAGAGGACTGACATTGAACTCCAGGGAAAAACCTTGCAAGAAAATCCTGAGAGTGGGTTTAAGATAGTTCACATGATTCTGAGTGGTCATGAAGGCATTGAAGGAAGTTCCCCAAACTGCTTAGTCAGTTTAAGGCCGACACAATACCAAAACTCAAACTTCAAAGAGACTCTACTCTGGGCTGGAGGAGATGAGTCTTAACTTAGCTTAAAGGTATAACTTCATACCTTCTGAATGTGAAAGTATCTAATTTATTGGGATGCCCATTAAGAGAGCTATTTCACAACAGCAGAAGGGTTACTCATTGAAGTAACTTTTTATCATACTTTTATAATTGCCTTATACTTTACATTTCTTCAAATAGTACTGATAATCAAATGACTAGATGTTGATGTAATGCTCATTTCTTAAGGCAAGCATTTTAATTCCAGGTAGAATTGATTGCTATGTGTAGTGAGGGGCTGCGGGCAGGCCTGCTTTTCATCCTGCCCGGCTCCCACACAGCTAGCTTAGCCCCAGAAATAATAACACACAAATTGTATTTATTTAAACACTGCCTGGCCCATTATCTCTAGAGAGTTAGTTACTGACTAACTCTCATATCTTGATATTAACCCATTTTTATTAATCTGTATTACACCACGAGGTGTGGCTTACCGGGAAAGATTCAGCATGTCTGACCTGGTGGCTGGCTTCATGGCATCTGCCCCATTGTTCTCTTTTCAGCATTTTATTCTGTTTACTCCGCCTACCTAATTTTTTGTCCTATCAAAGGGCCACGGTAGTCTCTTTATTGACCAATAAAAATAACACAATAGACAGATAACCATCCTCCATCAGCTATGGAGGAATGTTCAGATGTAGGGATGTTCAGATGTAGGGATGTTCAAAAGCCCCTTGGGTTCTTTGCATTGGGGTCTCCTGAGAGAGAAGTGATGTGCTTCACACACATCAAGGTCACAGAAAATTAACTGCAGAGGCTTGCTTACCTACCTGCCCACCGACCTTCCTTCCATCACTCCTCCCTTCCTTTTTCTCTACAGTACCAAGTTACTAACTCCTCATGCTGCAGTCAAGAACAGAACACGGGAAAACAGGAATTTTACTGGTGGGAAAAGTTTGAATGCTTCAGAAACAGTCCTCATTTTCTACAACGTGATGACTTTGAAGAAGATAATGTTTAATTTGAAATTATTGAATGAAAATCATATCGACAGACTGATAGGTCCTTTGACCTCACCCCAGATGTACATATCACATCATAGAAAATTCCTTTAAGAGAGCAAAGTAATATCAAAGTACACCAATAGATGTTTGAAATCAGCCCTATTTTTCAAAAGCACCGCCAAAAATTATTACAGAAAACTGTGAGGTAAAGGACTCAGCTAGAGGATTATACCAGAAGATGAAGCAAAACAGAGAAGCAGTCTGTGGCATGAAACTGCTAATTTTCAGAACAGCGGAGCCTCCAGTTTTCCAGTTCTCTCCCATCTTCGATTTTGGAAAGCTTATCTGATGAAAATGTTTTCACGTACTCATCCCATCTTCTGACCTTCTCTTTCCCCGTAAGAAACAAAAACAAAGAAAAGGGAAAAGGAACTCTATCTCAGCTAAGTTGAGAGCATCCCAATGAACAAAATATAAGTCAGGAAAATAAAACACAAAAGAGAACAGAAGAAGCTGCCAGTTTCCAGAACATTTCATTCAACCTTTATCTTTTGGACAAACAATGATTTCTTTTTAAGTTTTAAACAAACCATTTGTTATATTTTTGTTCCAAATATCTCTTTAAATGTTACTCATCAGGCTAGGAAAGATCACAGCTGTCCCTGACTGGAAAATTCCTACCAATTATTAAATAATACACTCTTAAGAAAAGTATAAGCACAAAGAACAGACTTGATTTCAAAAATAAACTATAAGCACTGTTAGTTAATTATTTTCTCCTTTTCTTCAAAGGCTTCTCTTTTATCCAAGGCCAAGGTCTGCCTCAGTCAGGGAAAGGAGGCACTCACATTTCTTCCCTTTCCCTATTCCTGTCATTATTATTTGACAACTGATCATTGTTACTCAACAACTAAATTCTTCTAGTTATTTTTCCTTCCTTCTTTCTTTCTCCCTTCCCACCTTCTTCTATATTCTTAGTTTTAATTCCAGAGATGAAGATGAAGACGGGGCAGAAGGAGGAACAACCACCTTATATCATTGACATCACCATAAGAAATTGTATATTTTTAATTAGATTTTGATAGGCTAGGAGATGCATAATAGATGGTAGATGATGGCGACATAGATAAACAGAAAACAAATAACACCCAATGCTGTCTTGTTTCCAGTATATAAATGTTATAATTCATAATATAATTTTACTGAGGTTGTTATAGAAACATCTTAAGAGAAAAAAGAAGTGATGTAGGGACAAACACATGTTGATTTGATGACTTTTAAAGAAGAGTTTGTCTGTTTATGGTTATGATCATTGGATTTATTTTTATTTTTTTTTCTTTGTAGAAAGAGTGTCATAAAACCTAACAGGTTATGTCGCTATGCAACTGGCCTTGACATCCTGATCCTCTTGCTTGTTTCCTGAGGTCTGGGATTACACAGGACTGGCTTTATTATTTTTTTTCATGCCTCAAACTAAAGGCTATTTTGAGAATCTAACTCTGCAAGCTAGACTGTGTAGATTCCTAACCTTGTAAGCAGGGCTTTGGGTAACTGGCTTTGACCTGTATGTCTAACCCCTCCTGCCGCATCTCCTCTTCACTTCCCAGCAGCATCAAATCTCATTGGCATTGTCGCTGTGTCAGTTAAGCTGCCCAGCATGAGCCCTGCCTATTTTCTGAACATGGAAATTGATGAAAATTATTTTCACTTTTGACTTATAGTGAAAAGGTTTGTGAAAAGCATGTTGATCTTCTTATAGAAAATAAACAAAGGGCAACAGCGTATACATAAATGCTTAGCCAGTGTCCCTTCTACAAAGCTGCAAAACATCATGCTGCTGATGTGGGGGGAGTGTGAAGCCACTAACGGGGAGAGGGATGCCTCTATTTTAGATAGACACCCCTCCAGGTATAAGCATAACTGTTATGTATTGACCAGCTCTACATGACTTTACAGGCAATGTCGAGAAATAAAAGTCCCCAAGAATTTCAGTTAAGTGTGGGAAGGGTGGTGTTCATGAGGACAGGTCATGTGACTTTCTAACCAAATCCACCTGCTGATAAGATACATTTGACGGCTTTAAGATATTTTATATTTAAAAATTTTACATGCTTGTATACGTGTATGTAGGGAAGTTTAGGGAAAATTGCACGTGAGTGTGGTACCCTCAGAGAATAGAAGAGGACTTCAGATTTCCTAGAGCTGGAGTTATAGCAGGTTGTGAATCATCCAACATGGGCACTAGGAACAATACTGGGGTTCTCTGGAAGTGCAGGAAGTGGTGAATCATCTCTCCAGTTCTATAGTAAGTGGCTTTGGATCTAATAGACTATCTCTTAAACAAGAAAACTTGAGGATCTTGTAGTTACATGCATATAATTTTGTTAATTGTATAGAAGTTATTATTTCCACAAAATGTTGTGTTCACTTTTATTTACACAAGAATCTTGTGAGAAAGCATCATCATGCGTTCTTTCACCTAGACGGCTTTTTACCGGTCACTCCATACAAAGATTATGTCTTATCTCACAAAATTTCTTAATAAAGATGTTGTAAGGAGGCCGCCTGTTTGTCCCTGGCTGCTCAGCCCCAAAATAATTACACAGAAAGTATATTATTTACAACACTGCTAGGCCTATTAGCTCTAGCTTCTTATTGGCTAACACTTATATCTTAATTTAACCCATTTTGGAAATTTGTGTATAACCATGTGGCTGTGTTTTACTGGATAAAGTTCTGGCGGCATCTGTCTCCGGCAGGCTACATGGTTTCTTTCTGACTCTGCCTTCTTCTTCCCAGCATTCAGTTTATCTTTCCCTGCCTAGCTCTGTTCTACCCTACCAGGCCAAGCCAGTTTCTTTATTAACCAGTGGTATTCACACCATACAGAGGGGAATCCCACATCATGAAGATTTCTCTTGAAAGGCAAGATGATAGCCCACGTAAAACTTGAAAAGTAGAATGTAGGAGTTTCAAAACAGACAGAATTTGCCTCTACCTGCCTCTATGTCATGCAGTTTCTAGGTGTCTTTAATGTCCTTTTTGCTTACTGCAAACTTCTTAAAATTTCTCCTCCACAAAGTACATTGGGTTTAGTTTCCTATATTTCCCTTCATCCAGAAATCCCATGGATTACAAGCCTATATGCCTTTTAAGATTCTAAGTACTGGTTTTTCTTTTATAATTGTTGTAACTGTTCCCACCCCTTCTTCTCTTCCTTTCTTCTTTTCCATTTTTCTCTCTTCCACTCCCTCCTGTATGCTCCCTATCTTTTCTTCATTAGATGTAGGCTTTATTGGGAACAAAGAAAAAAGAAAGAAAAAATAAAAGAAAGAAAGGAAGGAAGGAAGGAGGAAGGAAAGGAAAGGAAAGGAAAGGAAAGGAAAGGAAAGGAAAGGAAAGGAAAGGAAAGGGAAGGGAAGGGAAGGGAAGGGAAGGGAAGGAAAGGAAAGGAAAGGAAAGGAAAGGAAAGAGATGACATTTTCTTCAGAGGTTGTAGGTTTTCCATGGTTTGCAGGAGACATCATGATCCTCATTCTCAGTTTATTACTTAAATCCATGATAATGAATCATGGTCACCTCCACAGTATAGAGAACAAATGAAGAATTGTGTAAAAGGGAAACAACACTACCAACAAGACAAAATCACCAGTGACCTCCAAATCCACTCAGTTTTCCTCTTTTATAAGTGAAACACAATTTCAAACTCTGTTTACTTCCAAGTCCATGCAATTTATTTAGAAGGCTCAAATATCTTTCAAATCTTTCTGGCCAACATAGCACTTTCAAATCTTTCTGGCCAATGCCATGCAAATTGACATTAACAATGGGTTTCTTTTCAGCCAATTGAATCCTGACATATGGCCAAGTGCCTTAAAAAAAGGAGAACAATGTGGTGTATATTAAGTGAAAGTTATGATCACAAAGCCTTGACAATGCTCCTCATTCTCACTTGAATATGGAAGAAAAGATATAGGACCAGGGTTCATGAACCAAGGTCCAGTTGACATCAAGTCCATTTCTGGTTCATTAGTTACTAAAATGCATCATTTCTTAGAACCCAACATTTTTCTAAGGTGGTAATATCAAACCTGCCCTGTAGACACAATTGTCATGAAGGGAGATACTGTGATTTAGATTAAGTACATCCTAGCTAAATAATATCACATATGAATTTTCATCTTTATGCTTCCTATCCTTTTGTTCTTTGTTATGCAACTGATTCTTGTCAGAAAATTTTATAAGGATCATCGGGGGTTAATGGCACCGGTGTTTCTTTCTTTAGAAATAAAGAAATTCATGTATTTCAGGCTTTATACTAGGTTTAAACTCACATTTATGAGTAATTATTTCCTAACCAGGATTGGTTTTAAGTAGTGGTGAATGTTTGGAAAGCATTCTTCATATTCATTGCCACAGATGACATTGGAAAATGGCTAAGTGCAGCTAATCTATCATAGTACATGCAGAAATCATTTACACTGGAGTCCAATAACCATTTAGGGAAAATGCTTACCACTTTAAATTAAATGTTCATGTACCATATAAAAACAGATTTCCAAAATTCAGTAGATAGTATAGACTCCACAGTCAGCAATCTGCACATAACAGTATTATTGAACATAATTTTATTTCTACAATAATTACAAGCAATAAAATACAATAACCAAGAATATCATTTCTTGAGGCGAGCACATAATTCTTTATAAAAATATGAAAAATTTATGACACTTTCCAAGATCTGAGCCTTGAAAAAGCAATCATGGAAGTGAATCTTAAGCTGCAAACAGGCAACTACAAAGAAGCCCATGGTCTTCTACAACTGGCTTTAGAGAATACAGCTAAACTAAAGGCACAGTATGATCTAAGGGAAGTAGACTGGGCAGCCTCCATCTGTGAAAGCACTAGGTGGAAATCAGACTGTTTAGTGAGAAGGAGATCAGTCCACTTTAATGCACCTTTCTGATTCTAATTTCACCTCTGGAAGGGACATATTCTATGATATATAAGGATTAATAAGTGACTAACAAAGAGCTAGAATTTGACATGTATTATTGGAGGGAGAGGCTGAATTATCTTTCACTTTCTGTTGTGTTGTTTCTTTCTTTCTCCATTTCTGCTTCCCAGGAACACATAACATTCAATAGAATTGAAAACTATAGGTTATAAAATTGGCAAATTCTTTCTTCATCCCAGTGACTCATGTCCATAAGGTATTTAGGTAGTTCCTAAAAGCTACAAGATTGCTAAGGAGAACTTCACTTTTGCCAATGCAAAAACTGGTATAAAGGTTGATTGAAATCAGGCAGTTGCGGTACAAACCTTTAATATAAGCACTTGAGAGGAAACAGAGGCCAGCAGATCTCAGTGAGTTCAAGGCCAGGCTGGTCTACAGAACGAGTTTTGGGACAGCCAGGGCTGTCGTAGAGAAACCCTGTCTCGAACCCCCCCCCAAAAAAAAAGCAAAAAGAAACAAAACTAAAATTTGATTGAAAATGTAGAATGCATTTTACAATTATCAGTGCCCAAGTTGATCAGGGTCTTCCCTGACTGCCCCTGGAGTTGAAAACAGCCTGCTAGAACAAACAAACAAAAAACTGCGCCTCTTCCCTGAGGCTAATGACTTAGTATAAATGTATTAACAAAGAATCCAATCTGCCACATACCCACTCTAACTTAATGTAATTATATTTATCTATTAAACAAAACAACATCTGTTGAGTAGAACATCCGCGTACTAGGCTTGATCTTGGGTACTGAGGATTTGAGCCACCATCATGCCATGGCATGCATATAGAGGTCAGAGAACAATTTGTGGGGGTCAGTTTTCTCCTCCCAGAATGTGGGACCTGGGGGTTGTTTAAGTCTTCAGGATTAGAGGCAAGCACCTTTACTTGCTGAGCCGTCTTGCCAGCTCTGGGCAGTGAGGATTTTTGTTGTGCTTTTTCATCCAAAGTTACCACTTTGGAGGGTTTTTTTTTTTTTGTGGAGAAAATATGAAATGATTTAGATTTTATCCAGTTTAATTTTTGCTTTCTGAACTTTGTCTGATCGCTAGCAAAATATATTCTGTTGATGTGGGGGTTTATTTCTTTATATATTTTTGAGGTAGAATGTCACTGTATAGTCCAGGCTGACCTTGAACTTGCAGTCCTACTAACCCACCCTCTCAAGTGCTAAATTTTACCTAGCTTCATAGGTTAACTTTTAATTTGATTCAACTCAAATATTCATAACCATTTCTCTTAAAGAACAAAATTTTACTGTGTATTTGTGCAACTGAAGAGAGGTTCTTTTTTAAAAATCTATGACCACAGTGATATCATAATAGAAAAAAACTGGTAGCTAATTCAAACAGATAAAGTTGAAACTGCATCTTAGAGGTGAAAACAGCCATAAGTGTGCCCAGGTCTCTCCAGAGAGCTTTCTCTTCCCCCTTATTTGGTTTCACAGTTCCCTCTATTCTTCTTGTTTATTTTCCCCAACAGAATCTATGTTCCTGTTTGACTATTTTGCAGATGAGTACAATATCATGAATTGAGGATAATAACTTCAGGTGGAGAATAAGTGTTAAAAAAAAATCATCTAATAGTTTCATTTAAATGTCCCTAGTAGAGAGCAGGGAAGAGGAAACATAGACAATGTGTAATCTAGAAGCTGAATTATTTTCAAATGGAATAATTTGCAGAGTTCCACAGACTGACAATAGCTTTCAAATCACACAAAAGGAAAAGCTTATTTCAGCTTTTGAGTGTTCTGTGACTTTTTTTTCTCCCCAAAGATAGAATTGCTCTGATAATCAGCTCACGGAAGGGTCGTCCTGCTGAGACTAAATTATAAACAAGAGAAACGTTCCGCACTCTCCAGGGATTCTTACCTGTGGTAATAGTGCACTCCTTCTTTAATATACTCAACTTTTATTATAGGATTATTGCTCTATGACCCTTTACCTAAATGTGCAGTTTTGCTGCATAGTATTTCATATAAATAAATAACATTAAACAGGATTACAGTGATTATTAAGCATTGCAGTTACATGATGTACATTACAAAACATTATTATGAGAATGTCCAAAATGTAGGACCTTGTCATAAATTTAACAGCAAATGTATTTTTTGTTTCATATTTTGAGAATATGACAGTCTGAGTTCATCATAACTTTCTGAACGCCTAGTATATTTTTTAGAATCAGGGGCAGTCTTGATGCCAAGTGATCATTATGTCTCTGAAATGTTTACGTGAGTCAACACAATGTGACTATACTCTCTTGTAATATAAAGAAACAAGAACAAGCAAGTACTACATAGTGTTAAAAATCAAACACTAATAAATTACAGGACAAAAGTCATCCTGGGAAATTCTTGTGCCTAGAGTAATGCCAAATACCTGAGTCAGAATAAAGTTTCTAACTAGCAATATTAATTTGTACTGTCTTATGCAACCCCTTACTAGAATATGATCCTACTTGGAGATTTAGTCTCTTTCTTTCTTTCTTTCTTTCTTTCTTTCTTTCTTTCTTTCTTTCCTTCCTTCCTTCCTTCCTTCCTTCCCTTCTTCCTTCCTTCCTCCCTCCCCACTCTCTCTTTGTTTTGTTGTGGGGAGGGGTTTGAGAAAGGGTTTCTCTGCATAGCCTTGGCTGTCCTGGAACTTGTTCTGTAGACCAGGCTGGCCTCAAACTCACAGAGATCCACCTGTCTCTGCCTCTTAACCTCCAAGTGTTAGAATTAAATACATATACCACCACCACACCGTTCAGATGAACTCTTAAAGCAATATTTAAACTCTATATATTGATAAATACTACATAAAATATCTTTATTCAAGACATCTTTTTGAAGGTTTTAGGAGGCATACTCAACCCTAACATAACAAAGCAGCTTTATGCATTTGTCTTCTCACTTTATAGACCAGAGTCTCTCAATATAAATATCTGTAGAATAGGTACTTTAAAAGAAATACTTGCTTAAGGATATTCAAACCACCCTACTGTTGCCTTATTCTTCAAGATTGTCTTCTACAACCTTATGCATGTTATCAAAAGTTCTTTAAGAAGTGCAAGTTTTTATAATGTCACCTAGTGTAGCCTTCTCTGGTTTGTTTTATCAGTAAGTACAGAATAATTTCATTATTTGTTAGAGTTTCCATCAGGTTGCCCATTATGAAATTAAAAGTAATTTGTGAATTAAGCCCTAAATTGGAAAGACAAAGGAGATGGAAAAACAGAGAATGGAAGACAGGAAAGCTGACATCTCCTTGTTGCCAATGATAATTCACTCAGTTCACTCAGCCACTCCTTATCATCAGAAACAGATTTCTTTTTTTTTTTTTCAATTCCATCTCCAAAAGTCTGGAAAGATTGCTGTGCTGCTCTGCCATGATGGTTTTTCTGCATTGGTCCATGAAGCCTAAAAAATTGGATTCTTTAAGTACTGGAAAATCCAGTGCAAGATTAGCTTTTGTTTTCGTATGTAATTGCCATGCTTAATAATTAGTTCAATAACATTATATACACAACCCCAACAAGCACACACACTGAATTTTTCTTTGAGAATGATCAAAGAGGTTCAAATACATATTGACTTCAGAAAAATCACAATCCCAGAGAACCTAGAAAACAACGAAGACACTAAGTGAGACATACATAGATCTAATCTACATGAGAAGTAGAAAAATACAAGATCTTCTGATTAAATTGGGATCATGGAGACCTTGAGAGAGGGTTGAAGAGAGGGGAACAGAGAAAACTGTATAGCTCAATAAAATCAATAAAAAAAGAAGGGAGGGAAATAGAAATAGAAATAGAAATTCTTTTGTCCCCTTGTTGCTAAGACAGACAACATTTTGCATGATTGAGAAGGAGAGTCTACCTCCTGAGAAATATTTGTTGATTTTCTCTACTTGATATAATTCCTGTGGATTATAAAAGTAGTTTACTTTTTATTACTATGTCGGTGTATTGTGAATTAACTGAATTTTACACATTTAATTTGGCAATATAAGAAGACTACATGATGCAAGATGAATTTCTTCCCCCTTTATTTTATTTTTTAACTATATTAAATCAAAACCATTTGATCTGATAATTGTTTAGAGAAACAACCGCAACAAAAGAGCTTTTACTTCAAACCTTTATTGAATCTAGCTGCAAACATCTTCTACTTCTCTGTGCCACCATTTTAAGCTTCCTACAGGTTTTAGCTTAAGGTCGCCTGAGAGATGCAAGTGCTACAGCTCATCACCTTAGTGATGTGCTAGTGTAGACTTGGTGAGTGTGCTTGGAATTTCACCCAGTTTTTAGGGGGGTTATTTTGTGTGGTTGTATCTTTTTGAATAAAATAGACATGAAAAAATCAGAGATATGTAATATAGTAGTGCCAGTTTCAGGAGGGTTCCCTTTCTTGCATAAGAAAGCAGGTTTTATGATTACCATGTTCTTTGTAATCCAAGATTTTGAACGCTCCTATCATTTGTTTATTCCTCTGTTATAAAATCTTAAGAACAGAGGTAGTAATATAATAGTAAAGAAAGAAGTACAAATTACATGATAGGACACTGACCATCAATAGTATTGGAAAGAAAGCTACATCTCTCTCAAGCTCTGCATATGTGCAAAGTATAGAGATGCAGAGAAGAAGCTCAAAGTCAGTCCAAAAGAGAAAAATTGTGAATTTGAAAATAATATCCCAAATATAAAACAAACCTGCCCTCATCCAAAAAAACCAATTCTTCTGAAGTAACATATAACAAGGAGGTGATGTTTAAGAACACAGAAGCAAATGGAAAAAAAAAGAAGCAAAAGGGGAATCCAATGTTTGAAATCTTAGTGGCCACCTGGCTGTTTCTTTGAGACCATGGTCCACTAATTTCTACAAATCCAAGGCAATGAGTCTTCAAGTCTCTTCTGAAGAGAAGAGGAGAAAGAGAAGAAGATCATAATTACAAATTTTAAAATAGATTGTCCAAGAAAGTGGTAAACACACACATACACAAGCACGCACGCACGCATGCACGCACGCACACACACACATTCTTCAGTGCAACTGTGGCTCATGAGCTTTATTCTTTTTTATGCTTTATTTAACTTTGTTTTATGTGCATTGGTGTGAAGGTGTCACATCCCCTGGAACCAGATTTTCAGACAGTTATGAGCTGCCATGTGGGTGCTGGGAATTGAACCCGGGTCCTCGGGAAGAGCAGTCAGTGTTCTTAACTGCTGAGCCATCTCTCCAGCCCCAATGAGCTTTATTCTTTTGAGGTTGTATTTTAGTTTATTGATTAGTATGAACTTTCTTTTTAAATATCTCTTACATAAATATTTGTCTTTGCTCACTTTTCTTTCGCCCCACTTGATAGACAATCAAAAAAGATAGGTATTGTCTGTAATTATTCAGAGGTTACAGGTCAACTAGTTTAACAGTCAGAATTACAATAGGAAATCAGGGGTACTTTTTCCAAGCCCTTGAGTATATAAGAGTATGAGTTAGAGATAGGGTTGGTGAGCACAGTGGTTTGGATGCTAGAACATGTCATGTGTAAACTCATATTTGATAAACAGATCAAGTTTTCAGTACTCTGTGTCTGCTTTGAAGTTATTATTTGAAATTACTATTTGAAGTGCACTGTGACCTTTGGGATAACAGGAAGCACCTGAAGTAGTATTCAAATATTAAATGACAGTACTTTACACCAGACAAACTTCCAGAGTGCAAGAAAACCTATTTGCAAGTCATAAAGGTCTAGTAACAATTTGCTTGATTCCAAAGGGTGATTTATACCTTTAAAAAGGTTCAAAATGTTATATATCATCACTGAGGTATTTAATCTGAATAGCAAACCACAGTTTCAGGAATTAAAACAATCATATAAAACTTGTTTTATAATTCCATGTAACCACATATTTAGGGTTGATTCTCACACAGACAAATTCACAATATTTTTATGCTCTAAATATGTAGAGCTCCAAATGTTCAGAAACAGAGGCCTATGGAGAGGATGTATAGTTTTACATATTAATTCAAGGATTGACTAAGGGCATTAAGATTAACCAAGATCACTTTTCAATCAATGACAGCTATCTTGTTCAACAATAGACTGCCTACTAATATTATTGACTTTGCTTTGTTCCTACTTTTTTTTTCTCCAAACACTAAACTATTTCTCTCAACTTGAAAACTTTGAACCATAGGTAAGTCTCAGTCCACAGATTTTTCACTGAACAGAATGGCTGTGCACACAGAAAAGGTTCATTTGCTTTCCGTATGGACACAGATATTTCCTCAGTGAGACAAACATGTAAGGAGGGAGGCTGCTTATTTGTCCCGGCCTCCCAGAACTGAAATAATTACACAGAAACTACATTATTTAAAACACTGCTTGGCCCATTAGCTTTAACTTGCTATTGGCTAACTCTTACATCTTAATTTAACCCGTTTCTAGTAATCTGTGTATTGCCATGTGTCTGTGGCTTGCAGGCAAGATTCCAACCGGTGTCTATCTCTGGTAGGGCCACATGGCTTCTCCTAACTCTGTCCTTCTTTCTCCCAGCATTCAGTTTAGTTTTCCCCGCCTACCTTATCATGGGCTCAAGATGGTTTCTTAATTTATCAATGATAATCACAGCATACAGAGGGAAATCTCACATCACATACATAACTCAGTGACTATGTTTGCAAACGCAGGGAGAGCAAAGAGATTTCTGTATCTACTGTTTCTACACTCTCCCATCCATCTCCTCTCCCATTGGACTTGCTATTCTAAAATCAAATCTCCATTTCATCACTCATTTTATCTTTTACTTTCACAATTGCATAGGAGCCTGTGTTTTTCTGCATTCAAGTCAGATATGCAGTATAAACATTCCATATTACTTTCCTAATCTCTACCCTTAGCTTCTAGCTGTCCTACTCTAGAAGCCCTTAAATGAGAGTAATAGAAAGTCCGGGGGAATAAATTTACATGTCATTGGATTAGCCTTCCATAGTACAGTGATGAAATTTCAGCTTCCCATTTAGACTCTCAGCAACTTGCCACATTATCCCTTGGTGATCTGCATGTATATGCTCTGCTTACAAACTAGACTCTAATGGAGAAGGCACTCATTTGTTTCCTTCTGCTGTGGAGTACAGTGTTCTTCATGATGTCTAGCTCTAAATGGCTACTAAGATAAAGCAGCTTCTTTTTTAGTTTAAACCTGAAGAAATATAATGTTTGGAAATAACTAATATGGGAATCTATATTATTTAGGGTTCTAACTGTCTTAATCTTCTTTTAATTAGGGTGGGGTTTTTTTGACAATTTTGTAGTGCACATAAAGCATTCTGATTATTCTCCCATTGTCTCTTATCATCCTCTGTGACTGTCAGTACCCTCATCCCCTTGCCAGGTCCCTTTCCTGTGTTCATGATGTGCACTTTTCTGGTAGCCCACTGAAACAGCACTGTCTGTGTGGCCATGCCTGTGGAACTATAGTCTTAAGAAACCCCACTCTGAGTGAGACTCTTATGGAACAATGGGAAAGGTGCACAGCTAATTTATACATTAGAGATGTATTGTACGTTGAAAATGTGTTATGAGAATAATAGCATGTTACTTTACATTTGGACGTCAAGATTAAACTGTGCACTATATTAGAAATGCTGAATTCTTTGTCTTGATGTCTTAAGTTTCACATTAATTCCTTTCTTGGCCATCATGGGATCATGTCAGCCTCATTATCTAATATGGACAATTGTTCCCTACATTTCTACCTGTTTAAGAATGCTAATAAACACCCAAAGAATGTTAGCTAAGAAAAGAGAGTGTAATATCCATGATCCAAACCTGTAGTTTCATGTTTGAAGTAATTAAAACCTAGGAAAGTGAACATGCTGTTTTAAGGTCTCTGAGTCTGTGACTAATGCAGCCTGAACTGCAATTATAAAATCTTCCTGATTTTAAATTTTTGTATCTCCACTGCTCATTATCTATAAGACTCAAGGGTGATGTCTGGCTGCATACGGAAGGGCTAGGCTTGCCATTAACATCATGTGCAAAGTGACATTCTGTGTTTGCAGCTTGACCAGGATGAACAGGGAGCCCTCATAAAAGTCACTGCTGAAAGATTCCATGAACCCTCCAACATGCATTAAAGATTAAAGCCCCCACAGCAAGTCACATTTGGGTCGGGTCAGGCAATTACAGTGCCCTGGTACTTCCCAGAATACATTATCTTGGACCTAATTGCACCAACTTAACCGATATTAACTCCAATTGTTCAGGAACCAATCCATCGCATAATGTAAAGTGTGCTTGTTCAACGTGTGAGCAGGTCCCTCGGCTCAAAATGTGAGAGAATTGAACCTGAGTATTGTGCTATAGTAATTAATAGTAGCTAATTAATAGCACTGCTTCTCTCTTGTGAGTGTTTCTGCTTTAAATTATTCATTATATGATAACCTTGTTGATATGGTTGCTGCACAATAAACCCCGCATTAGTTTATAGGAATTAAACCCATGAAACTGTGCCAGCATGCACAGGAGAAGCATCAGGGGTATTCACTATAGTACACCGGGCAATATACAAGGCACCAGAGACACAGCTGTGAAAATATTTCTAAGTCCTTCAAAATAAGAATATGGACTGCAAATGTGAACAATGTGATGTGTGCTGCAAATTGAATTTAACGTTTAAAAAGAGCCTGTTGTCAGCAAAATATAAAGAATGGGCTTTCGGCTCTTCCATATCTTATTGATTACCCCACAGTGTGTACATAGCAGCACTGAAACCTAATTCACATGTTAAAAATCACACTTTCTCCTCTACCATTTCCTCATGAAGTCATTCTTCAGAAACACATTAAAATGTCTGTACTTTGTATGATGCAAGAAAGAACAGAGGTTAATATGTCTCAAAAAACAAGGTGGAGAGAAACTGAGGAATACACTCAATGTGGACCTCTGGGCTCCATGCACTTGTGCACATAACACGTGAACACATACACATTCATATATACACACACATACACATGGAATATGCACATGTGGAGCATATGCACACACGAGTGCATAAGCACACATACTCAAAACCACAAACACAGAACCACTAAGCTGTGTGTTGAGTTTGCCTAACCTTTAAATTATGATAAGGAAAGGGATATTCGGTTGGCCAAACAGGAGACACATTCATAGATGCCATGACCACTCTGCTTCTCAAAAGGTTTTCCCAATATCAATAAGAATAAAAGTAGGTGACTGTCTTTTACCTACCACCACGTACACACATGCATATGAAATGGTCACACCTGGTAGCGTGTGAAAAGCAATGGAAGATGATTTAGTTAGAGGTAGCCAAATACTATGGGATGTGCAGCACAATTTATATCACTTAGGGCTTTTGTTTATTGAAAATTACATAACAGTACAATTGAAATTATTGGGGTTGGATGGAAAGGTACTTCAGTGGTTAAGAGCTCTTGTTGCTCTTCCAGAGGTTTAGAGTTCAATTCTGAGCTCTTGGATCTGCACGCACACACACACACACACACACACGCACGCACGCACGCACACACACACACCATACTGATTAAATAATGATAATGATGATGATAATAACAAATCATTTTTTTAAAAAAAACAAACAGAATGTTTTGCCTAATGAGTAGTGTGTTGGCAGAGTGGCGACTCCCATGCTAGTGTCATCCCAGATATCCCTAGTAGGACAGAAGACAGCTCATACAGTTTCTTCTTCCACTGGTAAGTGAAAGATTCCCTAAGGAGAAAGAGGATGTGATTCTTCTGGCTTAAGGTGAACCACAGTGAAGCACACATGAAAGCATTGTACAAATATACTTGGGGACAGTAACACAAAATCACTTGCAATGTTAATTGTGTTGTTTCAAAATGCATCACCTCCAGATACAGTAAAGGATCCAAAGTATGTGGTGTCCATTTGTAAAAACCATTGCTATTTCTTTGGCATTCATTGCTGTCTTAGCCAAGGGTGGTGCTGTATCCAAGAACTGTTCTTCCATGAGTATAGGTTGTTTTCAAAGCCCACATTCATTTTATTGTAGTCCCCTTTAGGGTGTGAAGCCACTAAAAGCCGAGTAGAAGGCACAAGCAACAGGTGAGAATAAGTTACTCAATAGGCGTCTGTTGCACCTAAAGGGAGCACTTGGTGACTATCATGGTAAGCGTTACGTTGCAGCCCCCTTGTTCCCTGATAACCTTCCCGTTTACTGTCTATCTCCTCCTCCTCCCAAAACATACAGATACAGTTATATATGCTTATCTGTATTCCTTCTTTGCCGGTATCCTCTTTCCTCCCCGTGTGCTTTGTGTGTTTGTGACCTTGACCCTATTTTGCATAGTGTGTCAGTCTTAGAGCTGTCTTAGAGGACTCAGAAAGTAATATGCTAAAATTTAGCCAGTGGCAGACATCAAAACAGCTGATCAATAATTCACTTGCAATATCTCAATCTCCCATCCCTGGGTCTCAAAGAAACAATAGTCAAAGTCCGCTATTGAACCCCCTTTGCTGTGCCCTCACGCCTGATGGCTGCCTGGAAATAGGACACTCTGTTCTTTCGTCTTTTGGTTTCAGCTCAGGTGAAGTTTTCTCTGAGAAATTCTCTTGCTTGGCCTCTCTGCCCTCTCTCAAAGTTCTTAACTCAGAAGAAGCAGGATAAATTCCCACCTCATCAGCATTAATGGTCAACTGAAAACTTAGAGCCAGAAAAGGATAGGAACCCATGCCTCGTCACCAAAGCCTGAGACATCTGATCCCTTTTTAGCACAGCATACACAAGTCCTGCATTCCATCAGTTATGGGGGGCTGGTAATTAAGTAGTAATTCTCTGCAGATTCCCTGGGTAGGTGGAAAAAGGTGTGTCGGGTGGCTAGAGAGAAAAAGCCTTGTTGAAGGTAACTATAAAGTTTGAAGCAACTGTGGCCCTGGGTTCAAATGGTCAACAAACTCTGAAGGAGATAAAACAAAGTAGTTTGTTTATGTTAATCTGATAAAAACAACAAACAAACAACACCAACTCAGCTCTCTGTCCTTACTGGTGCTTATTTAAGGGAAATAGCTTTTTAAATTTTAGCCTCCAAGGACAAAAAAAGAGCCAATAAATATCTTTTGTCATTCTGTCTTACATTTTGGAATAGTGTATAATTTATGTTACAGGCCCAGTTTAGGTCAAAAAGGTTAGGGGAGAAAAACAGCCAGCCTCATAAACTGACTAAAAACCGAAATGGGGTCTTCGTATTTGGACATAAGAAACATTTCAGGAAACCTCTTGTCAGCCTCAGAGAGTGATCAGGAGGAGAAGGCATTGAGGTTTATGCTTCTCATCTGTGGGTTTCGGCAAAGGCGTCATGCGTGTGTGTGAGGCAGAGCACCAGCGAGAAATGTCCCTTCTCAAGACTTCTGTCTCCCTGGCACACGTATTTTGATTTCTATGGTCTGAGCAGCAGGGCATGTGAAGCCAAACGAGGTTCTGGCAGAGTACTGGCTATCTGGTTTCTTGTGATGAGGAAACAGATGGTAGGCTGTGAGCTTCCTACATGTCGCTTTGAAAAGTTACTACATCATCAAAAGGACAGATGTAAACCTATTATGGCATAAAGCGCCAAATGTGGTCCCATATTGAGCTCTGATAGTGACAAATCATCTCTTTCTCAAAAACTATATCCACTTTAAGCAAGTGCCAAATTTCTAATTTAAAAGCTCCAACCTTGACCTTGCAGGAAAAGAACCTTTCTCAGAAGAGCGGTTGACCATTTTGAAGTTTTTCAGCATGTATTTTTTCATGTTGTGAAAGAGTAAGAAAGGTGCTTGGAGTCTGGGGAAGAAAGGTGGGGACGCGGTCAGTTAACAAAAGTACTAGCTATGTTAGCACAAGGACATGAGTTCAGTTCCCAGAAAGAATGGTGGAGGCAAGGGCTTATAATTTCTGTAATGTAAAGACAGACACATGCAGATCCCTGGGGCTCACTAGCTAGCCAGCCAGACTAGTTGATGAGCTCCAACTAGTGAGGGAAACACTGTCTAAAAATCAAACAAACAAGCAAAAACAAACAAGCATAAAAGGTGGAAAGTTCCTGTGTATAACATACAAGACTGTCTCTCCACATGCGTGCACAAACACGCACACACACACACACGCACACACACACACATACACTCACACACTCATGCACACATGATGCAAACAAATATTTGGTCTCAGTCCTTCCTAAACCTGGAGGAGAGCTAGTCTTTGGAATCTCCTGGAAATTGAGAATGGTGTGTTTGGCCCATCATGAGTCATTTGGATCACACCCAAAGGTTATGTCAAGAAGATACCTTGAGACTTAACTCCCTAACAACTTCTGAAATTAACTGCTGACCAGAGGACCATCTGATGAAACAGTTGGGAATTTTTAGCCTTGTAGACTTGCTGTGAGACAATGATCTTCTACCCTGTAAAGATTCGTCACTTGTATTGCTTTAATAAAATGCTTATTGGCCAGTGTCCAGGCAAGATGTATAGGTGGGGTGACTAGGCAGGAAGTAGAGGTGTGGTGACAAAAACAGAAGAATTCTGGGAAGAGGAAAAACTCATCATCCAGAAGCAGAGGAAGCAAGATGAGAATGCCTCACTGATAAAAGGTACCAAGCCATGTGGCTAGCACAGACAACAATTATGGGTTAGTGTAAGTTCTAAGAGTTTATAAGAAGCCTGAGCTATGTGGCCAACCAGTTCATAATTAATGTAAGCCTCTGTGTTTCTTTGGGACTGAACGGCTATGGAACCAGGTGGGATGGTAACCACTGTCTACATAGACTAACCTCAGGGAAAATGCTAGTTTCTGGTGTGCATCTTGAACTCCGAGATTTGAGGAATCTCTGGGTTGAGGTTGTCAAGCATACTGAGCACAATGTGAAACCTAGAGAGGGCAAGAGAGCTCTGTTAACACAGAAAGGGAATGGGATTTTGTACCTGCTGTGGACTGGGTGCCCTGTGCATCTGGAGACACTGATTGTCAGGGTCTTGTCAACTAGAAAGGTATCAGAACTTAGTGTATGTCTTTCCTGTGCCTTATCTTCTGCACCTTGCTTCTCTGGTTGCTTCTCTGTTAAACCATTTTTCAGAGTGTTTTGATCACTAAGAGTAGGGAATCTTTCTGAGTTGTCTGAGCCATTCTAGCACACTGTCATATATGAATGGAGATTTTAAGACTTAGAATTGGCATGTAGGTGGAGCCTATCTTGTATGATTAAGTTATTATCTTGTAGCCTCTAAAAGAACTCCTGGGAGACAGTAACTAATTGAGCTAAATTATAAGACATGGAAGGCATGCAGTTGCAGAATTTCTGAACAATAAATAAATAAATACATAAAACAAAATAACAAGCAATTAAAAATGCACACGAAGCATTAATTGTATTACATCAATGTAGATATATAGAATGTGTCATCAAACAATTAAAAGCTGATGCTTAGTAAGATGTGCATAGCTTTATAAATCTATTTTTTATAAAAAGGAAGCTGCTCTCAAGACAACTATCTTCAAGTGAAAATCAATACACAAAGAAGAAACAAAGAATCTACAACATACTGACTGACCATTGAGAATTATTGCCAAACTCTTAAAAATATAGCAAAGGAATTCTAAATCGGACCATAGAAAATGAATGGATTGAAAATGAAGCTTGACTAGTAAGCCTAGAATTTGTTCATTTTTACCATACTCTTTTTATTCTAATCTTCAATTCTTTCCCTCTCTGGTATTCTTGGCATCCATAGTACAGGGTAAATGTTTATCAATCCCCCTCAGCTCTGTTGAGTGTCCCACAGTGACTGATCTAGCTTGATGAATTATGTGGTTTCTTTCCTAATTTTGTTGAAAAAATCAAATTCAGACAATTTCCTAACTTAGAATGAAAGAATGCTCAGTTTAAGTATGTAAAACAGTGTGGGACAGATAATTGTTTCACAGACTCAAGCACTGAGTATGAAAGGACCAGAGTATAGAAAGGATTGGAGTTCTGATCCCTAAATCCCCTGTACATGCTGGGTGAGTGAGGAAGCCTTCCTGTAATTCCAGTCTCTGAACAGGAGACAGGAATCACTCTGGAAGAAGCTGGCTAGAGTCTAGCTGTACCAATGAGCTCTCAGTTTGATTAAGTAACCATGTCATAAATAAAAATAAAGTAGATCTCTGTGTGTGTTTGGGGTCGCAGCAGACTGAGCAGGTTGTATATATGTATGTAGAAATTTATATGTATATAACTCTATGTATATGAGTGTAACAACAGTAATGAAAAAAAGAGGCCATGAATTTGTAGAAGAATAGGGAGGAGTATGTGGGAAGGTTTGAAGGAGGGAATGGAAGGGGGGAAATGATTTATGATATAATTTCAAAAAATGAAACAAGTAAAGACAAAGTAAAACAGAACAGTAATGGAGGACATCAAACATCCTGACATCAAACTTATGCCTCACACACATGTACACACTGTTCTGCCCAAACATTTGTACTCCCATACATGCAACTATGAATATACATACAATTTGTTTTTTAAAAAAAGAGATAAATATGTAATCAGAGTAGAATGTGGAGGAAATCGTCTTATCTACCTATTCTAGACAAGGGAAGTTTTAGGGTTCTCACATCGACAGAAGAGACTTGAGAGTGAAGAGGGTATGTATTAGCCCGCTGAGCTTATTCACTTATTAAGTGTTCTGCTGACTTAGCAGACAATCTGGAATTAAAGGCTGATGCTTCCCTTCAGCTTTTAACAGCACAGGTAGGAGATAGCAGCCAAATGCATGCTGCTATTCAAATTTGCTTCGTTGCCAGCCAGCCTGGCACAGCACACACTCATCTTCATGGAGAGCATCTCGACTTGGCCACGCTTTTATTCTCTTGTCCCAAGAAGCGGTTGAGCTTCCATCTTTTCTCTTTAAGTAAATAAACTAAACGTGTATCAATAATTTTTAGAGCCGAGTGGTGGTGATGCACACTTTTGATCCCAGCACTCGGGAGGCAGAGGTAGATGAATCTCTGTGAGTTTGAGACCAGCCTGGCTTACAGAGCAAGTGCCTGGACAGGCATCAAAGGTACACAGAGAAACCCTGTCTCCAAAACCAAACCAAACCAAACCAAAAAAAAAAAAAAGGAAAAAAAGAAAGAAAAAAAAGTAATTTATTTTAGCAAAAATCCATGATCAAAATCACACCACTATATTATCGTAGAAGTCAAAGGATACAAAAAGGTACATTTTTCTGTACAGCTTAATAGCAGTGGGGGCAAACATTGTTTCACTTAAGTCTTGCAAATGGAGGTCATACTTCAGATCTGTATTTTAAAAAGTAAAATGGTTATTCTAATAAAACACAATAAAAGAATAGAAGTTGGCATAATCTTGATCCATTCTTCATATTAGAACTTTTGAAAATGATGTTTAAACATCTTACTCTATTTTTGTTGCTGTGTCTAACAAATATAGTACCCACAAGAATGTTCATCTTAGTTTATGGTAGCTTAATCAGTGCCTAAAATTCTGAATGCACATACTTCATTATGCCCTCATTCCTATTTCTATACTAAATGCATTGTATGTTGTCTTTGTCTTTTATGATTTAAACAAATGTCCCTGTGGTAACATGTATCTATTTCCTCCGTCTCTACCTTGTTCATTACAGAGCATGCAGGATTCCCAGTTAGGATCAGAATAGTGACGGAGCCAACCTCAAAATTTCTTCTTTAAAAAACCTCTCTGCCTTAAGAGCCAACTCTAAAAGATCATTGAGCCTTTGCACCTAGCACACACAAACCAGTTTTTGTGAATCCATCTGAAGCCTTCAACCCCTGCCCCTGCCTCAAGACAAACAGAGAAATTAAAGAATCGGAAGTTGCAAGTTATATACTTTCTGTGACTTTGATGATCTCAGCTTCCCTTTCAGATATCCCTTTCTTCCCTCTTAGATTTCTAAAACAGATGATAACCTGTTGACCTCTTTCTCTGGTTTCAAGCAAAATGGGCTAAATGATTTATGATCTGAAATGTATAGGATTATTTTCTGTGCAATAGGAGACTTCAGATGCCAGAGTCTAAACAACCTTCCTAGGAACATTTTGCATATACCAAAAGGTGCTTGCCATCTCTTTAGTACCCACACAAGAAACCAGAGAGAATGGAGAGTCACATGCCTTCAGTTCCAAAACACAGAGTCCTATATACAGGTCTGAACATCTTGTAAATGAAAGAGGGCAAAAGGCAAAACATCAATATAGAAAGATGCATTTATGAGGGAACTTACGACTGCACCATGTATTCAGGGGAAATATTCATTATTATTTGTAACATATAGTCTTTAAAACCTACAGCTTCTAGAAGGCTAGATGAGCTCTTAGAAGGCTGGATTCTGGGATATGTAGTTTTACTGAATCTAGTTCCTCAATATCTAAATCGTGCATCTGATTCTGTACTACCACAGCAATAGCTGTACAGGCACAGCAGGTGGCAACTATGGATTCAGTTTGTAAAAGAATATGAGAGAATCTAGACTCCCTTTGCTTTAACAATATCTCTTGCTAGTAAAGGAGTACTTCTTTCCGACATTATGTGAGAGAAATAATAAACAAAATCATAAAGGGAGGACACATTAGAGGAAAAGTTCAGTATTTATTGCATTCTTAATTTATTTTGCCACTGTAGATCAAGTACATAGAGTTTTGAAATACTTCTCTGGTATCTTACCTTAAGGAAAATATTTATGAACACACATGTATAATAACAAATGTACACAGGTTTAGTGAAACAGGAGTGAAACTTCACTGTTTCTATTCATGGATTAGTCCAAATAGTTATTACTGAAAACCTGCTCCCCACGTGGGGGAAAAGTGATTTTCAAGATGGTATCTGTGTCCTTGTCCAGTGATGACTGCAAATTTTCCGGAGAATGTCATCTTCAGAAATATTGCACACCAAACACTACTCCAATTTCCCAATAAATAATTGTTCCTAAGGAGAAATTGGTACAAGGTACAAATGAGTTTAAGTAAAGCAAACTTGGACAGCCATGGAGTCCAAAGCTATGAGAAAGAGTGAGATAAATTAGATGGAAACCATGAGGAAAGGGGCATTAAATGATAACTTTTCACATAGAGAAATGACATGCTTATAATTCAGTGTGATGCTAAGAAAATGGCATGCGCAGTGACCTCATAGGCAGACTATGCTATCGCCAAACAGGGAAGTTAGAGACTATAGCTAGTTTTATAGGAAGCTGAGACATTCCCTTTCTAGTTCTGAGTGTCACAGAAACACACTGATAACTGGACACGAAAGGTGAAACAAACCACACAAATGATTAAAAAACGTTAGGACATAAGCAACATGGTTGGACGGATGAAATCTCCTTAGTTCCCCCAATGCTAACTAGGCAAGGAATATGCATGATCACTATCTACAAGTGCCGTATCACACAGCTGTAAACATTGAGGAGGCAAACGAATAATTTACAGCGCTGAGATATCAGGGGAGTATGTGAAGGTAATAGGATAGAATTGCACTTGGCAGAATATAATTTGGAAGCTTTGAAACAGGTTTCATAGAAGTTAATCGTGCACAAACTGTTTTACATGTTCAGAATGTTCACCACCTGTCGCTAGGTGGGGTGGACTCCCAGCTTCCTCCAAAACTCCTCCCACATGACATGATGCTTGGACTTTGGGTCTTAGGACCAGGCTCTCTCTCTCTCTCTCTCTCTCTCTCTCTCTCTCTCTCTCTCTCTCTCTGACGGGCTTTCATTCTAATCGGCCTCACATATGTTCATAGTATTCAAACCAGAAAAGCAGGCACCCAGAGTTAAAAACCCAGGACTTAAATAGCTATTCACTTAAAATGTTCCAACTCACCTAACCACTTAGCCTCTCCTGCGATGATGTCTTCTGGGGATAGCCACATACAATGCCTGTGATGTGCAAAGACACACAGTGGTCTCAAAGAGAGTCCCTAGATCGTGTACTTTCTATATTTGTCATTTTAATTTCTCTTTAGTTTATTTACATCTATGGTATATTAGGCTATGGGGCTGGAGCAATGACTCGGCAGTTAAGAGCAGTGCCTGCTCTTCCAAAGGTCCTGAGTTCAATTCCCAGCAAACACATGGTGACTCACAACTGTCTTTAATGAGATCTGGTGCCCTCTTGAGAAAGACACCTGGTCAGTCTTCCTCATCAACTTAGAACATGAAACCCAATATGCACAAGTTCAACAGAACCAACAGAACCCCCATATAAGGGTTGTCCATGCATGTTTCAGAATTACCAGGGCATAAGTTTCATTTTTCATATTAGCCTATACCTGGTAAACTACTAGTATAGAACTTCATGTACATCATTTGAAATTATGTTGTTATGTATTTCATATGTTTAAATCCATCCAAGTGTTACTGTAGAGGAGGAAACTCTGTGAAAGGTTAAAGGGTCCTCTCCACCACTAAGTGATCTCAATAGATACCAAATGAGAGCAAATGGATTTGTTTAAGCCCTGTTGGTATGCTATACAAAGGATAGAGGAATCCTTATTTAAAAACCTTTGAAGGAGGAGGATTTATTAGTATTTCACACAGAGCAAGGTTCAGCTAAGCCTCATTTTTCTGAGCACAAATTGTGAGAGCTGACCCAGTATGCATGGCAACAAACAAATATAAAATACAGTACTGAATCTTGAAAATGCAAATTTTAGGTCAAGCTTTCTATTTAGGAAATTGCTAGTGGAAAAATGAGAAAGGAATAGAAAACACAAACAAAAAAAAAACCCCCATAAAACAAAACTAAGGTTGCATTTGCAGGGGTTTAAAAAAACTACTTTGAAATTTTGGGAAAAGAACAAGAGAAAAACACAAGAAGTTATGGTGCTTAAAAGGTTAACACTCATTTTGGTATTTCGAAGCTAAAATGCAGAAACTTGGAACTTCCTATTTTATTAAGGGTGTTTTTATCAAAAGAACTCTCCAGTCTCCTGTATACTTAACAAAGGGGGCATGTGCTATCTCAAACAAATCCACTGCATTATTACATACAGAGTCATAGCTACACACATGTGTGTACTTTCTGAATTAACCAGGTGCATACACATCTTTATTATTCATAGTTCTGCTTCTGAAAGACAAGGAAGAAACCTGTCTCAAAATATGATGTTTAAAATAGCAAAGCACACTTATGATTGAAAGGAACAAGTGTAACTATAAGCCTGGGTGAAATGTCAGGCTTTGGTTTGTGGGTTATCAGGCTAGGGTTAGCTGAACTCAGGGGCTGAGCAGTAGAGTGCTTGTCTAGAGGCTAGAGGTCCTAAGTCCCAGGTTCAACGCTAGTATCATCATCGCTACCACCACATACCAGTAAAGACCAGCAGGACTGAAAAACTTACCAGTCTAAATTCTTCATCATTTAGAAACAAAATAAAGCCATTGGATACGGTTCGCTATTGGCAGAGCAACATTGGAACAAAGAAACCATACTTTCTATGGTATTTTTAACTGGTAACTCTGGTCCACTGTCTTATAAATAAAATTGTTTTAGCCAATTGATTGAGGCAGGTATACATTGGGGAAGGTAGTGTTGGATTTTAACTTTTTGTATAGATGTATTTATGATAGCTACCAGCTCCATTCTAGAGAAAAAGAATAATGTGATGACATTTGTATTGTCCTAATTGCTAAATATATGTGAAAGTTTATGGGAGCCAATAAACTGATAGGTATTTCTCAAAACAGGTAGCCATCAGGAAGAAACAGGCAAGTTCTATCATTCACAGATTTGATAAAAGTTGAACAGAATGGCTGAAATATATTTGAGATTTCTTTTTGTTTGTTTGGTTTTGGTTTTGGTTTTTCTTGTTTGAGATTTTTTTAAGAAAATCAGAATACCTGATTTTCTTATCTTACATTTCCTTATGTGTGCATTTGTGTGTGTGCACACTTGTGTATATATTTATGTTAGAATATAACTTGCAGGAGTCAGGACTCACCTTCCATGTGTGAGTTCCCAGGATTAAACACCAGTAATCAGTCTTGGTAGCCAGCACTTTTACTTGATGAGCTAGCTATCTCACTCAGGTCAGTATTCCTTTTGGTGAACATTTTATTTTAAATTGTTCAAAAAATGTCAACATATATCATGACCAATACAACTACAAAAACAAACTTAGTTAAGTTCATGTCTGTTTTGTTTATACATTTATGATCCTAGCAGGGGAAAAGTACAAGACTCTACAGAAATTCAATTCTGATTTTCCTATTCTGTACAAATGAGTATACCCTATGTATTTTTACACTCATAATAAGAGATCAAATCTAATAGGTATGCTGACTGAGAAATAGCAATTTTATTTATAATTAGGGAGCTCTTGTGTTTGCCTTCAGGAAAGTGAGTTTATATTTTCTTACAGTATACTTATTGATGGTCATCATATCATTGATTACAAATATAGTAGGTTGACTGAGTTTTCTGTCCTGCCCTGTTCCCGCAGTCAGTAAGTCCCAAAGAAATCACACAGAGGTCTACATTAATTATAAACTGATTTGCTTAGTATTTCAGGCTTCTTATTAACTCTTATAACGTATATTAGTCCATAATTCTTGTCTGTGTTAGGCACTTGGCTTTGTACCTGTTTTGGCAAGGCAGTCACATTGTGTCCTCTGCATCTGGGTCATGACTGTGGACTGAAACTTTCCTCTTCCCAGAATTCTCTCTTTTTTTTTTTTTTTTTTTTTTTTTTTTTTTTTTTTTTTTATCTGTTAACAGTTTTATTTTTTTATGTTAAATACCATGGGACAGGATTGTAAGGATGAAAAACTCAGTCAACAAACCGCCTCACAAGGGGTAAGAAAAATTCTGCCATGATATTAGCAAAGGTAAAGGAGAAAATTTACACAGTAAGAGGCACCATTTCCCCACAGAAAACCTCTTGGCATTTCCTGAATGAGTGAGATTAGCAATCTAAATAAATCATATTTCAAGAGGTAACAGCAACAGATAAAATTTAAAGGGATTATTAAAATAACATTTACAAGACTGAACAATTCTTGAACTCTTATTGCCCTGCCTCTACTTCCTGCCTGGTCACCCTGCCTATACTTCCTGCTACTAGCCAATCAACATTTTATTAAAAATAATACAAGTGACAGGATAAAAGACCACTGTCCCACAGCAATAGTTCACTTCTTTCCTCACCCTTCATTTTCAAAAAGTCTTTGGAAATTTCTTACAATCTCATTGGATTATATTTACTCTATCTCCCATCTCCTCCTAAATCCATCCCCACTTCATTTCTCACTCTATTTGATGTCCTACTCCCCCCCCCCCGTATCAAGTACTGTGTGCATGACCCATATATTGTTAAGTGTATGACTTTCACTGGAGGGTTGTCTACTAGCCAGGCAGTACACCCCTAAAGAAAACTGACTCTCCCTCTCTTAGTAGGTATGAATTGCCAATAATTCTTTTGTGCTCACCCCCTCTTCATGATGCCATTTTGTCTGCTTAGGGAGATCTTGTGCATGGTGTGAATTCATTTGTGTAACTGGCCTGCCTGTAAAAATAAACCAACAACCAGTTTCCATGAAAACATCTACCATCTATGGCTCTTACAATCTTCCTTTGAAGAAGGACGCTTAAAAGAAATCCCACACTAGCTCAGAATTGAGTAAAATAGAGGATTATTTATTTAGGGATAGACTCACAGATCACAATCCTCTGCTGGAATAGGGAACAGCATCTGAATCCCGCAGCCAGAAAAGAGGCCTGACACATGCTTTAAATAAGCATATATAGTATAAGTACAGTATATTATCCAATTGGGTGGATAACTTAAAGACCATTGGCAGTAGGAATTCCTGCAGCACCTCTCCCTTTCGTTTAAATAAGAAAGTTCTAAGCCTAATACAAAGTTATATACAATAAAAACAAATATCAGGTATAAAAATTGGAATTACAACCAGCATAAACAATATCAAGCAAGAAACATGTAATAAATGTTTCAATAATTATCCTATCCTAATGAGTTTAAGTCTTGTATAATAAATAACTTGGCCAAGTCATGAGAGGAAAGTAACTACAACTATCTAGTCTTCAACCCCAACAAAGATCCGAGATAGGAAATAATATTACTTGAGTAAGAAGGAAGTGTAGTCAAGCAACTTCCAAAATGTGCAACAAACGGCAGAGACAACTGGCTACGTGGGCAATCACTGAAAGTCTCATTTGCAACGTTGGAGCAACCAACTTTGGCTAAGGCCTGAAGTAACTGACAGACCATTTTCAGAATCAGGAAAATTTTCAAAACCGTCTTACCCTGTCCTGGAAAGATTTAACAGTCTTTTTTCTTATATCCTGCTTGTCCTGTCTGGACATTGTGCATTTTGTCAGTGGTCGTATGGACAATTCCTTGCCCAAAGGCCAGTTTTGCCAAGAAGAAAACAAGCTCCAAGTGGACTGTCTTTGGTGCTCAACATTCTCTCGGGAATAGATCAGTGCAGCCAGGAGCAATTGTGTTTCATTTCAACAGAACCCTAAGTTATTTAAATGCCATATTCTATAGTTCTTTGAAGTAATTGAAGATTATATATTCATGGAGAATACAACCTCTGTGTATCTAAAGAACCTGATTAGTCTAAATATAATTATGACAAACATGGATGACTATTGACTATGAATCTTAATACCTATATAATTTAAAGACTAAGACTTTACATTAGAATATTAATCTTTAAACAACTGTGCAGCAAATGAAGACAATGATCTCAAAATGTATAAGTATCTTTATCAGAGGTAGGAATGCATATTGCAATATGATAAATTTATCCTAAAATTGTATCAGTATACAAAATGTCTTAAGCAGGGATAGAAACATGCAAGCATACAATATGACAAAATAACTGTGCCTAGATATACAAATATTGTAGATGGACATACGAACATATTCAATATAATTTAAGTTTGTATCAATATACAAGAATCTGTACCAATGCAAATTGCGTATAAATAATAGGTCCCATGTGTTCACTCTTTTATTCCCTATTATTATTAGTGTGAGTAAGCTCACACTAATCTATTATCACATCTAATTTCCTCTTTTTTTTTAAAGAGATCCCTAATCCTACATAATTTTCCTGCTCTCTCCTTTCAACATTTCTTCAGCAGTGATCTTTGAGCTTTGGAAGCTAATAATGCAAACATCTACTTAGTGTCAGAATTTCTTCAGTCTGTTTTATTTTACAGAAAAGATGAGAGTCTCTGTGTTAAGTGACATCTACCACAAAAAGAAGCTTCTCTGATGAGTGTTCACTGATGCATTCATCTATGTGTATAATGATAAGTCATTAGAAATCAGTTTAATATTATGTCCACTCGGTAGAGTATCAGTAGTACATTCTCACATAGAGTTTATGGTCTGTCTAATCACAATTATTGGCCCTATTAGCAAGACTAGATATGGCTTTCAACTTGTGAAGTAGTATTTACATTTAAATAAGAAAGTGACTGTTTGTCCCCGTAACATTCCTGCCAATACTATGCCAATTGGTTTGTCTTGTCAGGTTGCCCATTACTGTAGCTCATAAAGTTCACATTTGTGTAAGATTGGGGATTTTTTTTCTGGTAATGTGCATAGAATCTACTAGAACTCTGATAGCTATCCAGTAGGAATGAAGCTTCTAGGTCAGTGCCAGCTTGATTTCTCCAGGTCCTATGGTCCGAGTATATAATGTTATCAGCAAGAGAATCTTTCTGTCAAGTGCCGGCAGGTAATCCAAAACTCCTGGTCATAATGTGTAATGTTTGGAAATCTGTGGGAACCCTCTGAGCAACAACTCTGAAAGATTTGGCCCATTCTTGTCACTGGACTTTTATTTATATTCTTCTGGTGTCCAATACAGGCATTGCCATTCACTTCTACAGTAATTCCATTTATACTTTTGAAGGGGATTTGTATAATAGCATGATTACACAGTAGTAGATTTTTACATGACTTTTTAAGAATGTCAGTAACATTAGTTATTCCTCTCCAAATATATCTTGTGATAATAATACACAATTATAAAGCACAAGTTTCAAAAATTTTCAATCTTCTAGAATTCTCCAAAAATTTAACCTAAAATATACCATACTTAGAAGTCTCTATTTAGAATTTTCCAGATTATAGTTCTGAAGCATACGAGTCCATTACTAATAGTTTGAAACATTCTGTGTGTGATACCTATGGGGATGGGTATGTTCCATTGTGCCTGCTCTAGTAGAAGTCAGATACTGAATTTAGGTATCAGTATTCATTTGTCACTGTACAACTTCTTTTTGTAAGCAAGGTCCCTCACTGACCCTAGAGGTTACTGGTTTAAAGAGGCTGGGTGACCCTGACATCTTCTTTTCTTGTTCACAACCCTTGCACTGACTGAGGTGAAGGTACAGACTGCCTGGCTTTTTCATGAGGACTGGGGATTTGAACTCAGGTCCTCATGGTTGCACAGTAAACATTGCATCCCCATCTCCCCAGATGACCATTAATATGTTTAACTGGATATGTTTATCCAAGTTAAAAATAAATGCCAAGTGGGAGAAGTTTCCATATTTAAATAAGTTATTGGTGGTGCTGAGATAATTAGAGATAGCTTAAAAGCTACTAAAAATTCAAATAAGACTGCTACAGATGGCGAAAACATAATTATAATGAGGGCTGGGGAACAATTTGGGAGAAGATAGAGTCCTCCTTAGACGGGTTCATTAATTTTCTAGAAAGACGACCATATTACTTTTAGTTTCGACGGCCACAGAATCCCTCATTGTTCATCCCTTTGTAAGAATGAAGCATGATATGCAAAGGTCAGGAAAACAAGAATCAGACTCTGGAATCAGAGAATTAGTCAAAAGCAAGTAGGGTGACAACTTAGAGTCAATGATGATCGTCTTCAGTTACTCCCCTTCTACCTGATAATCATTGGGTTATTAACTTCAGTATGTTAATTGATATTACTCATACTTAATGAGGCACTGCAAAATTCTGATTCATTAAGGAAAGTCAACGTTTATTTCCATGTTTACTGAGGAGGCAATGAAAATCAATAGAAGAGGTAAAAGAAAAATAATACAAGCAGTAACAAATGTTGACATAAAGATTTACTGACTTAATATAGAGAGAGTAGCTACAACATACCAGAGATTTCATGACTAATGAGTCTATGGAAAATAGAATACGAGAAACTAGAATGCTGCTTGGTGGAGTTTTGAGTTTAAATGTAAGGAACTAAAGAAAAAAACACGACTGGTTATATATGCATACATGTATTAATTTTAGTTTTGTATTTAGTGGGCAATATGGCAAACAAATCTACAATTTTTACATAAAAACAATAATACCATTGTTTCTTATGATTAAAATTTTGTTATATAAAAATGTCACACTTCTACCATCCTTTACTTCTTACAAGCAAAGCCCTTGTGCATTAACTGAAAAGTGGAAAAGACAAAAGAAAAAGGGAAACTAAAGCAAACAAATAAATAATAGAAGTGAGTAAACACAGACGATGTAGAAACTGTGTTGTGTAGTGATTTAGAGCCACCATTCAGTCTTTTCTCTCTCAAGGTTCTCAGGGAGAAGGTAGGCATACACGGAGTGGCATGCTCTATTTGTAAGAATGCACTAATTCCATTATTCTCTGTCAGCTCCCTGCTGTGCCAATGCTTGACTCTCAGCTGGAAAGGGAGAGAAGAGCAATACACTGGAGACTTGAACTTGAGGATAACAGATAACTTCTAAATTCCCATCCTTAATTTACAGTTTGCTCCCCACACAATCTGGACTATACCTCTTTGAAGAACACCAACCTTTGTAGAAAGGATAGTCTGCACCAATCCCTCTTCTGGAAACCATGCCCAGTAATATTCCCAATAAGAATTTGGAAGCTGGCAGGCCAAAAAGTATCACGGGCCCCTTGTCATCAACAGGCAAGGCTTGCTACTCCCAAGTGCAACACCTGGAAGGCTATCATAAGATTTTATTCATATTGCTAAGGAAGAGAGGCATTTGCCTCTTGTGGAATGGCTCAGTGATCATCAGACTCCATTATCTTTCATCTTCCTGAATGCTGAGAAAGTCGTGGGAGGAAGTAGATAGAATCCTTCCCCTTTGCAAAAAGCCAAGGTGATGAGGGTGTACAGAAAAAGAAAAGGAAGAAAAGGTTTGAGACAAGGAGAAACTGACAAACCATATCAGAGATCAAGAGTGGATTAGGCATTTTCAGAAACACTCCAGCATTACATTCGAGGCTTTCTTATAACTCGTTGTGATTTGCAATATATATTTACTTGTAAGGCATATCGTGTAGTATATTAATCATGCCACCATTGCACCATTGTTATTCCCTATAATCAATTCTTCCACTTCACTCAAGGTGCTAGTCACACTATTAAAAATTAAAGATGAAAAACACCTGTGAGGTCAGCATGTGTCTCCCTTGGGCAGAGCAAAGAAACCCAGTGAATTCCTCAGTATTTTGTCAGAGCCCTATTCTGCCTTTCCACGGAGGTGTGCACAAAGGTCTGCCCCAATATTCTTGCCTTGCCGGTTGGCTTTGCACAGAGGCAGGTTTTAAATGCACCGGGGAAAGCAGCTTTTACTAAATGTTTTATAACGTGTCAGAAAACCTTTATCGAACATTTAATCCAAAACCTGGCTTTGAACCAGGGAGGCATACAATTCAGTAATTAATTTTTTTTACCTTCTTTTGCTAATCGCTGATAAAAAGCTTAATTCTATTAACAACTCGACTTGACAAATTGCACCGCTCAACGGAAGCGTTTAGAAATTAATTACGCATTTTATTGCATTAGATCGGATAAACAGGGAAAGACCAGGAAGAAAAAAATAAAGGGGTGCGGGGAGAAAAATGGTCAAATATAAACAGCCCATTGGTGTCTGACTATTTCCATTATGACTCAATGTGTCACCTAAAATGTCAGTCAAGTAAACACACCACAATTTCAGATAACACCCCTTCATCATCAGGTGCAGTTTTGCTCTGGGGCTATGTTAATAATACCTTTTTTTTTCCTTTCCTGGAAGAATACATTTTCCCCCTAAAGCCCAAGCTGATTTGGATTCCTAGAAGGTTTCTTGTCTAATTGTCACAGAGGTTCAGCCCTTTACTTGCTCTCATTCTCCAGAGTTTTCTAGTTTTAGGCATCTTAGGGCATAGCCCTTAGGGATTTAACTAAGGGAAGCAAATTGCAGCAGTGGGTGAAATATTATGTCATCAAAGTATTAAATAAACGAGGAAAAAAAGATTAAATTGGCTTCCACTTTACTTCTCTAGTTAAAGGTAAGTGTTCAACTGGTCAGAAGAGCATACGCAAATTTTATGATTCTCGTTGCCTTATAAATACACACATTTCAGAATGGCTGTTGAAGATGCCTGGTACCATCCAAATGTCTAGCTCCTGGACCTTTTCCACTATGCCTGCCTGTTCTGAAGAAGACTTTTGCTCTGTGGCAAAGTCATTTTAAATTCATGCTCAAAGAATCATGCACTCCTCGCCTTTGCATCCTTACAGTCAATATCACTTTTCTTAAACTATTTGTAAAAGTATGATGAGATTTTTTTTAGACTTTCTTTTTTTAGTTACTGGTATACGCCATTGTTCATTGCTTTTCCACTTCTGTAGTTTCTAATGAGTGTATGGCATGATACTGAAACAAATATCAAGGAGACAAGAGGTTTCTTCTTCAAAAATCCAGACTATAGAAAATTATGAGATGACATAAATATGAGAGGAAGTAAAGCCTCATGTCTCTTGTAGTATTGTAGACCGAAAGACACATGGAAAGCAAAGAATAAAACCGACACATGATTTCTTGATATCCAAAAATTACCATCCCTCCCTCTGAGGAAGCATAAAACTAACTTTCCTTCCAGAAATCTACTCCAGAAATACCCTAGAAGATCAATGTTCTTGGCAATATCATGTGTCTCTGAAGGGGCAGGACTGTAGTATTTATCACAAGCTACTCAAAGTCCTGGGAACTTTTGGATTTTCTGCAAAAGGAAAGAAAGAATGAAAGAAGGAAGGAAGGAAGGAAGGAAGGAAGGAAGGAAGGAAGGAAGGACGGACTGACGGACGGACGGACGGAAGGAAGGAAGGAAGGAAGGAAGGAAGGAAGGAAGGAACGAACTTAGAAAGAGTCCCAATCTCTAAATAAATTATACTTAGAGGTTTGGTTAAAGCCACAGGTGGAAACTCACCCTTTCTACTTTTGAAAAAAAAAATGTTAAAGGAGTGAGATGGCTCTGGTTACTCAGGGGAGGCAACAGCACCTACAATACCCTAGCAGCCACCGCAACCTTGCAGTTCAGAGGTGCCTTCCCCTCTTTTTCTCATCTCCTATCCATCTTCCTTCTCCTCCTCCTTCTCTTGCTTTTCCTGCCTTTTCTTCCTCCTCCCCTCTTCCTTCTACAATATTTTCTCCCTCTTATTGTGGCTGCATTTTATCTCAGAGTTATTAGTTGTTCCTCCAAAACCTAGTAAGAAGCAATGAACTCAATACAGGGTCACATTATACAAATGAATACATGAATTATGACCTAACCTCTGTTTTACGAATAGATTGTAAATTGTAAAATGGATGTAGAAGTTTGTCTGTTTTCATTGTCACAAAGAACTGCTTCCCTCCTCTCCATGGAATTATACAAGGGATTCAGTATACATTCTGATACATATGGTCCCATATTTCATGCATGTTCAGGGTATATGAAAAATAATTACTGTAAAGGTTATCACATACAAATTTCTCCATGAAGAGTGTGCAATGGTGTTGCTGGAATTTGCAAAGTGAAAGGCTGTTGGAGAACTGCAGGAAAAGGAAGCAATGTAAAGAAGCACAGGGATTTAGGCAGCACACAGGGTTCTGAAAATGCAAGTGCACTTATTTGAAGAGTGTTTCAGGTTGTGGGTGATCTCTCCGGGTACTTGAGAAAGAAGAACTAGTTCTCTGGCACAGCCTCTTAAATCATGCACAGCACTGCACAGTTTTCCTGCCATTGTCCTCTACAGCTATGCTTCACTGCATTCCAGGTTTCTTTCTTTCCCTTCCTTTTTTAAAGGTGCTAATATAACTGAAGTAGAGCCATTGCCAGCTTCCACTGGAAAACAGCAAATGAGAAATCTGTAAACATGCAAAAGGAAGTTAGGTTAGCTTTCTTGCAAACTTGTTTCCCCTATGTGCACAAGTAAGGGAGAATTATTAAATTTCAGTATTCTTAATTAACTAGTTCTACTCTCAACTCCAGACACAGTCTTCCTTTGGGCTGTTAAGAGCTGTCATCTGCAAAAGGGTTTGAATGACAAATAAAAGATAAATAACAGTAATAAAGTCATTCACTATGCACCACATACATGCAATGTTCTAGAAAAATGTGTTTCTCCGGAGAATATAGCTGATGTTAATGACCACCACAGGTCTCTCTATTTGGGGATGGGTCTCACTAATGGAAAAATACCACCTGTGTTTTGCAGTATTTCTGTGGCTGAAAACTGACTACTGCAAATCACAGTGTGGCTGGTCACCACTTGCAGGTGGTGAAGGCTGTTTTCTTTGTACATTTATTCAATTCGTAAAAGTTATCAATTTCTTAGACCCCTTCCCTTTGAGAATATATATAGTCAAGAGATTCCTAGTTCTCTCTTTATGCAGGAAGAGTCAGAAGAACCTGGGGCATAAGCCATGCCCATAGCTCTGGGAACTTTTAGAGGCTACAACAGGGTTGTGACTGCTAGTTTGCCCTGAGGTCATATTCATCAAAGACTTACAGAAAGGAAAAGACTGAACCAATATTTGAAGTCTTTTTTTTTTTAAGATGGTCAGTGTAAAGACAAAGCAGGCTCCTCTCTTTGTTGAGCAGGACCTGTGTGTTATACATCCTCTGGCTTGCCCCTCATTTTTTGACAATTGTCTTAAACCAGTCTCTCTGGCAATTGCTGCGAAGCAGGAAAAATATCCCCTAACCTTAAAATTATGGTCACATTTGTAGGGACAACTGAAAACATACCATAGTAGTGTAGAGCCCAAATGCCTGTTTAATCCCCACCTTTGACAGTTAACTGTTTCTCAAGTTACTCTCATCTATGATGCTTAATTGTCTTCTCTAAAAGCATATTGGCTACTCACAGGAAATGTTTAGTCGCTTACCACAAGAAAAAAAAACACAAGATTATGCAAATCTTTAGATATGTTCAAGACAAGTGACCCTCCCCACCATTGTAATTTGAGAGGTCAAATGAGAGAAGTTGACAATGAACATTTTTATCTATTTTAAAGGCTGGATAAGCATTTATCCAGCAGGTCACTGACCACCTAAAGCATGACCCATAGGTCTGGATTGACATGATGGTTATGAAGCTCTCTTACTGTCCACATAATTGGTTTTATAACTTTTCTTCTCAGCATGCGCTGATCTAGAATATCTGAATAGTACCCAGTGGTGCAACTTCCCTGCCCCCCTGGTCTGTACCATTGGTGTAGTCCTTACATTTGCCTCTTTGTGCTCATGGACTGGGTATGCATTTATGGGCATGCAACACAGGATGGCTGTGTATACAGGGCCCCCAAAGCCCCCATGTGTTTAAGAACAATGAATGTTAATGTTACTCCTAGCCAGCAGCAAGAAGAGCAGAGACGTTCCTAACAAGAGCTGACACAAGGAGAAATACTGGCTTTTTGTCTCTCTCGTACGCTAAACAATTCATGAGGTTTGGGGTTGAGTGAGGCATTTAATAAACATTGACTGCTGGGGCTGCCTACAGCTGGTGATTTGTCACTATTGGTCAAACGTAGGAGAAACAGAATGAGTTTCCAAGCTTTGAGGATTTAAGGCTTAACTAACAGCACTCTTTATCACCCATTTAAATGAAAAGGTATCATAGGTGCAAATGATTCAGAATTTTGGTACATGTAAGAAATCAAGATTCCTATGGGATGAAATTAAGATCATTGCAAATGTTGAAATCTTTAATTAGGATGCTGAGATTGTTCTAAATGCTATTCAGCCTGAAATTCCAAATGGCTTGCCAGAACCCCTGTCACAAAATGTGTCAATTACCCATTGCTGCTTGGACAGTTTGCTCTGCCACCTTTGGTAATCTGATGAAAGAGCTCCCTATTCAGTGCTGAGTAAAAAAAACAAAAAAAGCAAAAGCCCAGCTGATCTGATCTTGTGTGTGTTGAGTGCTATTGATGTATCCCTGTTCTGAAGTATAAGGCAATGGAAATTTAATCCCACTCTAATGTATAGAGGCAAGATATTTGCAAGGTGGTTAAGATTAAATAGAGTTGTCCGAATAGAACTGTTGTCCCCAAATAGAATTGCTTGTGGCCTTTTGAGAACTAGACCAGAAGGAGGATATACTTACACAAGCCTGTCCCCTGTCTCTTGCCTTGTAATGATGTGTGTATATTTTCAACTCTCTCACAGTAAGAGCATCTTCACCAAAGTGCAGATTCTCAGTCTTGGACCTCAAGAATCACAAGTCACAAGTAACTGTTATCCATGTTATCTATCCTCAGTTATTTTCATACAGTAATGGAAAGTAGACTAATTCATCAACTAAGATGCACTAACTTTGGTTTGCCTATACCAGCATTTGTGATCTGCCCTTTGCTAAAATATTGATGTTAGTTATACCTGTTACATTTGGTGTAAATAAACTCACAGGGAAGATACTCAAATGTTAGCTAGGTGTCTTTGGTCTCAGGACCAACTTTTGTTAGAGATATTGCTTGGTATTGACAAGAGCTCTCCCTCTTTGAATTAACCATGGCCACCTCAAAATATCAGTACTAATCTTTGTAGATTAATTTGCAATTCTGATGCCAGAGTTTATGAAATTTGGATGAGGATTTCATCAGAGAGAAATCATAAGTTAAATTGTTGTTCAAGTCAGATGTTTCTCTTTTAAATTAAAAATAATTTATTCCAATCATTTATTGTTTTAGCTAATCTGCTGTAAATGGGGACATGTTTTATAAAATGAAAAACTGCTACTTGATGCTTCATGTCTTAAGAAATGGTCAATATGCCTGGACAAGAAGAGAACTGATGCCATGGTAACATAAAGACACATGTACAGTTAAATTTCAGTCATTTTATTCGATTTCCAGTCAAGGAACGAACAAGCCAACAAAACATTCTCCAAACATTGTCTCCCACCAAATTTGGCTTTTTTTCTTGTTTTGTTTTTCCATGTAACACCAGATTCTTCCTCTTTCTTCTTCTTTTTTTCTTCGCATTTTCCTCCTTTGCTTTCAGAACAAGTAAGAAGTAGTTGTTTTCTTATGGGCATTTAATTTGTACTTGTTCAAGACAATAATTGTTGTATCTTAGGTAGTTTGTATAGCGGCATGAATTAAAAGATACTGTATATCAGGGCACAGAGTACAAACCTCTGAAAGGGGACGTATAACAGATGCACACTCAATGTTAGAGTTCTTCCTGTTAGTGTGAACACAAAGGCCCAGAAACTGTTTGCTATCCTGGATTTGACATGTATTTCAGGTAGCCAGGAGATGGCCTGGAACAAAGTTCACAACATGGTTTTGTTGTCTAGTACTGTTACTCACTTCACTGAATATGATCCTATACCATTCAACTAGCATTCTGCAACAACAAAAGGCATGACATTTATCAGACCATCTAGGTGTTTTCTGCACACTACCATTGAACTGCCAAGTGACCCTGGGCAAGTCAGGTATTTCTCTGAATCACAGGTCCCTTGTTTATAAGCTGGCATTCACAGCAATGCGGCATCTTAGGATCAGGAAGGAATTTAATCAAATATATACATACACACACACACACAAATATATGTATGTTATATATCTTATTAAACTATTAAATTATATATATAATTGTATATAATTTAATAAAGTGATTTTTATAAATAATCATTATAGTAGTAAAGATCTTTGGGGATATGATGATACTGATGATGTCTATGAAATTAGTAATATGCCCATTCTGTATAGTCCTATCTCTTCATGACTTTCATTAATACAATCCAAAGGAATCAATCACCAATTGCCTTTCTGGATAAAATTTCCTAGGTATATAGTGCCCAGAAGCCTGACCATTAAGGTACCTATTAGTTTCAAAAGGCTATAGACTTCCAGGATTAAGTGGAAAGTGTGTCTCCTCATGTGGATACCAAGGTAAAAAAGAATGCCAGATACATGGGCACAAATAAATAGTTGATCCCAAAACAATGGGATATTACCCATTTTCTTAACTTTAAGACAGTATGGGTATTGTGCTGATTGAAGAACAAACAAGACCACAAAGACATGTAGATGCTCTTGTATGTGTGCCCAGACATCTTTGCCTTGCATTAGTGGTTCAAGAAAAATCTGGAGGCCAAAAGTGGTTGGCAAGTAGAAGAGGCAGGTTTGTCAGTGCGTATACTTCAACTACATTTCCTTTGCCCAACTTCCTGGCAAGTCAAGGTGATGTATAAAAAATGGAGTGTATGAACTAAGAGGCTTTTCTGCCCCATGATTCTTCTCCAAGTATAGTATTTTCTATACTGCTTGAAATGGTCCCTTTTCATTTTCTAAAAATTGGCACCCCACGCATCCTTCAAGGCTATGTTGCCTAACCTTCTATTTTCTTTTTGAGACCACTCAGAAAGAACTGCTTTGGTAAGTTTCTCCTGGAGGAAGGCATCCCATGTGAAATGATTACATGTATATAAATCATTTCATTTCATATATGAACTTCTGAGGGAAGGGCATCCATAGCTTTATCTTTGCTTCTGCACAATGTAGTACAAGATGAAGTACAGACTTTGGAAACTGGTACCACCCAAGTGACCAAAAATTGACTTAAAAACAAGTCCTCAAAGTGACTGTCATCTCTTCTCCTATAGCTTTTCTGCTGACCGGTGCAGTAGGACAATAATAGTGTAGACTGTTCCATCCCAACCCGAGACAGGGTGACTGTCATACTCAAATTTCTTACATGGGTAAATGATCCTCACAAAGACTCTCTTAGAAATAAAAGGGCTTTAAAAAAACTGTCATTTGGGTTTAACTATATTATTTAGCTATGATTCAAAGAGTAAAAAACCTAGAGATTAGTTTTGATTAGTAAAAACTGAATAAGAGTCCTACTCATTTCCAAGACTTGTTATTTCTCGTTTTTGAATACCCACAGAAACTGTTTCTCCTAAGGATCCATATAAGCTTAATCTAATAACCAAACAATTCTAATACTAATCAGTTCTAATATATTATCTACTTTGCTTGCACAATTTTCTAAAAATATCTCTAGGCATTTTAATGACCCTTCACTGTCACATTTATAAAATTTCCACTGTTGTATTAGTAACAGGTTTCTTGATATATTAAAAGTCTCGATATTTCTTTAACCTATTTATTAAGGTCTTAGGTGAGAAAGAAAATGGATGCTATGTAACAGTTGCTTAATTGTTATATAGTTTACTGTTAGATAGAATAAGAAACTGTAAAAAAGAGACATTGGAAAAGCCCTGGACACAAACACACACACACACACACACACACACACACACACACACACTGGACTGATAGAATGTGATTGTAAGTTTCTTGTTAGTGTGAACAAACTAAAAGCAGCAAGCTTAACACAAAGTGAGGAACATTAATAGAAGCAATTTAAAATATAAGGCAATGGTCACTTCCAGACATAGAATTGTCTCAACACTCACGTATTCTCACCAACACCAGTGTTTCATGACCCCACTTTTGTGTCCCACTGAAAATGGGACATAAGCCCTGCATAAATTATTAACACCATGCTGTTCTCCGTAACTCTACCACTTTATTTTCTAATCACATGTTCATCTTTTGAGCATTCACTAATGGGTAAATGACCAAGACTATGAAAGATGAGACTCATCATACCCATCTCTGCCTCCTACGTCTTTTCTACTCTGCAATCACTTATACCAGGATATTTGCAAATTATGAGAAAATATTTCTGTCCTGTGGTTGTTTTGAGTGCTTAGAGCTGCCTTCCTATTCATCACTAGCCCAAATGTTCAAGGACTGCCTTTCTCATGCCCGCCCAGCCATATGCATCATTTTAGATATGGCGTGGGGGGAACACATTTCCTCCTCTCTTGCCCCGAGGTGCTTGTGAAGCTCAGAGAATGACGTGCAGTTGGGTTGTTTATCACGGAGCTGAGAAATGAAAGGATGGCATCGCTACAGGACCAGATGGCACTGCACGCTTGGCATAATTTTCTCAGACAAACTAGGACTAAGGCTGTGAATACTGGCATTTGCCTGCTATAGTCATTCACATTAAAACATAACAATGAAAATAAGATTGTTCTGCTAGGAAGGTATAGAAGTTTTAAATTACATGCATTTAGATGTTGTAGGTTCCTGTTAGGTACAGGCAATGCTATTGTGCTCTTTGTATTTTAAATCAAGCAACATTTTATAGATACAGACTCTATTTTTAATATCTATTTATGTCCCTGTGCCTTCCCATAAGTGTTCTGAGTGATATGTCAGACAATTGCATTTAAGCATGTATAGACTATTTGAAAAAAGCAGAAGGAAAAATGATAGAAAGAACAAAAATGTGTTTTAAGTCTGGGAACTAACAAAAATGTCAAAGAGAGCTATAATGTGCTGAAAGAACACTGGCCTGCATTTATTTAGAAAACCTGAGTTAAGACTCTGCTATTTATTAACTGTTCAGCTGCAGGCCAGTCAAGTCTATTTAATGTATGGCTTTCCTAACAGACAAGTGAATAAAACAGTTTGGAGGAGATTACTGCTGACGTTTCTTTCTCATTCTAAAATTCTTTGATTTGATTTTTCCATGAGAACCTGGGAATGCAGGCACCTATGTTTGGCCTACTTTTTTGTTACCCCCACCCTATTTAAAGACTCATGGGGTGAAGGGAGAAGGAATATAATGAAAAGGCCAGAGAACTCACTCTGTATATCGTATTTGAAGTATATTCTATTTTCATCTTTTTCTCCAGTTCCTCTTTTCTGAAAATCAATACTCACGGTTTTGATTTCCTTAGAGAAAGTGGGACGGCAAATGGGAAAATGGCTATAGTTTCTTGAGTTAACTAATCAGTTTTTTTTTTCCCACTCATTCAGCCAATTCTGTTCTATTCAGGGGTTAGACTACAGAAATACAGTGATAGATAGGATATGTTCCCTTCCCTACAGGAGTGGATAGTCCAATGGGACACATAGAGCTTACACCTATAAGAAAAGTGATGTGGCAGTGTTGGGGAATAGTTATTTAACTGTTCCAAAATGGATTGCACTTTTTGACAATATAAAGATGTGTTGCTATTTTATCTTGGCTGCCTAAGGCACCTGATTGGTTTACTAAAAAGCTGAACAATTGATAACAAGGAAGGAGGTAGAGCCTGGACTTCACAGCAGGGAGAGTAATCAGGCCCTGGAGGGAGGAAAGAAAAAGAGATGCCGTGGGCAAGCCAATCAAACCTGAAGAAAGCAGCAAAGCAGGACACACAGAATGAAAGAAAGGTCAAAAGTCCTGAGGCAAAATATAGATAAGCAGAAACAGGTTAAATTAAGCTAAAAGAGCTATTGGGGACAAGTGTAAGCTAAGGTCAAGCATTTATAATTAATAATATGTCTCCTTGTCTTTATTTGGGAGTTGGTTGCTAGCCCCCTCAAATTCCAACTACATGGTAACAATCAGACATAGGAGACAGATCAGTTTCATTAAGAGGATACAGGTAAGTGACACAAAAGGGTGAATTGGATTTTGTTGGGAAAGAATTAGAATTTTACCAATGATGTAAAGAAAAAGCACTTTTTACAAATGGAGTGGTACACTCTAGGAATCAAGATCTTGAGGCGGTCTGATGTGCTGGGACAAATGTGAGAACTTTACTATGATGTGCATATAGGACATAGTAGAGAAGGGAAGAAAATAGGTGAGAGGGAAATAGGGTCCCCATTTTGAGAGGCTTTGTGTTCTTGCGGCAAAAGCCTGTGGGGTAACCAGGAGATTCTATGGGTAAAATGATATGATCCTGTTTTGTTTCATATATATGAAGATACCAGCACAGCTTATAACCACAGTAGCATAAACTGCACCTCATAACACAAATATTTTATTTTTCCAGTTCTGGAGAATAAATGATTAGGATAATGGCATAGCTAGGGTTGATTTCTTCTGAGGCATCTTTCCCTGACTAATAGATATGATATTAATATAAAAAGTGCGTTATCAGGAAGAGCCTGGAGGCCCAGAACTTTCAAAATAACTCAGGAAAAAGCATGCTAAGAGTCTCAAGCAAAACAGGGGAGAGCCTTAAAGCTTAACTAAAGCTAGATATAGATCCATAAGATGAGACAGTCAGCAAAATTCAGCTAGCACATTTAATATCTCTGGCAGTAAGGGGTCACTGTCTATTCATTTATCCAAAATTATTAATTAAATGCTCAGTGTCTGTCAGCAGAAAATGAGAACGAGCCCTTCTTTCTTCAGCGTTTATTTTCTAGTTAGAGAAAGGATATAAAAATAAATGTGTGACTGATGAAAGTTGGTGATGGCGCTGTGTGAGTTGGTGGCTTCCAGGGCTCGATCAGCACCATTGGTGATCAATTCTGAGTGTGTGTAATTGGACGGTTCTCACTAAGGCAACGGGGAGAGTGATAAGGATCCACGCACCACTCCTGAATTGCATAGTTGTAGGTCTTCCAGCAAAATCTGTTGGATTACATTCGTGTTGTAAAATCAAAATGGGAGTAGTGGAAAATTGGAAGTGGTGTTTCCATTTATTAGCCATGGTGAAATGACAGCATATGACAAAGATGCGAAGGGAAAGCCAAGTGGAACGATTACTGCCTTTCTTGGATCGCTTTTCCTTTGATTGAAAATAGATTTTTTTCTCACATAATGTATCTCAATTAGAGTTTTCCCTCCATTTACTCTTCCCATTTTTTCCTCGTCTCCCCTTGCATCTAGATCCACTCCTTTCTCCTCTCATTAGAAATAAACAGAATTTTAAGGGATAATACGAAAACAAAACATAATAAGATAACACAAAGAACCAACACATTGTAATCGGACAAAACAAACAGAAGGAAAAAACCCAAGAGGAGACACTGGAAATTGAGACCCACTTGTTCAGATACCCAGGAAACCCATAAAAACACTAAACTAGGAGCTATAATATATACTCTAAGGACCTCTCAATGCCAAACTGCTGGTATACGCTGGAGCTGGATGCCTGCATCTTCACACTCAATGCATTTCTATCCCTGCCCCTCTTTGTGGCCTGAGAATGCCTTCCAGAGGCTTTGGCTGTCAGGTTCCCTGTTCTATTGAACTGTTGCTAGACCTTGTTGAAAGGCACTGCAAGTGGGTAGAAGACTTGAGGGGAGAAGCAGCTAGAGCAGGCCTTCCTCCTTTCTCCAGAAGTCAAGGCGTCTTCAGCAGCTGCTGTGGGTCTCCTGTGGCTCCACAGGCTCATGGAGGCTTCACCTTTTGCTTATGGATTCAAGGAGTGGCGTTTCCTCTGTTTCTCACACTAGAAAAGAGGAGTTACTTTCTTCTGGTAGCGCTATTTCCATTATCTTGTAGTATTACTTGGTTGATTCCATGGCTTCCCCTACTTTCTATTTACCATGTTCCTACATTAATTTCATTTTATCTTGGTGCCTCGTGGAGAATTCTGTTTTCTTAACCTTGACAAACTCAGTAAAATCACGAGCTTACTTCACTGTATGAGACTTGATTCTTTTTTTTTTTTTTTGATTCACATTGAAACAGAATTCAATAAGCATTCCGCAGAGTTTTTCTATGATACAGGATGGAATGAAAATTCTAGAAATATTCCCTAGAAACAAACCATAAAATATTTTCTTTTACCACGTTAAAATTCAACTTAGATAGATTGGACGTGTTTGGGCTACAGAGAGCAGTAGACAAGGAAAGTGTATTTATTACAGGGAAGAAAGTAGAGCCAAACGACTCAAAACAAACACGAGAAAGAGAAAAATGCATCTGGAAAAATAAAAACATGTTAGAAAATGGTAGGGGAAAATAATCAGAAAGAAAGAAGGAATAATGGGAAAGCAGGAGCTCTGGAAAGGAGCTCAGCCTTTTGTGTGAGTAGGGACGAAAGTGCCACAAAATATGCCCACGAGGAAGCTGCCCCACTTCTTCAGGACCACTGGGCCTGCCTACAGCGTCCAGAAAGCTTTTTAATTTCAGTTCATGCCCAGCCTTTTTCTTCCTCCACCATCAACTTGCTAATGCTTTTCTAATAATTACCATTTTTTGAAACTATTTTGGCTGTTAAAAATGTTTCTTTTTAATAAGCTGATTAAAAGAGCCCGCTTATTAGCATAAGCCTTCTGCTGTTCAGCCTCTTCCTAATTAAAAGCACTCATCTGTGGAGACCTGGATTTTCCCTTCGGTCTGTGATAGGTTTTTTGGATTTTTTTTGACAATTTTTTTCTCTTTTACTCTTGTTTCTTTTGGTAGCTGGCTGCTCCTATATTCCACAGAAAGATAAACAACTGAGCAAAATTGCACATGGGGGAATATACGATCTGTGTATTTGAGTGAGGAGTGGAAGACTTACCCTGATGGTTATGTTGAGTCTAAAGAGAAAGGTCTACTTTTATAATAGTTATATAACATTCCCAAGATTGTAAGGCACCAAAAGTGGAATGTGATGTTGAAAAGCAAGGAATCCCATACTCCTATTCTTTACTGAGTGGGATCTATCTAACAGAAGTATTGGAAACATCGCTTCTCTAATAGCAACACTGATAGCATATATTAGGAAGCTTCTCTACAAGCCCTAGAACACAGAGAGAATGCACAGGGATTGCCATTGGTTGATTGTAGACGCATCCACGGCTTGACAAATCTCCTTATTAATATGGATAGTAGTTAGAATCTGAATAGTAATTAGATCCATAATAGTGTTCATTGTAACATTATTTATATTCATTCTTACAAGGTTTTGATATAAAGAAAGGTATACCCTAAGGGATTTTCAGTATAAAATAAAGGAAGACTGAACAAAACTTGAAAGAGAATGAAGGGGAAAAAAAGGAAAAGAAATATGGCTGAGGACTGAACTCCATGGTGGAGTGGCTTCTGAACATGAGCAAGGCCCTGGATACAAATCTTAGTACTGCAGAGAAAGGAAGGAACGAAGGAGAAAGAAAGAGAAAAGGAGAGGGGAAGGGAGGGGAGAGAAGGAGGACTGGAAGTAAGAAAAGGCAATGGGAGGGGAGAGGAGGAATACAGAAGAGCTGAGTGATCCTCCATTAGTAAAGGTTTGTGTGGTGTGTGTGTGTGTGAGAGAGAGAGAGAGAGAGAGAGAGAGAGAGAGAGAGAGAGGAAGAGAGAGAGAGAGAGAGAGAGAGAGAGAGAGAGAGAGCGCTGGAGATTATAATTTCAACCTCAAGAACCCACATTAGAAAAACAAAAACGATAGGCAGGTGTTGCCTTTTTTAATCTCAGAGATAGGACAATAGAGACAGGTCAATCTCTGGGTCTTACTAGCCAGCCTGGCTACTTGGCAGGTCCCAAGTCTGTGAGAGACTTGTTTGAAAATGAACCCTTAAACAGAAAGGTGGCCAGCTCTGAGGATCAGCACTAGAGTAGTTCCCTGATTTACACATGTTCGTGCATGCACGTGCATATGTACTCTTCCAGGCAGGTGCACACGCCGAGGAGAGGAAGCTGTTTATGTCTGCAGATTGTTTAAGGACAATACTTTTTTAAAAAAATGACACAAGGTTTCTCATTCAGCTGGCATCACATAATAATACTTAACAGTATTTGCTTTATGGGCCCCCATGAGAATCTGACGAAACCATTGCCTTCTCACTTCTGAAAAATAAATATTTGCCTAAAACCATATTTTAATTACAATAACTTGAGTTTCACAGATGCCTTGAATCTTAAATATTTATGGGCACGAGACTAAGAATACTCAATGTAGCATCAGTGATTGACTGGGCCTAACTGACTCTGCTGTCATTGTTTTTCCTATTTGGATTCATTATAAGCTTGTGCTCAAAAAGTGAACTTCTGATACCGATTTTTATTGTCTTCTGAGAATAAAAGGGTTTGAGATTGTTTCAATTGGAGTTAGTAAGGATATTTTGGTTTGTTTACCTAGCATGTATTTCTACATTATCAATAATGTGTTATATTTACTTATCAGACCCTTGTTAGAATATTTCTAAGATAGATTGCACCCTTGGAGGTTTGAACACTGCCCTAACTGGTAAGGTTTTGTTTTTTTCTCTACAAAACATCAGGGCCCAGTGAATAGTTTTCTCGCCGAGATCTGTCATTTTATGCAAGTTCTAGAAGAACTTATCTTCTGTTGTATTTTTATCATATAAGTAGTCTATATGGAAAATACCATCTTTAGTCAATCAACCATTACCTAGGTTGTAAGGAAGAGTCTAAAGGATTGTTATTTCTCTAAAACTTTTTGGCCTCTTCTCAGAAACGTAGTTCCTTACAATAGCCACCAACTACATAACTGAAAAATAATGGTCATGGCTGAAAATGTTTAGGAGCATAGAGAATTCTTATTGTATGACACTAAATGGATCATGTACAATTTAGTGTGTGCACATTGTGATTACGGAAATGGAAAGGATAGAAAGGAGCAGTTATGTCTGGAGTTTATCCACCAGAAGAGCACCTGTGACAGTCTAGGGCTTCTAAACTTCTTCCTACAAGGACGCATGGAATATAGTCTAGCAGTTCTCACTTGATAAAGAGAGTACAACTGTGATTCTCTATGCTCACAAAAAAGTAACACCGGAGACACTATATGTATGCTGCATTGATGTAAAGGTAAAGGCAAGTGCTGTTACCTATGAGAGACGTGGCTGAGTAGACAACAAAGTGTACCAGGTTATCAAATGATACAGTGCAAAAGGCACATCCAATACAGCAACATTGTCCCTAGTATAGTCCACCCAAAGTTTGCATCAGGTGTATTTTCCTTTTAAGCAAGATAGAATCCACATTTAAGCAAAATAAAATTTAGAGTAAAAAAAAAGTTATTGTATTCGTCAGGCATAGTGATTTATACCATTAATCCCAGCACTCAGGAGCTAGAGGTAGGCAGATTTCCGTGAGTTTGAGGCTAACTTGATCAACAAAGCCAAGCTGTAGGCTAGCTAGAATTTCATAGAATAACCCCATGTCAAGGAAAAGTTATTGTATATCCAAGAGGAGTGACTTGTGTGACTATTGTATGCCTACTCTTCCATCATAATTTTTTGTCATTTCCTTCTACAAAATTGTTATGCTTTATCTATTAAAATTTTAGAATAATTGTGTTTGTGGTGATTTGAATGATAAAGGCACCCATAGGCAGAATATTTGAATGCTTAGTCACCAAGGTATAGCCTTGTTGGAGGAAGTGTGTCACTCGGGATTGACTTTGAGGTTTCAAAAGCCCATGCCTGGCCCAGAATCCTTTTCTTCATCTGTTGCCTGCAGGTCAGTGTGTAGAGCTCCCAGCTGCTTGTCCAGCACCATACCTGCCTGCATCCCACCATAATGATAAGAGACTATCCTTTTAAATCTGTAGACAAACTCCCGATTAAATTCTTTCTTTTATAATAGTTGTATTGGTCATGGTTTCCTTTCATAGCAATACAGCAGTAGCTAGAAAATGTTACCACATGTTAAGTTGCTTAATCAATCAAACAAAATGTTCTCTAATATTAAGCATTGTCTTACGTTTAGTCAGTAATTTTAGAAGACCCTGTGCCAAAGAAAAGCGTTTAAGAAAAGAATTCCTAGGTTTCAGCAGATCTTTTTTAAATTACTATTTTTTGATAAAAATGCTCTGATAGTATAATCTTGGATTTATTAGAACTCAAATTGTAGTTTCAAAATTTTGTGATCCATGAAATTGCTGTAGTTTTTTATAGTTTAGCAAACAACTTTTATGGGAATCATAAGACACAAAATCATGAGACTGTGTGTGCATAGACATTCAGAAACATGCTGGCTGGGACCCCAAGTTATCCACTTTGCTTGCCACATTAAGGAAAATGTACACTTGACTTTACTATAGTGAGGTCAGCAACATTCACAGAAGATAAATTAGGACATACTTCTTTATGTTAGACCTAGATTATTATAGGTACTGTGATACAAATACATGCTTAATTCTCATAGCTCCTAAAAGCAAAGCTATACTCAACCACACTGGGAGAAAAATGCTGGATGCACTTATACCTCACAAATCATCAAAACAGTACCATGTATGTTATGGTTGTGCAACATAGGATAGATGACGCCATGTGCATGGTGAAACCAAAGCACATGACCCAGTCTTTCTCAGGCTCTCAGACTGCTGGTAAGGTGATTTGGTACTGTGACTTAAAATTATAAATAAATAAAAAGTGGTCATTTCATCATTTTGCTTGTATATTGAACACATTTTCTGTTAAAGTTAGAAAGTATCCGAACATATGGAGTACCTTTGAAAGCTTATATTTTCATTACTAAGATTAGAGGAAGGTTGAGCAATATAAACATTATACACTGATCTCATTAGGCACAGACAATATAATTAATGAAATGATATTCCTCATAGGTAACAGGTTCTGCTCCCATGTCTATAAGCAAGAGAGAGGAGCTCTGCCTCCATCCACATGACTAGGAGTGAGGAGCTCTGCCTCCATCTCCTTGACCATGAGTAAGGAGCTCTGCCCCTATTCCCATGACCGGGACTGAGGAGTTCTGCTTCCATTTTTATGATCATGACTCAGGAGCTCTGCTCCAGCTCCATCACCATAACGGAGTACCTCTGCTTCTACTTTCAATGTATTCTACAAAGATGTCAAATCTGAAACTTATTTCTTTTCTTTACACACTTAATCTCACATATATAGCATAGTCAAGTAGTGAGCCACAAGGCAAATGGTCCAGGCAAGTAATTCAGGAACTCCTGCCTCCTTTCTTGTAGTCACAAATAAGCAACCCTCTGCTAGAGCCAGGGGAGATATTTCAGTGAATCCCAATTATGCAGGAATATTTTAGAAGGCCACAACTTTTCTTAAAATTATAGATGTTTTGTACCTTCTAGAATCTCAACCACTTTTCAAAACTGTCAAGCAGGATAAAAATGATGATGAAAACTTTAATCAGCTTTGGGAAGTCAAAATGTTTGGTGCCTCTTTGAGAGAGCAAGCACTTTGGAGAAGACAATCATTTGGCAAAAATAAGACCTGGTGATAAAAAATGGGATTGTTTGCTGGAGCAGTCCTAGCAAGTCCTGAATTCCTAAATGACAAAATCTCAATATGGGGTGGCTTTGCCCCTTAGGGTAGTATTTGGAAAGGTGTATTGACATCATACTATTTGTTTGGGGAATGACTAGATGTTGTGCTCATGCAAGTAATAGAAACCTAGAGATGCCTTACCTTGTATATGGCTATCCCACACAGCAAAGAGTTAAACAGCCTCACATGTTAATCCTTGCAATGTTGAGAAGCCCTGACTGAGACATGTGTTTATATTGGCCTTTGGAATCTGGTCACTGCAATACATTGCCTCTTTTCTATAGGCTGTTTTAATGAGCGAGCTGTTAAACAATGCAGATTAGGGCAAGGGTTTTACAGCTGTTTAACTCGCTTTCACATTTTAATCAACAAGATATGTGATGTCTGTTCCCTTATTCTGGGGTCTGAAGACAGGCATGATGTTCATATAGTTTGGTAGCAGATGTTCCATTCCAGATTTCATTACCTTGTGTGCATCCGTAAAAATTCAGGCTAAGAAAGAGAGGAGTGGCTGTGCTCATCTCCAGGATTTAGTGTAAGTGCCACGGTTGTCCATGGGGAGCTGTCTTAGTATGCTGGCCATTATTGTTGTTCATAGATGTGACACCTGGGAAGGAATACTGCTGCTTTTCTCTCCTGGCTACTTGCATGACTCCTTCCTGTCCCGTAAGAGCCAATCCTCAGGGATGACTTTTCTATGTCAGTTCCAGCTTGACTGCTCCATCGGAGGCACATGGTGTTTTACTTTAATTCCTATTGAGTAATCAAGAAAATAAATAATTTTTATTAGGTTATTTAGGGAGAGGTGATTCTCTTGAACTTCCCCAACCAACAACTTGTTTTTGTCAATAGAAGGGAATTTGTTTGTGTCAACAGAAGGGAATTTGTGTCTTGTCCTGTAAACAAAGTTTACTACACAAGGCTGGTGAGGCCAGGGGAAATGGAAGAGAGCCTAGGAGTGACACTTAACTCAGCTAGCATGATTTCTAACTCCATTCCAATTACTTGTCTTGCCATCCTCAGATAAGTTCATCTTTCATCCCTCACCAAAGACGTTTCCTTTTTGCAGCAGAGAGAGACCATTACAGAAAGCCATAACTGCTCAAAGGGCAGAGAACAAGTGACTGTGTGTGCCCAGCCACAGTTGGTATAACAATAACGCAACCCTTCCACCTAAGGTTCAGGAAACATTACAGGAGAGGCAGAAAGGTCATAATTACCAAAGGACCAGATGCGGCATCTGTTTCTAGACAATGTCGGATATATAAAAAGAAACCTGTACTAAGGAAATCACAATAATATGGCCAGCTAAGTGAAAATTTAAATTTAACAATTGACAGGCCAAAATATATTATAGAATTCACCCTAGAAGAAAAGCTACAGGCAATAAATGGTTGCTGAAAGAGGGAAAATCAGTCTTGTCAAGCCTCAAGCCACAGATAGGCTAGCCAATCTAAGTATCAGACAAAATAACAAATGAGAATCACTAAATTAGCTCATCAGATTTCATTTATAAACATATACATATATATACATACATATACATACACACATATATATATAAACACACACATATATATATATATATATATATATATATATATATTTAAACAATGTCAGGAAATGGGGAATGATATAAATATAGTACTCACAGGTGAAGTTCTGAAAAAAGAATAAGGAAGGGAGAAAAATAAAAACACAAAGCAAACATTCACCACACATTACTATTGATTTAAACTTTTATTTCTGTTTCTTAACAAAGAATTACACATACTAAAATAAAAGGAAGGCAACTTGTAGTCTGTATGTAATGTTAGTATTGATGTGAGGGTCACATTTGTCATGTCTGAGTTTCTGAAAGGATGGGTGTAGAGTGTATGGTAAATTTTAGTAGCATGTTAAAGTAACTGGTAAAGAGTAACCAAGTTATGTACACAAGTCTTCAAAGTCATCATCAGAAAGTTATCTCAGGGTATCCAGTTTTATTTTCCAAACATTCATTCTACATATACATGTGTATGTATGTATGCATGTGTGCTTGTATGAGTACATGAATATACATTATTTAAAATCATTATTAAAACCATTATTATTATTTTCAACAGGCTTTTACTTTTAGTAGAAAACAGCCTCATGTGTTAGCTAGTATAGGGCTTTTGTTTGTTTGCTTGTTTTTGATTTAAACATAAAGAATTTAAGGCCCATCCAAGTGGACTTGTATCCAAAACTATCTCAAAGGAACATTTTTTCTAAGCATTTCTTAAGTTTATACAAAATATAGGTTTTTATTTATAGAATTAAAAATAAAATAAATTTATTAATTATAAATAATTATATAAATAATATCAATATATTATAAATAATAATTATATAAATATAAATTTATTTAATTATAGAATTAAAAATAAAATAAAATTTTATTTTATTTATAGAATTAGGTTCACATATCTAAATCCAAGTGTGGTGGCATGCACCAGTGATCTCAGCTTTTGGGAGACAGAGACAGTAAGACTGCAGATTCCAGGGCAGCCTGAGCAATACTGAATGACTGTCTCTATTCAAGAAAAACTTTAAACAACTGACTTTTTCCAAATCCCGAACTTTTGGGAGTTATGCTAAGGATCGAAAACTGCTGTGTAAGCACTATATGACATATAATAACTTTTCGGGCATCTTTCTCTTTTCTTTATAACCCTGAAAAAAAAGTGTGTGTGTGTGTGTGTGTGTGTGTGTGTGTGTGCGTGTGTGTGTGTGTGAGAGAGAGAGAGAGAGAGAGAGAGAGAGAGAGAGAGAATATGCATTGTGTAAATGTGTGTGGCAGTCAGAGGTCAACACAGTTACCTTCCTCAATCACTATTTTTAAGCACTTATTACATTCCTTTTTATTTATAGTTTGAAAATTTCATACATTTATAAAAGTATCTTGATTATATCCTCCCTAATTTTCTTCAGAATAGTCCCATAACATCTCCAGACTTCATAAAACATTTTTAACATTTAAATTCTTCCATACAATATATTTTAATTGTATTTACCTTTCTCTAACTTGTCCCAGATACCCACCCAACTTCATGTTCTCTCTTTATCTATTCCTCTCACTTTCTCTCTTTCTCTGTCTATCATGTATCTATCTATCTATCTATCTATCTATCTATCTATCTATCTATCTATCTATCTATTTATCTATCTATTATCTATCTATTTATCTATCTATCAAATCTATCACTATTTCTCTATGTATCTACCTATCCACCATTTATCTATCTATCATTTCTATATCTCTTTCCATCAAGAGCAAAGAACACACACACACACAATATAAGACAAAACAAAACATAAAGTCCACATTCAACCAAAACAAAATAAAGGATACAAAAAAAATAACAACAACAAAAAATCCATGACTTCATTTTCTGTGACTAACTTTTCCCAGACATGAGGCTTGTTTTGGATTGTTGTTGATATACCTCATGTCACTTCATTAGAGAAAGCTGATTTTTCCCTCTCCCAGTAGTGATCAATTGCAAATGACTTCTTAGTTATGGATGGGACTTCGTGCCCACTTTCCTGTCTCTTTGCTGGGGTTATGTCTGTCTTGAACTTGTGCAGGTCTTGTGCCTACTGTTCTGAAATGTTCATTTTACTCATGTTGTCCTGTCCCCACTCTGGGGCATTAGTTTGGAGTTTACATTTCATAAGTAAACCTGGGTCGAGGAGAGTGAGAGGTAAAATGAAGATCAGGAGTGGTGCTGAGCCTACAGAATGCTTTCGTTTCCTGTTTGTGTATCCTTGACTTCTATAGGCAATGCAAAACAGTGAAACTGAAAACAGGATGGGTTAGCCTTTGTACTATATACTTCTAGAGTACAACTGAATCCTCTGCCTCATATTCTGGGAAGTATAAATTCGGGTGTTTTGGGTTTATGCATTCTAAGGACAACACACGGCCTATTTAAAAATAATATTTTCAAAGATGAAATTTTGAATAAAATATACCTCTAGAACAATAAAGTATATGAAAATAGAATGATTAAGAGTATTTCATAAGAACACATTTTATTTATTTTTGTGGTTATTAGTCAGAGAGGCTCCCTCCTCTGTACCCTGCCTGTGTCTTTGAATAACAATCAAGACAGAGTAAAAATGGAAAGCACAAACGCACTGCCTATCCTAATAAAATAAGTCATAACAACACTGAATGCTTTCCAGTGTGAGTGAACAATGCATGCACAGAACAGTGGAGTTTAGAAATGGTATCTAGAATATAAAGTAAGACTCGGCCTAGTCTAGTTTCTGTTGTCAAATTAAGATTTCCAGACAAGACTCACCCTCCAGTGTTTATTTAAGTCAAACCTAAGATTAGAATTTAGAAGTCATGGACATGGTGCAGAAATACCGTTTGTTTGGTTAGCATGGCTATATAAGGGCTTGCTCTGATCTCTTTTAGAACAAAAATTATATTTGGAGTAATTAGTATGGTAATCACTATTACATGGAATAGCATGTAACCCTCCTAAAAGAAGCAAGAGCCATGTGGTATGTATCTAAGGAATGTTGTCTTTTCTTCTAATATATTTGGCATCAATTTCCGAGAAGGCAAAGCTTTCTCACTGTCACATTGCCTCACTCAACTCATCCCCTTTGTCCCTCCCTCTTTCCTTCTCTTTTCTTTTCTGTGTGATCTTTTTTCTTTTTCTGTACAAGTGTGATTTTTTTCTAAAAAATATGATATTTTTTGAGTTTTATTATGATGCAAAACATCATTTATTATGTTGTAAACATAAACATTTATTATGGCATGTTTGCTTTATCTGTGTTCATCTTCTTCCCCCCTGCTTCTCCCTAGTTACCTCCCCACTTGTACAGCCATCTACCCCTATTAGCCTTTCTACTTTCAGGTCTTATTTACGGTTATTCCTTTGCGGTCCCTTTAAGGGCTAACCACGTCCACTCCCCAGCCACTTCTGACCTTCCTTGTCGCCATCTTCCCTCTCTCTTTTGTTTTTGTCTCTTGGTGTGTGCACACCTGTCTCTGTTTTTCTCTATATTTGTCTTTATGTCTCTCTGTCTCCCTCTTTTTTAAGTAATAAATGTTTAGCTTTATGTATAGCCTTATGTCCATTTACTCTGTCGTCCACCGCATTCAACCTCCTGACTCTGCCGCTTGACCGGAACTGCACTGCTCTGGCGGCAGCCTCTGCCTGGCTCGCAGGCTGCTCAGGATATCCCAACCTATTATCCTTTTAAAGAACAAAATTTACTATATTATATTATTTTCTCTATTTCTCTCCCTCTAAGCCTCTTTCCCTCCTCTTGGTGTCTTTGGTAGTATATCTAAGATTTGCATATGAAATAGAACATAGCAGTATTTGTCTTTCTGAGTTTAAGTATCTTGACTCATTCACATTCCTACAATTTTCATAATTTTATTTTTCCTGATGGTTGAATACACTTAATTGTGTATGTGTACCACATTTTCTATCCATTTTTCTGGTGGACAGAGTTGCATGTATAATTTTTGAAGTCAGTAAGGACACACTTCAGCAAAAAGCCCACGAATTTCAAAGTTGGCCTATTTGAGTGTCATTCAGTTACTCTGCATAGGAGAAAGGCCTGTCTCAAATTGTGTCTCAGAATATTTATTGTACAAACATATAAGTCTGTGTTAAAAATTATTTGCTTACCATGAGTTTGCAGGTGGGCAAAGTTTTTCCCCAGGGTGCCTCAGAATGATTGTTGTCCTTTATATATAGGATACAAATTCCCTCAATGAATATTATAATTAAAATAATCTAACTTTTATTTCCCCCCAAAATTCCCAAATTATGTGTGTCATAGTTTTGAAATGTACATTGTATTTCAAAATTTTTTAAAAAATGGGGGAGCATTCTGGAGAAGAAAAAAGAGCAACAACAAAAAATAGAAGTTTCACAATATCTGTAAATCCAGGTACTGCTAGTTCTGTTAAATAGCAGAGAACAAAAACTCAAATGAGAAGAATGCTAACTTTTATGCGTGTGATATCTCGTTTGTACAGAGAAAGCTTCACTGGTAGTCGGAGGGCACAACTAGCCAGTAACTAAACGTATAGAGTTCGTGCTCTGTGCAGACACACAGGAAGTGATAAGACTGGGCAGAGAGATGAAGTGATAACACTGGAGGAGAAAGGAGCTCAATCTCTTCTTGGCTCGGAAGTTGAGTAGAATTAGGTACCACCTTTTGAACTCACCAAGATAGGATAGTTACGGAGTATTTTCTCTGAATTTGTCATTGTTAATGGACTAGACATTATTGATGAATTTACTACCTACACATATTGTATATAATTATTGTAGTTATTGTATATAGTTTTTCTTATATTGGTTATAACCCTCTTTTTCAATTTTTGGACAAAAAAATGTGATGATATCTTTTGTTGACAAATAAAGCTTGCTTGAAGATCAGAGGATGGAGCTAGCCACTAGTTACCATAGAGGTCTAGAGGTTTGTACGGACAGAGAGGAAGTGATATGGCTGAGTAGAGAGGAAGGCGGGAGGAGAGAGGAGCTCAGTCTCTTTTCAGCTGGGAAGTTGATTAGGTAAGTCGGCAGTGGTGTGCGCCTTTGTCTCTCCAATCTTTCAGCATTTTTTTCCTATATCTGACTCTGGATTTTATTAATAAGACCTTTTAGAACTCATGCTACATTTCTGACCTGCAGAGTCCTTGTTTTTATGCTCAGTTATCTCTTTCTGATGAAAATTTCTTTCCCCTCTAGTTAGACTTCTCTAAGGAATCCTAATGCAGTCAACCAAGATGCTAGTTTTATGGTTGAATTTAAACATAAATTATTTTCCCACGGGGATACCAGTATTTCTTGTTTAAGTAAATAAAAAACGAGGTAAACAAACAAATAAATGAAGTCTCCAAGCCTCCCATGTCCTTCAGCACAAATCTGTCTTGCCAAGTTCTTTCTTCTTATCTCATAGGTAGCATTTGGTCACTTCATGAATTATTCTCTCTGTGTGTTCTTTCATTCTTTCTTCTTCCTCCTAACATTCATGTCCCAAGAGAAGTTAAAATGAAAAATGAATGAGTCTGTATTCTCCAATCCTTGGAATCTTTGAACAGACTTATAAAGGCACCAGAAAAGGCTCCTATTCAACACCCACAACAGAAAGAAACCGAACTATGGCAGGCAGAGTGCTTGCGCAGATGCATGTCTTAGAGGGGCACCTCCAAGGTGTCTGTTACTATGTTTGTTTCTAACAGCCAAGCCCAGTGTGTGAGCCAGGAGTTGTACAGGTGCCAGAGGCCAGTCAGCAGTCCCTTGCCTGCACCAGATTGTGAGCCCAGCCCTTTAAGGGGAGACTTTTCAAGGGAGGAATTTTTTTGCTGTTCACAGAGCATGGTGTTCTGCCTTCTGGAGCGAGGAGGGCAGGGGAACATAAACTATGCGGCCGTTCACGTTGTTCTGCAATGTGGAATTCATAGAGGTCACAGAATATCTGCTAGTCACCCGAACCTGGTAATTTACTATACTTCGATTCCTGCTCATTTTTCTCTACACTGCCTCATCACTTAAAGACTGCCTTTACCTATATGATAAGTATAATCTCGGCCATCATTTCTTAATTAAAATGTGACTGTACAGTCTTACTACAAGTTCTTAGATGTTTTTAATGGCCGCTTCCCTTGCTCTAAGCTTCCGAGGTATGATTAAAGGCCACTGGAGAAAGAATTGCCTGGGTCCTAGCTTCGTTAGCATTACAATACCTATCAGTCAGTGGGCGCACAGCAAGAAACCAGGTGTACATTTTGTGGGTAGTTTAACAAATTCCCCTGCTTGTTATTTTTTTTTTTCTTACTAAAGTAGCCCAGAATGCTCCAGGTTTTTTTTTTTTTTTTTTGCGGGGGGGGGGGCAAAGGGACTTCTCTGTAGTCTTGAGTTCAGCAACCGTTCACATGCTTATCCACCATCATCAAAACCGAGCTACGTTCATTTAGCCCCATTGCTCCGCTCTTTTCTCCTGTTCTCCTTTGATATGAGGGCTTCCTTGCCTCTGGAAACAAATCTACCCCCTGCTTAAAAAAGAGAAAAAGAAAAGTAAATGTTTCCTAAGCTCTCCCCTTCTTGGGTTGAGCCAGCAGAAACTAGGGTTGATTTTCCTGGCTGGAAAATAACAGGTACCACACCTCCAATCCAAGATCTTTCTAAGTCATGTTGGACAGTTCTACAGAGCAGAACCAAACATCATGATTGTTTGTACCTACACACCTTAGGAGAGAGGAAGTTTTCAAATTGCCCTAGTATAAGAACAACATTCTCTCTGTATTCACAGAGAGCACCATGGATGCTGGAAACCTCAGGTGTACCAAACGCTAGTTGCACTACATTGTCTCCTATACATACCTATGATAATAGGAGAGCAAAGTTTGAATTCTATGAATGGAGTGTAATAAAAGCTATTAAAATGTTACTATCTCAAAATTTCTTGTACTGTGATGATGTGAAATGATACAGCGCCTGCCTGAGATGAGATGGCGTTTAGAGTGTGCGCACTGTGATGTAGCATTAGGTAACTACATGAGGGTGACTTGAAGAGGGGCCTGCAATAGTCGGTCTGGTAAGTGGAGTCTCCTGGGTGATAATTGAGGGGTGTAAGTTACCCTAATGTACTATGGTTGACCATTTGTAACTGAAACCACAGGAAGTAAAACCATAGATGAGAGGGGCCTGTGGTACAGATGGTCCTACTAAAAGAATGCCAACTTCGTCGTTAAATCTAGGCAATCTAATTTTACAATCTGTGGGATTTAGAACAGAAGGGGAAGAAAGCGTCATATGGTCACACTCACTACTGACTTCTTGGAAAAGAGATACCTGGTGATGCTAGTGAAATGGCCCCCCAAATATGGAAGAGCTGTGGAATTTGAAAAACTAATTTTAGCTTTGCAGAGTTCATTGGCTACTCCCCCGCCTCTCTTCTTCTACTACAATCAAAATCCAGACAGAAAGTTGTTACTTTGGTGTGTGCTTCCCCAGATTCGTTCAGTTCAAGCTCCAAGACTAGATCCCTAACTTTGAACGATGAAATATATAATGGTTCCCAATCCCATCAGCTGTTGGAATGTTTTAGTGGTTAAAAATGTAATGGAGGAATACCTGAGCTTGTGTCTTCACAAAGCAGGCTTTCAATGACATGAAATCTATAGAACACCAAATAGGGAGTTTTATAGATACTATTCAGTTTCAAGAGTGCTGGAGAAAGGATAATTACCTACCTGCTTATAGTAGTTTCCAACTCTATGACCTAACCAAGTTATATAAAGATCATACATGTTCTAAAAAGTAAGGAAAATTCTTTTGTATTTAGCTGTATCTTTTTCTCTCCTCCGTGTCATTTGTTTATTCTTCCCATGAAGTCATTTCTAGCTTCTCCATTCTACACTGTCCCCCTCATAGGACTCTCCCTTCCCTCAGAGCTCCAAGCCTGATAGTCTCTAACTGCTCACTTCTAAGTGTTTTTATGTGATGTAGCATTTGATTTTCTAATGTATATATGAGCTATCTGAAGATGATCAAGTTTTAGCTATTTTCTGTGGCCGTTAAAGTCATATGATTTCTTAGCTGCATACTAAGTCCCCTGATGCACGTGTTAGTTGACTAGTGTTTATGAAATGTTTGATGTTACATAGTGCACTTATGCACATAGTGGCCTTCAGGCACGTACTGGACTCTAACTTTAGAAAAGTCAGTATACAGCACAATATACTTACATCTTGTAGCCTCTGCTTTAGACTGGAAGAAGGAAAGGGTCCAAATGTCTCACTTCAGCTCTGTCAGGATCAGAGACTGAATATTTCAGGACCTAGTAGATAATCAGACTATCAAAAATTTTAGTGATTTTAATTAATAATAATATAAGAACCAATTTCACAGCTCATTACCTCAAGCAGACTAGTACATGAAAATTGGAAGGGTGGTTTCTTCAAACATGGGCAGTGCTGTTTGTGATCTTCCTGGTGACCCATGGCCATTGAGAAGTGTCCCTTTGCTGTATGTCTTCACCAACTGCTCATTTGTGTCTACGTTAACCCAGACTCACTAACACAAGACAGAGAAAGTGAGAAGAAATGGGAGCCCAACCCCCTTGGTTTACTTTGTTAATAAGGCCACAGACTCATCAGAACCCTCCTCCCTCCCCCCTCCCGTTCATTCTCCGTTTCCTTTAACTGAAGGCAATTCATCTCATTTTAATTAATTTTTACTTGCAGCATTATCACCCTGAGTATAAAGAAAAAAAACTTTTTTTAATTACAAAGCTAACGGCATTAATTACTAGTACAGTAAATGCATTGGCACACGAAAGTCGTACACTGTCTAAGGAGCTGAAACAGCAATTGGTGAACATTTCAACAGCTGGAAAAGACTTTGTCACCAAGGAGAAAGCTTTCTGGAGTAACAGTGTGAAGGCTGTCTCCACACTGATCAAGACATTGTTTAATTGAAGGTGACAGCGGATGGACGAGAGATGGGACTACTGCATTAGAGAGGAAAGGCTATTCATAGAGAGTCTCTCAAACTTCCCATGCAAGTCACTGAAAAATGAGAACCAAGAACTCTAGCAGGTTTTTGAAGTATATGAAAACAGTTGCAATGGCTTACCACTACCTTATGTCCGAGGAGTCAATGTTTTTCTTTTTATTATCCATAAAGTTTTCGCCATGGTAATTAAACAACAATCTCAGGACACAAAGCTAAAAACAAACACTTGGCCTGTTACTGGCCAGCACTGAGTATCTTCAAAATCAGAAAGTATGCCAATTATTCATGCATAGATGCAGCTACTTTACACAGAACGTGACACATTCCAGAAGAGGCTCTATAGCCCAACCCCATGACTCTGCTACCATAGTTTAGGCATGACCACTAAAATGCAATGAACAAATATCCCTGCCACACCAGACTGGAAAGTTCAGAACATGCCGACCTCCATTTCTGTCTCAACATATTTTTATTTTTTGCCACATGACCTTAAACAGTTCCATACCCCTGTCTTTCAGTCACTTTTTTATGACCTTCTGTTGTGTCTAAACATTTTCATACACCTATTTATACTCTTCCTTCAATGCTCACTTCATTCCCTACAGTATGGTTACCCTATCGGTCGTACCTTTGAGTTAATAAGTGCTCTTTCATTGTGGTCTTTTAATACACTTTTAAAATATAATTTTACCTCATATAAATCTGAAGCTATTTAGGGAAATTGTGCTAATAATTTCTAGTTTTTAATGTGCATTGCCTTCTTCAAAATCTCCACCACAGCCATACACCACTGATTTTTTTTCAGGTTTTTCGCATGACTCCCAAACATGCGAAACAGAATTTTTTTTTAAAAAAATATTCTTTATTACACTACACAGTTATATTATTGAGTATATGTTGATTTTTCAAAATCTCTTGTGTTGGCTACTTCTCTCATTGATATGACAGTATACCCAACAGGCTGTCTTAAGGAAGGAAATACTCATCTGGTTACATGTTTTCAGAGGATACCATAATGGCTAAAAGGTCATAGTGACATGCTCTGAATTGGTAAGAATACTGACAATGGTTTGTTCAATTATGATCAAGGACCAGGAACATAAGATGGAACCTGAACCAGGGCTGCACTATAAATCTCCGAAGTCTATCTTTGGTGACAGGGCTCTAATTGATATATCCCCATAGCATCTAAAAACACCACCATCACTGAGGGCTGAGTGTTAGCTCTACAGTCTTTGGTGAGACCTTTCAAATTTAAACTGTAACACTCACTGTCATCTCAACAGCACCAACATTTCTTAAAAGTCCAAACCCATCAAGAGATGATGGTTTGGAGCAAACATTCCATTTCCAAAAGGAAGGAATGAAAAAATAGCAAGGCAGGGTTGAGTCAAACAAGACTGAACCACAGGAGGGCAAACACTAAATACGATGTTTCCGTATAATATCTCCAGGGCACCAGGTGGTATGATATGACTGCCGAAGGGTTTATGAGGGCCCACAAGTTTAGCTTTAAACCTTGTAGCTCACACAGACTCTCCTTGAGCTTGCTTCTCTTATGCCCACGGCTGACTTCTATCTGTCCATCGGCTCTCTCTTCCTGGCATCTCCAGTGCCGCTTTGAATTCACTTTCACAGCTTCACATATCACTGACTCGAACATCATTGCAGGGATCCTGACCCTACTACTTTTAAGTGGGAGGAAGCTTGCATGTCCTTATTTTTACATTTTGCACTACTGCCCCAAACGGTATCAGGAGGAGGATGATAAAGTTAGGCAATAGTTCAAGAAGTATGTACAACCCCAAGTACCGTGGCTGAGGCAATCTTTGAGTGCCCGGGCATCTAAGCATGGTATGATGTTGTTTCCTTTGTGCCCATAGGTAAAAGGGCTATTCTGAGGCTCTCATCAAAAAGCCAGTCATTGAAATAAATTTACTTCTTTTTAACCTTGAACATTAGATGAGTGAAACAGGAAGCAATTGCCAAGATACCCAGTGTGATGTTTCCTACTATGTCAGAGCCAAGTACTTGGCTTCTTTTTAATGGCATTGATCTTATATGAAAAACTCACTATTATATGTGTCCCAACGCTTTTTCTAGAAAAATTGAATGTTTATTATGGGTTTTGTTACTGATTCTCTTGGGAAATCTAATTAAAAGCAGTTAGTAGCAGATATGTCATATATGAATGTTATATTGCATTGAATTTTCCCCTGCCAGATTAATTTCTCTGTCACTATAAAATTCAACTTCACACAACGTCTTAGGGTATATACAAACAGGCTATACAAGAGCTATAGCCAAGCTCTTCACCAGACATTCACAAGGTTTTATCAACCCATAGAGTCTAATAGAATATGTGGGAAGCAAAATTGCTTAATTCTTGTTAAAGAAGTCAGAGAGAATGAGAGAATAAGAGTCTAAGAGTAAGATATAGCCTTTAAGAACATATTCTTATTTATCTACTTCTTCCAACTACGTTTTATGTCCAAAAACTTCTGCTATTCCAAAAATCTGTGGATTCCAACACATTTGTGATTCTGTCAATGGATAAAAAAAACCCTACTGATGAAGTTAGACAACTCATCAACTTACCCCAAATCAACTTCTGAATCCTTTGGCACTCAAGTCTTCCACATATGAATCTCTTTTAAAGGAGACTTTCTATCCAAAAAAAGAGCACTCCTGTATATATAAAATATGTCATAGAGATTTTATATTATAGAAATGCTTGTGTTCTGATATATGAGCTTAACCTCAAATTATAAAGATGTTCTTAGGAAGAACACGTTATCAATTCCAAGTGTCTGGTTATATATAAAGTTTGGGAATGTGTGCTTTATTACTGGTAACTGTCGGTATCTATCTTCAGAGGTTCAACATAGTGATATTCACTAGTCAAAAATACCTGTGGCTTTAAAGATGTAAAACTCGGCAGGAATTTCTAGCTGTTAGCTGCATGGTTCTTACAATAATCTGAATCTGATTTTTTTTCCAAAGTTCATTATGACTTCTACATTTCCTCTGTTTTCTCTAAACAAGTAAATTTATCTTACAATCCTGTTTTAGGGATTTGAGAGAAAGGCAAGTGTTTCTGTTCGTTGTTTCTTGAATATCTTAATTTGGTAGAATGAGACTACAATTCTCCCCAAAGCAACACTTGCAAGAGAAGTCTTGGTGTCTTTTGTTTTCAAAATTCCCATGAATAGAAGCTCACAGATTGTAATGTAAAACAATCAGAGAAAATTAATTACTGAATTTATTTAAATTTTTATTAAATATGATAATTATTTAGATTGGAATTTGTCTAATGCTATTATACTAATTTTTCCCCCAAATCCATGTAACTCACTGATTTCCAAGATGAAAGTGGGAGAGTGGATGTTTTCTGGAAGCTTCCTCAAGTTATCATTTGCAAGAGCCTGGGGAAAATGTCAGATGAAATATTGAATCTCCTTTCTCTACTTTCTCTAGGGCCCCCAGCTTCCTTCATAGGTCAATAGGGGATTAATGTTGATCTGTCTTTAAAAGTTCAAACAAGTTTTTGAAGTTACTTACATTTGATTTATTTGATATGTTTTTCATATAATAATATTTAGAATTAACCTACTTCTTCAGCTAAATCATTTTTGCATTTAATAAGAACAGCAAAACCATTGCAGGCATCAAGTCAACAGCATAGCAATGTAGGCTGAGATTATAGAAATGTATACTTACTTGATTAGGATTATCAATGTTCAAGTCCATTTAGCTTTCTTATTAGACTCATAGCTATCATTTTGCATATAAGGGAACAGGCACAAATAATTGAATGCTTGTCTAAAGAAGCATAGCTAATAGTGATGAAAACTTGACATAATCCTCGTCTCTCGGATTCCAGAGCTGGTAATGTATTAGTTTTAATAATATTGGTGATGACATTGCACATTTTCAGTTCTTGCCAGCATTGACCCACCTTTGAAAAATAATCAATGAGTTGTGTAGCTTTGAAATTAATGACTTACCAATAAGCAACATTTCAGAAAACTTTTGAGAGGCACACCTTTTATACAGCCTATTCAAGAAAGATTTTGTTGGGTTTCAGAAATGCAATCAAAGGTATACAATGAGGAGGAGTTTTGGTTTCATTAGATTATAGAAACCAAATAATTTTTTCTCTATTCTTCCCCTTTCAAGTAGCATAGTTTTCAACTCTCTTCTCTCTGGCTTAGCTTATATTATCTTTTCAAAAGGCAAAATTAGGATAAAATAAAATAAAAAACAATATCATGCTATACACAAACAGATTTAAATAATATTTTGAAGGGGGTACAACCCCATGTATGACTGATATGTATTAGTCAAATATATAATTTTTATTGACAGCAAATAGAGAGATCTCTTCTATATGTTAGCTGTCATCCATAAAGCTAATCAATATAGTAGGAGAGGACAGAATAATGTGAAAGATGGCTTAGTAGGTGTAATGTGAAATATGAGTCTGTAAAGAAAGGGAAGGGTAAGAGGAAAAACAGGCTGGGCTGGAAAATATTCAAGAGAAGTCAGTTGGACAAAGTATATCTAGACTTCAAATATATCCTATAATTACTAGTTTGTTGAATATTTCTTAATCAGCTGAAATGGTCTGGCACTCTTCTGGGTAAATAACGATGAAAATAATGATAGTAAGTTTGGGTTCACAGAGATTATGAATATATATATATATATATTCATATTCTAGTTTGTGCTAGGATAAAAATGTAGTTGGAAGACATTTCTGAGCTTGGGTGGCTCAATAAAATACATCTAGGACATGTTGAGAAAGATGAGACACTCCCTAAACAATAGTATAAAGAAATCCAGTAAGTAATTTTTTTATGATTAATAGAATGGTTATTTATTTAAAGGGGAAAAACTTACAGATCACCGTCCCAGACAACAGCCCTCTGCATGATCAGGAAAGGAGTCTAGGAGCCGGAAGCGGAGCCAGAAGCAAGAGAGAAAGTGTGGAGGACCTCTGTTGCTTTTTTAAAGAGAGAGAGACCACGCCCCACTGGGCTGTTATATCAGCTGCTGTTGATATGACGTCAGTAAAATTTTTAAGTACATATTTAGGCTATACTTGAAAATATTTGTAATATATTATGATAGATAGAAAAAAACACTTGCTGCATATTTCCACATAAACAAAATTTCTGACTTTCGGTGTGCTACACAGTGGAGGGAAAAGGAAGGACTGAAAAGTGTAGTATGTGGTTTTGGGTGCTGACAAGAAGTTGAGTCTGGGGGACCTGGTTCTTCAGCATCCACTGCAGGAGTCCTCCCCAAATAACAGTGCCGTCCACACCCCTACTGAACATGTGCCCCTGTCCCATGCCTTTGTACCCTGAAAGAGAAGCAGTAAATCTTGGAGAGATTAAACTAGTGCTTAACTCTGCAAGTGGGGAGACCATATAAAGGTAATGATAAACTAATAACAGCTGCCATTGACTTTGGACATACAAGTTTCCATGTTCCTGCTGGCTACAGTGATACGGTAGTGATGAAGAGATGGAGTTGTATAGCCACACTGTGAGAAGCCCTTCTGTTACTGCGATAGAGCAAATAGGTAGGTCTGTTTTATCAGTGGAATGAAAGAAAACAAGAAGTAACAGAACAAAACTTCATTCCGTTTTCAATTAATAAAGAAATAAATGTTAACTTACCAGACATTGATCTCAACTCCCCTAGATAGATAATCTGCTATATCGGGAGCTGGAGAAACAAGCTAACACCCGAGGAACTGAGCATGGGGCACAAGAAAGAAACAGCCTTACACCTAACTCCAGGAACACAAAGGCAGACTCAGTCTGAAGTAGAGGCTGTGTGGCCGATGCTCTGGGCAGCATATTGTCCAGTATGCTGAGAATTAAAGTCCAAATTACTGAGAAGCCTATTGATTAGTCACAGTTTAAGTCAATGATTTTATCTGAGATGAACAGAAACTTGAGGAGGTACTATGAAGAGCTTTCAACTGGATTTTGAAAGCCCAACAGAGAGCCCATGGAACATTCTTGTGACAAGTTCACATTAAACAGCCCCAAGTCATATGGGGGCAAGTTATTAAGCTCAGAGAATGTATTAACACTCGAGGATGGTGGTGCAATTAAGGGTCCACGTACAGAACTAACTGTTATTTTAGTGAAAGGATCAAACACTGTAATATAAGTTAGTTTAGAGCAACATTTATTTCTAGAGTTTAATTTTTCTTTTTTCACTTCTTAAAAAGTCTATTTATTTATTATGATTACAGTATTCTACATACATGCCAGAAGAGGTTGCAGAATCTTCTTATAGATGGTTGTGAGTCACCCTATGGCTGCTAGAAATTAAACTCAAGATTCTGGAGACCAGCCAGTACTCTTAACCCTGAGTCACCTCTCTAGCCCCAAGTCTTAATCCTTAGAGTACCTGAATCTGTTTATTTTACTGGTTATAAATTGCTAGGAAGAGCTTTATTTACACAAGGCTTGTGCCCTGGTTTCTTTTTTCTATTTTTTATTTTATTAAAAATACTATCTTTTTTCATTTTACATATCAATTCCAGTTTCCACTCCCTTCTCTCCTCCTGTTCCCTCCACCTTACCCCTCCACCCCCATCCGCTCCTCAGAGAGGGTAAGACACATTGCTATAAGGAAGGACCAAGGCCCTTCTTACTATATCTAGGCTGAGCAAGGTATCCCTCCAAAGTGAACGAGTTCCAAAAAGCCTGCACAAGCAGGAAGGATAAATCCTGGTGCCACTGCCAGTGTCCCCACAGTCTGCTCCAGGCATGCAACTGGTGCCAACATTCTGAGTGCCTATTCCTATTCTGGTTCCTTCCCTTTCTGGTCAGAGTTTGTGAGCTCCCCTTAGCTCAGGTAAGCTGTTTCAGTGGGTGTACCCATCATGCTCTTGACTTCTTTGCTCATATCCTCACTCCATCCACTCTTTGACTGGACTTTGGGAACTCAGCCCAATGCTCCACTGTGGCTCTCTGTCTCTGCTTCATCAGTTGCTGGGATGAAGCCGACTTGATTATGGTGGGTGATTTTTTTTAAATGTATTCTTGGCTTCGGGTTGCCAGAATTTTATTAATTATTTTTGCATCAATATTCATCAGGAAGATTGGTCTCTAATTCTTCTTCTTGGTTGAGATTTTGTGTGGTTTCGGTGTCATGGTAAATGTAACATCATAAAAAAAGAGTTTGGCAATGTTCCTTCTGTTTCTATTATGTGGAGCAATTTGAGGAGTTGGAAATTAGCTCTTCTTTGAAGTTCTAGTAGACTCTATACTGAAATCATCCGGTCCTAGGCTTTTGTTTGCCGGGAGAGGGGAGAGGTTGGAAAGTTTTTGATGACTGCTTCTATTTCTTTGCAGGTTGTAAATCTATTTAAATTGCTCACCTGCTCTTGATTTAATTTTGGTGTGTGGTACCTATCCAGAAATTTATCCATTTTTTTTACATTTTCCAGATTTGTGGAGTACATGTTTTTGTAGTATGACCTAATGATTCTCTGGATTTCTTCCTTGTCTGTTTTTATGTTTCCCTTTTCCTTTCTAGTTTTGTTAATTTGGATATTCTCTCTCTGCCTTTTGATTAGTTTGGATAAGGGTTTATCTATCTTATTGATTTTCTCAAAGAAACATCTCTTTGTTTCATTGATTCTTTGTATTGTTTTTTTGTTTTTATTTTATTGATTTCAGCCCTTATTTTGATTATTTCCTGTCTTCTACTCCTCCTGAATGAATCTGCTTCTTTTTGTTCTAGAGCTTTCAAGTGTGGTGTTAAGCCACTAATATAAGATTTCTCTACTTTCTTTATGTAGGCTTTTAGTGCTGTAAACTTTTCTGTTAGCACTGATTTCATAGTATCCCATAAGTTAAGTTCATTGTTCCGTCATCTTCACTGAATTCTAGGAAGTCTTTAATTTATTTCTTTATTTCTTTCTTGACCCAGAGGTTATTCAAATGAGCACTAATCAATTTCCATAAATTTTTAGGTTTTCTGCAATTAGTGCTGTCAATGTATTCTAACTTTAAACCATGGTAATCTGATAAGATATTGGGGGTTATTTTAATTTTTTATATCTGTTGAGGTTTGTTTTGTTACCGAGTATGTGGTCAGTTTTAGAGAAGATTCCATGATATGCTGATAAGGAGGTATATTATTTTGTGTTTGGGTGAAATGGTCTCTATAGAAGTCTGTTATGTCCATTTGATTCATGACATCTATTATTTCTCTTATTTCCCTATTAAGTTTCTGTATGGTTGACCTGTCCATTGATGAGTGGGGTGTTGAAGTCTCCTCTTATTAATGTGTGGGGTTTAATGTATGATTTAACCATTAGTAATGCGGGTGCTCTTGTATTTGGGGAGACATTATCTTTTTTTTTTTTTTTCAAGACAAGGTTTCTCTGTAGCTTTTGTAACCTGTCCTGAAACTAGCTATTGTAGACCATGGTGGTCTCCAACTCATAGAGATATGCCTGCCTCTGCCTTCTGAGTGTTGAGATTAACTGGAGAGATTTTATCTTGATGAATTGTTCTATGATGAGTATGAAGTGTTCTTCTCCATCTCTTCTGATTGATTTTAGTTTGAAATCTGTTTTATTAGATAATAGGATAGCTACACCCGCTTTTTTCTTAGGTCCATTTGATTGGAAAATCTTTTTCCAACTCTTTACTCTGAGGTAGTGTCTGTCTTTGAGGTTGAGGTATGTTTCTCATATACAACAGAAGGATGGATCTTGCTTTCAAATCCATTCTCTTAGCCTGTGGTTTTTTATAGGTAAATTGAGTACATTGATATTAAGCAATATTAATGACCAGTGGTTATTAATTCCTCTTATTTTTTCAGTGGTACTATTTGTGTGTTTCTCTTCTTTGGGGTTTGCTGGTGGGAGGCTATCTGTTGCCTGTGTTTCTGTGAGTGCAGTTAGAGTTTGGGTTGGAGTTTTCCTTCTAGTACTTTCTGTAGGGCTGGATTTGTGGCTAGATATTAGTTAAATCTGGTTTTGTCATGGAATGTCTTGTTTTCTTCATCAATGGTGATTGAAAACTTTGCTGGGTATAGTAGCCTGGGCTTGCATCCATGGTCTCCTAGTGTCTACAATGTATCTTTCAGGCTCTTCTGGTTTTCATGGTTTCTCTTGAGAAGTCTGGTGTAATTCTTATAGGTCTGTCTTTATATGCTGCTTGGCCTTTTCCTTTACAGCTCTTAATATTCTTCCTTTATTCTGTGTGTTTTGCATTGATTATTATATGGTTAGGGGCCTTTTAAAAAAATTTTCTTTCTTTCTTTCTTTCTTTCTTTCTTTCTTTCTTTTCTTTTTTTTTTTTTTTTTTTGGTCCAATCTGTTTGGTGTTCTGTAAGTTTCTCATACCTTCATAGGGATATCCTTCTTTAGGTTGGGAAAGTTTTATTCTATGATTTTTGTTGAATATATTTTTTGAGCATGGGATCAAACTAGTCCTTCTGAATGTGATTTACAACTGGGGCAGACTGAGGGGTCCCTGACAGTGGCCCTGGGAATTGTCTCTACTGCATGCACTGGCTTTTTGGGATCCTATTTTCTTTGGATGCATATCTTGCTAGATATACCTACTACCTAGACTGTGGTAGGGAGAGCCTTGGACTTGACACAGGGAAGGGTGTTTTGTCCTCTCTTAGAATTGCAGGGGGAAATGGTGGGAGGGGAGATTGAGGGGAGGGAATGAGAGGAGGGGAGGGAGTGGGAATTTGGATTGGTATTTTTTTTAAAGTAATAAAAGAAAAAAGAAAAAAAACGTTGGTTCTGACTACTCAATTTAAGTAGAATTTGTTCAAATTAATAAATATGTATTAATGGTAAACATTTGCTACAGGCAAGACAAAAGTCTGAAGTATGCAATGCTAAATAAACTGATCATGGGAAGGAAGGACTCAGTGGGTAATGTGCTTGCTGTAGAAGCATGAGAGCCTGAGTTTTGATCACCAGCACCCACATAAAAGCCGAGGTATTGTGACCCCCGCCTGTAATCTCCACACTGAGAGATAAAGGCGGATGGATCCCAGGGACTCATTGGCTGACTGAATTGGTGAAATCCAGTTTCAGTATGAGAAACCTGTCTCAGAAGATAAAGTGGAGGTCAATGGAGAAAGACGTCCCAAAGTCTCTAAAGTCTCTACTTGTCACACATGTTACTGGAAGAATAATTATAAAACTGGAGATGCTATTGTAACATGGCTTTGAAAGTATCACTGCAAGCCCTGTGAGGATTATGGCTCTAGGCACCCATGCAAGAGAGCCTGTCCCATTGTACCTTTTGGTTTATCACAGGTTAAGAAACACTTTTCTCTGGTCTCATTTTTTTCATTGGTTTTATGTTTGTAGACATGTGAGATCTCAAACCGATCAAAAGTAACCTAGAAAGTGAATGGAATACATAAGACTGTGGTTCCCAGAAACTACAGAAACTTCGAGGAAAAGAACAAATTCACACACTTAAAAATATGTCTCTTTATCTGTTTTCCCTAATTTGTTTTGATGGAATTGTCAATCGTGTTACCTAGCCTTGGATTCCCCTAATCAACTCCACTGGACTCTGCAAATGAGCTGGAAAGTTGTTATGAGGCAAGGAACTGAGGACTGTTCTATGCCCTCTTCGAAAGGAAAGATGTCCTCAGAAGTATGACTTTCAATATTGCTTCCCTGTTTCTCAGATTGTTATGCAAATGATTGAGTGAGGAACGTTTGTAAAATGTTTGTGGATGCTTGAGTGAAGGGTCTAATTAAATGAGCATTACTATTTTTATTATTTTCTAGACATGGTGTAACACAATTATGACTAGGTACCATGAATAGTTGTCCCTTAAAATAACTTCCTCTGCAGCCTGCTAGGGAGGTTATGATCTTGGTCTTGTAAGCCTGACTGAATCATTAAGTAACTGAAAGCACAATCTAATTAAATTTGACATACTCACATGGGGAAATCAAACCCATAGGTACTTCTACAGATTGGAACTTCAGGAAGGATTTCTTTCCACCCTTTTTTCTCAAAGAGAAAGTTCATTAGAAAGAGACTGAGGGCAAAAGTTTGAAAATGAAAATTTATGAAACCAGAGAAAGAACTACTTTAAACTATTCCCCTAGAGCAAGAATTAGAACTGTGGAATATCCAGACATTCTGAAAGGATATATAATCTTTACAGAGTTTATATGCACAAAAGGCCAGGCCTCGGGCTTTAGTATTGTGGGACTGGATTCAGCAGCAACCTTAAGAACCTTCTGTCCTCAATGACTGTCACATCCAAACAAGGTGTCGTAAAGTAACTTGGGTATTTTTATTTTTACTCTCAAGTGGACACACTATATTATCAATATTAACTCTTGTCCTCCAAAGTGTCATCCATGGTGTCATTTTTTTATATAAAAATGGTGTTTTGTTTTCTAATATGTCTTACAAATCCTGGCCTACATATAAACACATTTTGCATATTTGAGATAGTAAAGCATACATTGCAGTCTGTTTCTACCCATAAAATGGCAATAGAAATATTTTCAGCACTTTTTTATATTCTTTGCTATTTTCATTTTAAATGAATTCATAGTTTGTGAATGACTTGATAAACCAGTCAGATGAATCTCCTAATTTTAGATATTTAGATTGGTTCTAAATTTGATTACAGTAGATAATTTGAAATTACTCTTGGATTGTTTCACACAGCTCCTCCTACAATGCTCGCTGAGGATGTGATGCAGAAACAGACGCCTCTCTCTCCTTGCTTGCCCAGGATAGCTAAGAATGCCATTTTGATGTTAGAATTGCTACAGTTTTATTCAAGGCGTCCTCCTGCTCGCAGCGTTTTCTCACCGTGAGATCTATTACACTGGACTATTTGTAAAACGTAAATAATGACCCCACGCTAAGTCTTTGTTCAGTTTTCTCACTATGGCTTGTGTCTGTTATCCCAAATAAGAATGTTTTAGCCTTTGTGTGTTTGAAATCCTTGAAAAGGGATTTTTTTTTTATGGAAAACTCACTCATGTTTATGAACTATTTTAAAATTTGGAGATGAAGAGTGAGGGGAAAAAAAGAGTGTCTGAGGCAAGAGAGACCTTCAGCTCCTCTACTGAGCCTACACCCGTGCCTGTCTTCTGGGAAGTGGTGTTTCTGTCTTTTCTACTCTTCCCTTTTTAAGCCCTGCTAGACATCGTTTAACTAGACAAAATTCCCAAGCATAGATCTTCTTAATGGTATCACACCCAGACCAACTAAATAAGGGTGGAAAATTATATTTAAGCCTTCCACCAAACCGTATTTAAATGGCTAAATACAGAAATGCTTGTCTACCTTGAAGGGGAAACTTAAAATGTTTAAACGAGCACCAAAATAAGTAGTTATTAAAAAGCAATTTCATCCATGGCAGGTGACTATCAGCCCATAGGATGCCAACACTGCGCAAATATAAGAATACCTATTTTTTTTATTTGAAGTTGTGCATAGAAGTAGCATCGCACAATGTCAAAGCTGAATGAAGACACAAGGAATGCTCTCATTTGACAAATGGGGAAGCAAGTCTAGAGAAGAAATAGAATTCCTTACATCGCACAGTCTGTTAGATTCATGCCAGGACAAGGAGTCAGAGAAATGGGTTTGCACCATCACCTTGTAAAGAGAAGCAGCTCCCGTACCAAGTGAAGGGAGGCTGTCTTATAGACCAAGTGCTGAAGGATTTTATTTATCTGAATAGTTCTCTTACACCACGGAACTGTGACAAAGAAGACTTGTGGAAGAATCACTAGAATAAAAGCAGCATTTTCCATCATCTATGTGCACAATACACGTTCACACACACATCCATACACACATGCACACACACACAAACACACACTCTTAATACTATAGTCTGCTGTGCACGGTGCTTTTCAAACTGTTCTTTGCAAAGATTTGATCCCTGGCAATATTCCAGGGTCAGAACGGGGACAGAGGCAGTGAAAGCCTCGATCGCACAGCTTTCCTAGTGTAACTCACTATCAAAGATCGGCACAAGACGTGCATCGTTCCGCTTCGCACACAGGCATGAACATATGCCTGGGTGTCTGGAAATCAGCGATGTAAACAGGTTGTTAGATCCTGCGTATAAACGTGCCAGTTCAGGCAGGTGGAATAGCTGAGTCACCTGCGTAGCTCATGAGGATGTGAGCTGGGAGAATGGGGAGGCTTGTCATTCAGAATCCCTCTGGTTTTGCTCTAAAACCTACTCTCATCCGTTGACCGTGTCTGAGGGCTAGCGAAGGGTTTACTTGCAGCGTCTCAGTTGCCTTGCTTCTAAAAGAGGGTTGATTACATTTTTGTACAAGGGAGTGATGAAGTAAAGCAGTGCTGCAAAACAAGTAGGCCATGTGTCAGGAATCGGTATTTGGATGATTTCCACCATTTCCCCTTTCTTCGTCTCACAGCCAGGACTGGAGCCATGCCTCTCGAATCCCATTTAATGCTGTTTTGACCACGGAATGGCTGATTATTCTGACTATGTCAGAATTGTTTTCCCATCCATCCTGCTTGATTACAGCGGTAGATAAGTGGCCCCCAAATCCCTTATCTCATTCCTTGGTTCCAGTTTGATAAATACAAATCCTGAAACTCCTGAAGGAACGGTGCTTGGGAATCTGTAATGGCTGCTCCATAATACAGCAAATCCGGACAGCTGATAGGAAGGAGAAACAGCGTCCCACCCTGCCTTAATGCTGACAACACAAAATGCCGCCGAGTCTTAATACTGTCTTTTCCAGTGGCTGGTAAATTGTCCTCCACGACACATTTTCTTCTCTCAGCTTCTGTTCCAGTCTTAGCTCTCTCAGCCGTTTGTCACTTTTTTTTTTTAATTTTTGGTCCTTTAAGAAGTATCACTTCTCTGTGTGAATATTCAGGCCATGCAAACACAACATACTATTACATATTATATAAACACGTGTGAGCTAATTTGCATGCTTAAATATGCATTTATACATGTACACATGTGTATAAGCAAGCAGACGATGAGGTAAAGTGAAAAGGCACTTCATTACAGTAAATGTAGTTTTCCTGGCAGCTGGCTGTCTATAGTGCATATGGTCATGGTTTGCTATAGGTCAGAGATGAGCTCATTACAGTTTGGTTTACATTTCTCTGATGATTAGTGGTCCTTAGCAGTTCTCATCCTCATTGGCTATTTTTAAGTCTTCTTTGGAGAAATGACTATTTCAATATATTTTAAATACAAGAATATTATGGTTCTGTTTCCAAATGTTTGTTCCTTATGTGCTTGGGAGATTAGCCTTTCCCAGGTTTGACAGCTGAAAGCACTTCCTCCCGTTTCATAGGTTACCCTTTACTTTGGGGAGTGTTTCTTTTGCTGAGCAGAAGCTATTTAATTTGATCTATACTTTTCCTTGCTTACTTTTGACTTGTTGCCTGATCACCATATATTCTGCTCTGTGGGGGTAGGGGAGATTTTGTGGCCGCAATATAAATTAGCACAAATGTTTCTCAGACATTTAAAACTACACTTACCGTATGATCCAGGCACTATGTTTCTGCATAATGTCTAAAATAACTGACATACTAATCATTCATCAACAAAGGAAGAAGGAATAATGCGTGTGTGTGTGTGTATGTGTGTGTGTGTATGTGTGTGTGTGTGTGTATATATATATATATATATATATATATATATATATATATATGGAGAGACAGACAGACAGACAGAGAGAATTGAATACTATGCAACCATAAAAATGAGTTCTGTAACATAAGACAACATGGATGAACCTTGAGACTATTATGCTGTAGGAAATAAGACGGTATAGAAAGGTAAGTACTGTGTGATGTTAAGAAGTATCTAAAATAATCAGATCCATAGGATGAGAATGCAGCAGTGGTCTGGAAAAAGTGTTGAAGAAAGTGATTACTCAGTATGCATTAAGAGTCAGTTAAACAAAATGAGTTAGAACTATAGCTCTTCCATCAGCCTTGCACAGACAGCTGACAACCATGCACTTCAGAGTGAGAACTTGTCAATAGAAGGTCTGTCACCTGCTCTAACAACAACTCTAACTTTGAAAACATTGATAGTTTTGCTTTCTTGTTTTGTTTGATGATCAAGTTCAAATACAGAGCATGAATTTTTGTTACTGGAGAATGTGGAACCCTCTAAAAGAGTTGAAAAGTTGAGGGCTGGCTACATAGCACTAAAAATGAACAGAAGAGAGACAATACATACTTAGAAGAGAAGAAGCTGGCCAGAGGGATCCCTAGAGGAATCCATACAGAATTTCCAGGCATACAGCCCACAGTGTTGTGCCTTATAAAGTGATTTTAAGAAAATCTTTATTATTAGTTGATGAAAAGTTGGGTAAAGGATAAGAAAGAAATGGTAGTGGAGAGGAACAAAATTTTATATTAATTTTGGTAGCAATTGTCCAGGAGTCAATACCTTGGTGTTTTTCCTAGAATGGCCTATCAGAAACCTACAGCACTTATCCCATCAGTACTACTTATAGGCAGGGCATTGACATGTGATTTCTAGTAGTTACTTCAAGAGTTGGTTTTACTATTAGTCTACATTGAGGATCTGTTTGACTTTCCCATGCCCTATGGACTCTCTCATGTTCAGAAGATGACAACACAGAAGCAGAATTCCCACTCCGTCTCTTCCTCCTTTCTGTCTATAAAAGGATTAAGTAATCTACATCCCTCATTTTACATTCCAGACTAGGTACTACCAAGTACCTATACTAGCGACTACCTCTCCATACTGAAGAGACTTAGAGGTAGACAGACTTCTGTCCTTTAGCTGAGACAGAGTAGAATAAGGTACCTGTGAAGAACCCCCAGGTTGTAGTTTGACGTAGGAGCATTCTTGTGGTCCTCTGCAGTCCTTATCCCAGAAATTCTTCGTGTAGACTATATGGTAAAGAGGCTGGGAACAAAAGGACCAAGGTTCAAATGCCAAATTTCAAGCAGTATGAACATGTTCAGCAACAGCGATTATAATAGAAAGTACTCACATCTTCATAATCCTTGCCTATGAAGTCAACAATCCAATACCGGATAAAATATTCGCACATGGCAGCTATTTAAGAGAAAAGACATCTGTAGACCAGTCCACCTATCCCTAGACTGCAAACTGCTGAGATCAGGGACCATGGCTTTCTGTCTGATCAGAACATAATAGGCATTTGCAAGAAATAAAAACAAGGTCGTGTGTTGTATGTTTGTTTGCTGTGTGTGTGTATGTGTGTGAAGAAATCAAAGTGGAGCTCAGAAACTAAAACTGTGGGCCCAAGGCAGCCAGGCAAGCTAGAATTTGAAGTCACATCTATTTTATTAAGCATGGCCAGTTGGTCATTTATAATGTGAACACTTTAGTTTCTTTATTTTGTGAACAGTCAGTTCTTGCTTTATCAACCACACTTTCTTTGCACTCTACAGACTTGGTGAGGAAAACAATCATAAATCCTTGGGACTTGATATTAAAGTGTTTTGGCTCAATTACTTGCATGAATTTATGTGTTTGGTGAAGGTGCAAGTTTCTACCACAACTGCCACCAGCAGTGAGAATTAATCTCCCGAGTCTTAATTAAAGCAGTCTTTGGAGACTACAAGTGCCTCAGGAAGTGCCAGAAATCTCATTTGAAAGCTTCCTGATTGTGATATTTCCAATGTCATATTGCAGATTCAAGAAACTTGGGTGTTTGGAATAAGCTTTAGCACGAGAACAGCCTCACGTTAAGTGCTTATCTTAACCGCTGAACCATCTGTGCTTCCTCCATCATGCCTGTGAACAGTACATAAGACCCAGCATCCTCCTTCCTGTCCCATTTTGCTTCTAAGCACGCTCTATTTCCAAAGTCATTTTTCTCCTCTTCCCATCAAGCTAAGCAGAAACTAGCTGGGAATATTTCAACAGAACTGAAATATTTTCCATCCTTTCTAATACCCTGTCTCCCACACTTCTGAAATTTCCTGTTTTAAACTCATAGTTATTTTAGTAAAGTGGTTTTTCTTTTTACTATTCACGTCCAATTCATTGCCTGGCTTGCTAATTTGTCTAAACAGCTTCTTGAATCTCTACCTGCATCTTTGCTTCTTGTATAATATTATACCATTTCAAAAATTTCTTTGCTTTTAATTTCAAGCTTCTGCATGTTTTTTTATCATCCCCTACAAGGTATCAGAGTGAGTGATTCTATATACTAAGCCCTACAGCAAAAAATATATTAAACAAACTAATCATGATCCTATGTTTCATTATCGGTACAGAATGTCACTCTTATTCTCTGCCTTCTTCAGAGTAGACCTAGAGTAGAAGGTTCAGTAAAGCTAAACAAAATCCAACACAGATTTGTCCAGCTGGAGATGAGCCTGGAAGTCCCAGGAGATGAGTGTAAAAATCTCCCGAGGATGTTTACATGAAAATTAAAAGGGCTAAAGGAAGGTTGATAAACATAAATGTAAAAGATGTCACATTGTAGGAGGTGAATCTTCTTTATCTGAAATTTGCATGAATAAAACTTGAAAAACTGGTGAGAGACTATAGCTGTGAATTTCAGATCCGTTCAGGAAGACTTAGAACTTACTTAGTGCTTAGAACAACATACGAAGTAGCTGTGTCATATGGAGTAGTGGCTCTCCTCTTTAAGCGCCTGTTCTCTGATTCCTTATTCTAAAGGCTGTAAGTGATATTCATGTAATGGGAAGGAAAACAAACCTCAAAGACTACTTACCAATGCTGACTAAGAGCTCTGATCTTTACCGTTTCTTTAGTAATCTCTGCTATGGTTTGGATAGAAAGTATTTCCCCTCCCCAACTCACGTGCTTAAAGCTGGGTCCCAGTTAGTGGATTCTATTATTGAGGGATGATTGAATCATGAGAACTATAAATTAATAGTGGACAAATCAATTCATAGAGTGATGTCAGTCAAGCAAGGTGTGGCTAAAGGAATTAGGTCACAGATGGCGTACCTTCGAAGGGAATGTATTGTCCCTGGAGCCAGCTTAGTTTAACTAACTAAAGTTTAAACTTAGTTTAACTAACTAAAACAATGAGCAAATGGGTAACCTGTTCTTTCCCTTTAGGTATACATCTTAGGTATACGTGGAAATGAAAGCAATTATTTTTTTTTCTTTTGCAATAGCCCCCCCCAATTAGTCCTACTGTATTAGTCTTTTATCCTGACTACTTCACATTCCTGTCCATCCTTGGGAGAGCTCTGCCCATCGTCTTTCCAGTAGTCCACTCCAGGAAACAAATCTAGGCACGCAGGACTGCAGGTTAGCAGAGTTAGAATTCAGGATAGGAGTCAGTAACAATGCATCTGGGGAAAAAGTCAAAACAAAGAATCAAAGAAGAGGCTGAAGTGCAACAGCAGACCATTCCTCTCTTGGGCAATGTTCAAAAGTGGGCAGTCTTCATCAAAGTGTGTTTGATCATTGGTCAATGACTTCTATCCCAGGATATCGGTGATTCTTTTCTTTCTTGCTTCCCTAGAATGGCCAGCTATGAAAAAGGCACCAAGGTAGACAGTTGGATAATACTATTCTGAGTAAGCTTTTACCCCTGATGGTAAATATGTCAGGTTCCATCTCATTTAGATTCATAATAGCTGAGTTATAGGATTTTTTTTACGTGATCAGTGACTAGTTATGATCTGTTCCAAATCGAAGGAAGTGTGGATATTATTGAATATCTCAATAGTTAACCAGAGTGAACCCTCAACACTTTGTTCACTAGTTGTTTTATTCTTCATTTTTCTAAATAAATCCCATAAATTCTTGAAGATAAAAATAGTGTTGCCTAGTTTTGATCTTATCTTTTCCCATGAGTCTCTCATAATGCCTTGCATGTGTCGAGTTCTTTTAAAGACATTTACTGAATGAAGGAATGAACGAATAAATAAAGTTGACCCAGAGAATTATTTTAAAGTTCCATTTTATTAATATTTCCTGGAGAGTTTTGTTATTTTATTACCTTCTAACTTTATTAAGACTTTCAAATTACTTAGTCCCAGTATGCTGAGATTCGGTATTTCTCATCTTTTCATTACTCTTTCTATTACATAGGGATGTCTCTGTGGTGCTTCTTCCCTGCTGCCTCCTTCATATTTTCTAAAGGCATATCCATATTTTTTTAAAGGAGAACATACATTCTAAACAGAAAGCCCTAGGCCTTGTGGCACAACATATAACTGGACACCTGGTTTTTCAGCCAATGCATAGGCTCTCATAGAGGGTATCAATGTCCCCTTTTCCTGTGACTGGAGTTGAGTTATTGTTATATTTTGAATTGTGATGTGCTCTTTGAATAGAAACTGGCATACAGACTTAAACTGATAATGATGGTTTCTAGCAAACAATTTGATTTTATAATTTACCATTAAATTTCATAGAAAGTTAAAGGATTGATTCATATGCTCATGTTTTTTGTCCTTTATTTATCAATTATTTTATCCTCATTTTTTTTCAGTATGAATCCTATAGATTTCAATGTTCCACCACCTCCATTTTTAAAAATTATTTTATTTGTGGTAAGAACACGATCTTCTTAGCAAATTGATAACCTTAAATTGTGTTAATCTAAATACAGGATAATTCATGAGATAACTACAGTTTATTCGTCTTGCTTAAGTGACATTCTATGTCATTTGATTACTACTCCCCATACCACCATAGTGCCAAATCATGACACTATTGTCCGTCTCTTTGAATATGTTAATCTGATTATTTTAGTTTTCTTTCATGAAGGCAAGTATATAGTTTTTATACTTTGTGACTCGGTTTTTTACCTACATCCTTCAAGTCCGTCCATGTTGCCACATATTGTAAAATATCTTTCTTAAAGTTCAGTGAAGGCATTGAAGAGATGGCTCAGTGACTAAGAGCACACTCTGCTTTTTCGGGGGACCTGAGTTAAGTACCCAGTTCCCACTTGGCTTGGTTCACAACCACTTATAACTCCAACTCAGGGGATCTGATACCCCTTCCGGCCTTTGCAAGTGCCTTCACTCATGTGTGCACACAAACAATAAATAAATACATGAATAATTTTTTAAAAGGCTGAATGATATCCCCTTGTATTTATTCCATTTTTTCCCTTTTGTTCATTGGCAACTATTGTATTTAGCTCTACATCTTGGTTAGCATTGCTGTCTCTGGTCAATTCAAAATAATGTAGCTGCTATGAAAAAAAGCATAGAGTTTTCTCTCTCTCTTTCTCTCTCTCTCTCTCTCTCTCTCTCTCTCTCTCTCACACACACACACACACACACACACACACAAATCAAGAAGTAAACAATAATCAGATTTGACCATTTCACTTCTGAGTATTTACCTACAAGTCTTCTCAAAGTAAAATTTTCAGTGGATAGTGGGGATTCAGAAACTATGTGTAGAATTATACAATACACAAAGTTCAAAGTTCTTCAATACAAATTACCAAATGACTGATATTTCTTTAATGATAAGATGAACAATGCTTGGATCCCATATTCAGGTTGAAATCCTATGGCAGTAACAAAACAGAGTGTAGGAAGAAAAGAGGTAAGGAATCAGTTCCGCGAAGTTTCCTGTACCCTGTACCCATCACCCTGGTTCATGCAAGTATCTTTGCACCTATCCTGTGGACAGAAGGATGTTGCAAGGAACAAGAACTTACACTAATTTGCAGCTTGGAAACCTGTGTGTATGTTCTTGTTATGAGCTTTAAACATTACTTAGATGGTCATTAAATACTTAAATATGCATTTGTAAGTAGCTAATAACCTAGAAAGGTATCTTTGAAGCACATTTCACTTCTGTTTTTTCTTTGAAATTTTACTGTGACTCTAAATAAGATTCTGTAAATTAAATCTCTGTCTTAATAGAGTAAATGGTGAAGGTTACACTGCAAACTGAATGCTTTCAGAAGAATGGCAGCCTGCATAGACTCCTTTTTGAATTAATCCCATCTCTATTTTGTTTAGATTCAGAGATTTTCTTTTATTTTAATCTCTATTAAAGAATATGATAGTATTGCAATAAAAGAAAACCAGAAAACAAACACCTTCTACCTGTGGCATCTTTACAATGTGTCCGGAAAGTAACTCTCATCACTCCTGACTCCATTTGAATGAGGACTGAACTTTGTACCTTTTTCCAATTGGCTGATCATAAGCATTCTCTCAATTCCAACTCCATTTATTTGATATCAGAGCACACATGGTTCATTATTTTCCGGAAGTACTAGACTGTGAATTGCCTCATGGCTGTTCAACAAACTGTGTCAAGCAATAAAATCCTGTGTCACTGGATTGAGCTGAAGACTCTCCCTTTAGCATTCTTTTCATGGTCTTTATCTCCAGGAGAAGCTGAGAGTAACCCGACCCCTCTCTTCTATGCCATGTAAAAAGGCACAATGGGAACGGCGACAGTTTGAGCCTATAGAGTCTGTGTCTCCTATCATCTCGCTGTTCCTAAACCTTCATATTTTATATTTGCTTCTGAAAATAAGGATGAGAAGATAGCATAGGTATCTTTGAAATGATATAAGTTCTGACCCAATACTCTTCTTTAATGTGAATATAATAATTTCATAAATTTGGGGAATACAATGTAATGGTTATACAGGTGCTGATGAAGAATAATGATCAAATCTGACTGATTAGCATTTCCCTCTTCTTAAATGTGTAGCAACCTTTATGTTAAAAAGCTTTGAATTCTTCTTTTCCAGTTCTTTATAAAACAAATATTTGATTGTTGTGACCTTGTTACCTTACTGTGCTATAAAGCACAAGCTCGTATGTGTCCCATATTACTCTATTTTAGAGGGTTCTCAACCTTGTTCTATTCTGGGTCTCTACTACATTTCCCAGACTTATGGTGATCCCTATGTCACTATTTCTTTGAAATGACAGCAAAATAAACAAAAAAAAAATGTAAAAACTCTCATGTAACCCAGAACATGGGATATTGGTGTTTTATGCTAGACTCAGTTCCCCCTTAAGGCTGACTATTCCATTATGCATATATGACACTTTTTAAACAATTCCATTATTCTGTTGATAGGCACCTAGGGTAATTATATATTTTGACTGTTGAGATTAATGTGGCAATATAGGTACAAGTTTGGCTACCTTTTGAACAAATAAACTGATTTCATTTTCTTCATTTTATTACTTTTGGATCCTTCAATTTCAGACTTCATTTAATCATTCACAATCATGCTTAATTTTAATCTGTTTTTCAGTTATATTTACAAATCATATCATTATCATCACAAAAGACAAATGGATATTATTTGTTTTAAACAGCTTTCTTTAAGGTATTTTTCTTACTTATTTTATTAATCCCAAAATTTTTCAGGGCATGGTGGCACATGTCTTTAATCCTAGAACTTGGGGGGCAAGTGAAGGCAGATCTCTTCAAGTCTGATGCCATCCTGATCTACTTGGAAAGTTCAAGGACAGTCACAGCTACATTGTGAAACCCAGTCTCAAAACAGAACAAAAGGGAAAAAAATCCAAGATATCTGTGCTTTTTTTGGAGGGGCCAGGGGGTTCGAGACAGGGTTTCTCTGTAGTTTTGGTGCCTTTCCTAGAACTAGCTCGTGTAGACCAGGCTGGCCTCGAACTCACAGAGATCTACCTGCCTCTGCCTCCCGAGTGCTAGAATTAAAGGCATGCATCACCGTTGCCCAGCTGATGTCTATGTTCAATTTAAAACGAAGGACCAAACTCTATCAAGCTCATCTATAACTTGCTGTCTGCTGTTCTTCGATCTGCACTGTAATTTGATCTTCCTTCTTTAGAATCAAAACTGCTCCTCCTTGTACTAGGCATAAACATATCTACATATACTGAAGTCATAGGGTGAATAGCAGTCACCAGTCTTACTGCATTAAATACTCACGCACATTCAACATTATTGGAAACCTGTATGTGAAGGCACAACAGAAATTTAAAATTAGTATATACTTGAAAATAGAGAAATTTTGGAGGATGTTTACATAAAATAATTGAGACATTTGACAAAATGTTATATCTGTTGATGGCCTTAAAGCATCATTTTGTAAGTCAAGATTGGATGGAATTTCCTTACCTCATAAAAGAAAATCGGGGGTGGGGTGGAGGATAGCAAAACAATGAATGGCGGCTTTCATTGAGAATGAGACCAAAACACCCATGTCTCAGCATCTCATTGAAAGCCTTATGACAGGACAGCGAGGCAGGAAAGAAAGAGAATCTGAACACAGCAAAACAAGGTATAAGGCTCTTATTACTTATAGAAAGTGTGAAACTTTACATAGATTTACAGAATTTATAGACTATTGGATTCTATATAATACTTCAGGAAAGCACAGGATACAAAAGTCAATGGACAAAAATCAGTTGTGTTTCTGTATATCAGCAACAATCGAAACCTGTGTCATTGTCTTCTTGGATAATTTGCCTGGCACTTATCTTGGACTGGAGGCTAAGACACTGTGGAAAGGAAAAGTCCTGAGAACACAGAGCAGCATAGGTAAGGCCATCTCTTCACTGAGTATTGGATATACACAGGGATAAGCAAATGGAAGGGCACGGTATAGGGGAAAAGAGCAGTCCTAGCTGAACTGGTATATAAGTGGCAAAGATGGGCTCCAAGGCAAGCACAGAGTTGCAAGTGTCCTCAGACAAGCTGAAGCCCTCTGAGAGGAGGTGAGTTTCTTAGCTTGCCAGACTGTACCACTAAGTAGAACAGTGATTGTTTTTATAAATATCGAACAGAAAATGCCTTTGGTGTTTACAGGAGGCAATTAAAGGCAAAAAGTGAGCACTCAGTGTAAGTCGTAGCCCCCATTTGGTTAAAAGAAGTTCCATTTTTAATGGCCTCAGAGCCTTTATATAGGAAATCTAGATATGGCTGTTGGAGAAAAGAGTCAGTAAATGTCTGCTTTCTTTGCTATGATGGGAGTCACTGGTCGGGGGGGGGATGGGAGGAGGGGAGGAAGTGTAAATTTTTGAATGGAAAAATATAAAAAGATGGGAGTCACCAACACACAGCTTTCACTATTCTCTCTGAGATGAGTGTTTTAGCAAAAGGGTTTACTTTTTACAGAAATAAGACACAGTGACAGCATCTAGTTCTGAATCCTTTTAAGGGATCTGTTAAAACAACAGTTCTCAACTTTACTAATGCTATGACCCTTTAATACAGTTCCTCAAGGTTTGGTGAGCCCCCAACCATAGAATTATTTCATTGCCACAATATCACTGAAATTTTGAATCATCATGTAAATATACAGCTGACTCCAAAGGGTTCTCGACTCACAGGTTGAGAACCATTAAAGTGTACAGACAGGGAGTCCCCAGAGTACTCCAAGAGACCGACTCTGTCACATTTCAGCTTGGGTGCCCTGAGACCCTCTGGCACTCAAATGGAGGAAGGCCTTGATGAGAATCACAGGAAGGAGGTGACTAGCCATGATTCTTCCAAAGAGAAATTAATTTGGTTGTATGAAAAGACACTAAAAACACAAAGAAGAACAAGACAGCGCCCCGCCTTCCTGAGAAGCGCTAACATCCTGAATGTTTGGAAGCACTCTGTGGAAAGAGCCAGGGCTGTTTTTAAATCTCTGCTGGCTGGTGCTGCCTGAGCTGTACCGGGGCCCCAGAAGGAGGCTGTGCTAGGAATGCCAATTAGCAGTCAGGGCACAAGCAGGAGCCAATGCATGCAAATGAAAAACAAACAAACCTGAAGGTGGGATGGAGAGAGGGAGGGATGAGAGGAGGGTCTGAGAGCGGATAGAACAGCGAACCCACCCATCCGATGAATTCTTCCCTGCTCTCATTTTCAAACTCTACAGGGCTGGCTGAGCTTGCACCTCACTTGTTAATCTCCTTTTTGCATCCCTGTTTTTGTGGCTGTCAGAACTCCATATTATGCAAATTGGGCTTAAGCAATTAAGGCAATAATGTTTCCCTTGAAGAGTTTGACAAGGTGGTGGGAGTTTGGGCTGCATTTCCCAGACAGGAGCTCGAATGCTTATTTACCTACAAATAGAAGAGAAGGAGAAAGGAAAAACACCATTGCATTGAGCTCACCTGAGCTGGGCTGTGGCTTTTCCTTTGTTGCTGTAGAGAACAAGGGGTCACTTGGAGGCATTAGCGGGTGGTAAATTTAGAATAAATGAACACTTTCCACAAGATGTCGTTTTAACCTGTTGAATGCACAGCTGCAGAAGGCCACCGAATCAATTCCTCTGGCAGGGTTTTAAAGGGGACTGGGTGACTTGGTGAGGAATAGCATTTGAAGCTGCCCAGGCTGTTTGTCTTTTGTTTTGGGTCATGAGCTGATTGTCAGAACGCTAGATGGAAGCAAGGGCAGGAAACCAGGCTCTGTCTGTGATAAACCTGAATTGCACAGTGCACGAGAATGTCACAGCTACCCTCCTCCAAACCATCACCAATCATCAATAAACCCAAAGGGATGCACTGGGCTCCGAATTTGGAAGGGCACATCCTATACTGCTGTACTTTGGGAACAACATGGAGATGATGATGTCCTCAATTTAAGCACATGACCAAAAAACCACCTTTCATAGCTTGCCAGGTTTACGTCTCCACCCCCAGTCCTGTGACTGACACTTCTCCAAACGTAGGGTATTACTACTAAATGCTGTCCTCTCTCCTAACTTGACATTTACTGTTCATCATTCAATCACTCATTTCTTGAGCACGTTATTAGGAAATGTCTGCCATGCGTGTAGCAGGTAGCATGTAAGTGCTTTTGTACATGGCTGTGAATATAATGGAAAGAAAGACTCTGAACAAGCCTAACCAGTGTGAAGTGAAGACCAATTATTTATTAGCTGCCACTGCAACTTTCACTCATGGCTCCTTCCAATGCTTTGAGGTTTCCCTCTCAGGCAAGTCCTCATGTCAAGCATAAAGCTCCTCTCTTTCGAGTTACTCTGTGTGGGTCCTAGCTACCTTAATCTTCCAAATTTTCTCGAATGTTGCCAGTGGTCCTTGTGAACCTTCTGTCCTCTCCATAAATCCACCAAGGAACCACATTCTGACCTAAATCCTCTGAAATAATTTTCTTTAAAAATGTCTCCAGTTAAAATATGATTTGCCAAATCTAATGCATTCCTTCTTTTGATCTTACTCAAGTAGAACGTAGCATTTCATGCTATTAATCTTCTTGTCAATTTATCTTTCTTCCAGTATGTTTCTAGATCACCTATTCTAGTAGATGTACAATAAACTTCTCCTCTGTGCTACGGGCCGTGTATTTTGTTGCTGTTTCCTTTTCTATACTAGGACCTCCCTACAGTTACCCCAGGCTACCTTCATAGTTGCCATCCTCATGCTTCAGTTGCCTGAGCACTAGAATTATACGTGTGCAACTCTGCACTCATATTTTCAACTTTGCAATGTGTTTGAGTCCATACAACTATCTTTAATAAGAACGGTGTCCCACTTTTAAAGATGTTCTATTTTATAGAGATAAATGTAAATGAATTGGCATACTGTAGTAGGTAATGTTGGCGTGAAGGGAATACCAGTGAATAAGGATGGAAATCATTGGTAGACTTGAGCATCGGAGAAGACATCAGAAAGAAGTGACAAGAGAGCTGAGTAAGGGAGTTTGAGAGAAGTTATCGGTGCAGAACTTAAAAGTAGACATGGCCGCGGCTTTCTTTTCTACTTCCTTCCTACTCAGCTCCCCATTTGCTACACAGCTTTATCAACAAAAACTGACAATTCACACTCAGATATCCCAACACTAATTTTTCTCGAGTTCTAATTTATCTAATAAAAATTCAAGAAAGATGTCTAACATCCTAAGACAAAAATCTCATATTTTTTTTTCTCAAACCACTTACCTGAATGCTATCTCTCTTAAAGCTTCCCTGTAGCAAGCTCTCTCAAAAGTAGTCAGATTTTCCTTTGTGGAACTCCTAGCTCCCCAATAATGACACGGAGGCTTAATACAATTGTGAAAAGTTGGCATTCAGTTTAGACTTGTCTCCAACTGGCACTTTAAAATCAAATTAACCTGTTTCTATTAACCTATAGTCTGCTATGTGGCTTGGTTAACTCTCCTCTGTATCATGTAGGCTGAAACTTCTCTATCGTTCGTTCTTGGTTGCCCATACTTGAATAATCACACAGAAACTGTATTAATTACAACACTGCTTGGCCTATAGCTTACCTGAATTCCTAGCTACCTCTTATTAATCTATTTCTATTAATCTGTGTATTGCAATGAGTCTGTGGCTTACTGGGTAAGGTTCTGTTCTGGCATCTTTCTCCTTTGGCAGCTGCATGGCATCTTTCTGACTCTCTCTACTCTCTCTGTATGTACCTCTTCCAGACTAGCTCTATTCTGCCCTGCTATAGGCCAAAGCAGCTTCTTTATTAACCAATGGTAACAAAACATATTCACAGCATACAAAGGGGAATCCACATCATCTCCCCTTTTCTGTCTAAATAAAAGGAAGGTTTTTACTTTAACAAAGTAAAATTATATAACATAAATTGTTATCAAGCAAGAATTATAGTTACAATATTTAGTCCATTTACATTTGTCAAATTAAGGAAAATACTTTGTCATCTATCCTATCTTTGTGAATCTAAAATTCTATATTCGATTTATATTTTATCATAACTAAGGAAAACTATAGCCATCTGTCTTCAAGACTTCAAAGACCCCAGAAGAATATAATACTATCTAAGTAAATAGGAATAACATTATAAGAAACTTCCAAAGTTCTAGAATTGACAGAAACATCTATCAATCTGATGTGGGCTGTCCTTCTGTGTATGTGTTGCTTTTATTGGTTAATGAATAAAGCTGTTTCTGCCAATGACTTAGCAAAGTACAGCTAAGCAGAAAATCTGAACAGAGATATAGAGGGAGAGTAGGTGGAGTCAGAGAGATACCATGTAACTGCTGAAGGAGAAAGACTCAGGAAAAACTTTCTGGTTGGCCACAGCCTTGTGGCGATGCATAAATGAATAGAAATGGGTTAATTTAAGATATAATAGATAGCTCAAAAAACGCCTGAACTATTGCCCAAACAATGTTATAATTAATATAGCTTCTGTGTGATTATTTGAGTCTGGATGGCCGGGAAATGAAGGAGCAGTCTCTGTTTATATTACCTTACGTCCAACTTGCTCTATCTGCTTCTATTAATCTACATTCTGCCATGTGGCTTGGTTACCTCTCTTATGTACCCTATGTCCAACTTGCCCTCCATCTCTTTGGTATTCATCCACCTGCCTCTCTTCTTCCCAGAGGTCTCTCTCTCCCCAGAAATCTTACCTATTCTCTGCTGTCTAACTATTGGCCATTTAGCTCTTTATTAAACCAATCAATGACACATCTTTATACAGTGTAAACAAATATTCTTCAACACTTCTCACTCTTAATTAAGCAATACATGCTCTTAGTAATACCTGAAGTCATGGAGGCATCTAAGGTTCTTATTCCTTTTTAACATAGTTACCACCTTCTGGAGAGAATCAAGACCCTGTCTTCCAAGTGAACACCAAATCTGTTTTACTTTTCTTGCATCTCCACAGGCACAAATGAACAGTAGCATTTCCTACTTGCAGTTCCTGAAGTTAGCTTCACAGAAATGCTTGCATAGAAAGTCTGTATACATTTTTAGCATTGCATTTCCATCTTCAGCATCAGCTTTATCTATCCTCATTCCTTTGTTTTTGTCCAATACTTTACCCACCCTGGATGACTCTTGCTTACCTGAACAGAATATGTTTCTTTGCGTGGCCATGCCATTTTTAAATGTTTGTTCTTGTACAATGACCAGCCTCCTCCTTTTTGGATGGAAGATATTAACTTTATACTTCATACATTCATTTAATTTCCATAAAAGCCTATATATCTATAGAATGATAGTTTACTTTGGGTTTGTCCTCTAAACTGAGTATCTGACATTAAGACAGCACATATTTGTAAACCGATCATATTGACATTTTTGGCTCTTAGTTTTCCAGTGTTCTTCCAAAAAACTAGACATCTTCACTGTTGCAAAGGAAAGAGATGTTCTGATATTAACCTAAAGAAATTAGATCTATGAACAATGATGTAGAACAGTTCAAATAACTGGGATACAAAAGTGGCTGTCCTGCTCAGAGAGTGTAATTGAGAAAATGGTGCAGAGCATCCACAAAACTCTCAGGAATCCCTGGCTTAATATGCTGAGTCTGCTGACTTGTAACTTATCTGATCTAGCTGAGTAAGGTGAGTTTGTATACTTCAAACTAGTTTGTAAGCTATGATTGCCTGGCACTGTAGTTTTAGAAAAATGATGTTGTCTGCATCTTGAAGCAGCTGGCTCTGTTTGAATTTTGGAGGTGAGACGTGTCGAAGGAAAAGTGACAAGGACAAAGTTATAAATTCCATGCCTAGTCTGCATTCACACAGTTCTCTCGTTTCCCTGCCAAGCCCATCCAGAAAAGACAGAGGACAGAGAGAAGGGTAGCAACAGGGAGTGATGGTGAAACCTGAGTAGCACATAGATGTGTGTGTCCAGGTGGGGGTCAGGGCAAAGAGGTGACTTTGTTGTGGGACTAGCATTTGATGACTCCAGTTCTTCAAAAATTGCTCGCCAATCGTATTTTATATTTAGAGAAAAAATATTAAACTGATCTTTAGTTTCCTTTTTCCTTTAATGAACCACTTGAAAAGTATACATGGGATGGTCATAAGGTGAGGACAAGAACAGAGTGTGAGTTGGTGAAATGCAATAGATATGAGGGGGAGGGTGTTTGTGACAGGGTCTTACTATATAACATTGGGTGGCCCGGAATTTGGTAAACCAGACTGGCCTCAAACTCACAGAGATCCACCTGCTCTTGCCTCTCTAGGCTGAAGTTAAAAGCGTACACCACCACACTCATCTGAGTGAAAAGATTTTAAGCAGTCCTGTATGGGTGATATGCCCAAATATACAGTCCAGGTGGTGATCAGAAGTTAAAACATAGAACAAGAACCTATCCATAGTCTATAAGTTCAAGAGAGGATAAGAGATCTTGAATAAGGGAGTGCTTCATACTGGATGGTAGAAGGAAAAAAAAGAATAAAAAGGGAAAAAATCTTGTCTCAGTTAAGGTAACTATTGCTGTGAAGAAATCCATGACCATGGAAGATCTTTTAAATGAGAACATTTAATTGGGGCTAGCCTGCATTTTCAGAGGTTTTGTTCTTATCATCATGGGGGGATGCATAGTGGTATGCAGGTGGACATGGTGCTGGAGAAGGAGCTGAGAATTAGACATTCTACGTCAGCAGGCAGCATGAAGAAAGCGATACTGGACCTGACTTGAGCATCTATGATCTTATAACCCACCCCCAGTGACATACTTCCTCCAGCAAGGCCACAAACTATTTCAACAAAGCCACTCCTTCTAATAGTACCTCTACCTATGAGTGTATGGGGCCCATTTTATTTTAAACCACTTCAAAACGCAAAGGGTTAACAAGACTAGGCCAAGCTTTACCCAAGGGTAGATTAAGCTTTTCCAAGAATCAGCAGGAACTTTGCATTTTGATGACACATACTAAAATGGATTTCCAAACAGGAAACACAATTCTGCTACTTTTTTTTCTGTTTGCCCCCTTCCTCCCTAGACACTTTTTATTAAAATTTTAAAATTTTTCAAAGCTCCAAGTAGCTCAAATTAAAAATCCCTTGAAAGGAAAATTATAGTTTAATACTTTATTGGAAGTAAATTAAATCAATATGTCTCTTATCATGATCTACTTGAAACAGAGCACTGGAATGTTTCCATCTGATTGCTGGCAAATTTGCATGAAATGATGGGTTTAGTAGAATTCTCATCAATTCAATTGTTGTCAATAAATATATATTAGGCTCTCTGTTAGATTCTACACATAAAGAGATGAATAAGATAATTAATACTATTTACAGAGGATTCACCGGAGGCTAGCTGCTGGATGATGAAGCTTAAAGCTCTTATTATCAATATAAGCATTGAAATGGCTCCCCTTGAGCAATTCTTAGTGATCTCTGTCAAAATCGTACCAAAATTTAGCCAAAGATCCCTGGAGATGAACAAACATAACTGAAGATTCCTGGCATATCTTTCTTGGAATGTCTTTTTCAGGCAGAGGAAACTGCCTTTTATGAGTCTGTCTATTCCAAATCTTAAGAATTTATTGACTCTACTATTCCTAGCGACTGAAGGGATTCGATATTCTTGTTTAGTACAGTAGCCCTCAAAACTTAATGTACACAAAATAGTAGAGTGTGTTCAGAAAAAATTCTTGAAAACAACGTCCCAGAGATTCTAATTACTCAGATCCAGATTAGCGATGGTCATCAGTGTGACAAGCCACATGAGTGATTCTGACACGATTAATCTATGAATATTACCTTGAGAAACCCTGCTTTACAGGAGGAATATTTTTTTAGAACTGTCAAATACTCTTTCTATAAAAAATTCATGTAATTTATTTTGATCAAATCCTTATCCCTTCCTCAATTCATCCTTAAACATGCCCTTTCTCCAAACAAATAAATAGGCAAGCAAGTAAACAAACAAACAAAAAAACACCTATTTTTCAAAAATGTCTTGCTCTTAGAATCCCTTTCAAAGCCCATTGATTTATTTTAGAGGTTTTGTCTTTTCTGAGAGATAAATAGGCACCATAAGATGGTGTATTATTTTAACAATCTTCCTGTGAATTTATTTAGCTACTTGTTCATATTCCAGACGGGAGTTATTTTGGTAAACTATGCAGATGTTGATGTATTAACACATCAGTTTTGGAAAAAAATAATAAAACTATTTAGAGACAGTAGATTGTATGTGCTAGCCACTTAATCTAATTATACTTGTAGTATATTGATTAATATAAATGTGACAAATGTTCAACCATAAATACTAATATAGATTGAAATACTAAAACCCAGAAGAATAAAGCAAAACTCACTCAGAGTTCTTAAGTAAGCGGACTTACACTCAACAATTTATTGAACAGGATATGTTAAGCCAGTCCTGTCAGAGGGCATTGACGCAACTCTATGATGAGCTTCAGCTGGAGAGACCACGGGCAGGGCTAGGGTGGCCGGCACAGACAATAGTCTGTAGAACACTTGGACCTATGACAGAAAGGGCTCAGCTGAGGAAAAGACAGATAGATGCACTAGTTCTTTGTTGATTGCGCTCTGTTCTTAAGGAAGTGCTTCTAACTGAATAAACCCAGCTTGGAGTAGAGGAACTAGAAGAGAAAACATTTACATTCTGCTTTGCCAAGTTATGGAAAAGAATGAGAGGAGGGCAGCATGGCCCCTTAGAGTAGTGTGGGGGTTCATTGCCCCTCGGATCTTCTTCATGGTTTCACCAAGTTACTTTAATTCTGAGAACGAAATCCTCTGATAGCCTTCACAATGACCCTTTCACCATCCCAAACCTGTATCTTGAGGAGTAATAGCAATATTACTGAAGCCTAAGGTGAGGCCTGGAGAAGATGATACCATTTAAGCATGTCCTTTCTCAGCACTGCTCTCAAAAATCCAAAGGGGAAGTGGAGAACACACCTCTACTCTGCTTGTCTCTCCCACAGCCTGCACTTGGTCTAGACTGCCTCTCGCTCCTGCAGCCTGCCATTGGACTAGGCTGCATGTCTCCCTGGTAGCCTGTCATTGTACTAGACTTTTCTCTGCATTTTCTTCTATGTCTCATGTCTATCCATTTACTTTTTGCCATCTTCAGTCTTGCTCTATACCAGTTTAGGCAGAATGTTCTTCATTTCATTCCCAATGAGTATTAGTTTCTTATACCGACAGCTCTTACTGTCACCTCTTCTGAGTGTTGTGCTGTGTTTTACCTAGCTTTCCTTTGTCTTCTGAGGGGAGACTGCTTTAACTCCGTAAGTTTTAGAAGAATATGTTCCAATTAACTCCGTATCTGGTTACAAAAGTTCAGCCTCTGTCAGAAACTGCATGGTTTAAAAAGCATTAAATGGGACTGGGATTGAACAGGACAATGAAGAGTATAGGGCACCATGGAGCCGCAGGGCTGTGGTATTTCACTCAGTTTTGAAGGTGAATCCAGCTCATTATTGTGTTTGCTTAGCCCGTATGAGAGCAGGAGTGAGAAAGGTTAGGTATCTTTTCCTACACACTAGGGATAAGTTTTTTCTCATTTTTCTCCAGTTTCCATTTATAATATTAAGTTGAGTGAGTCCCAAACCCCAGTTGAGTCAAAATGTTGTTTAGTACTGTAGCTGGCCTACAAGCAGACACTATATTTTTTAGTTGTTTGTAAATATACCCTTGTTACAAGATTCACCAAGTCTTTAGAACATTCCACTTGAATCTAAGAAATTATAAAACAAAGCAAAACACCCACACAAAAAATCTTACTATAGTATCTTTTCTAAAGTAAATGATTTAATAATTAGTGTCTCCACCAGGAATCAATGTCAGGATTTATGTGTCATGTCTGTCGTTCTCAGTAAGATGAGAACTCTGAGGAAGGGACTCCCAACGTTTAAATTATCTAGCTACCCAGAAAACATGAAGAGACTTAAACAATCAAAAATTGTTTTTCTTTTTTTATTTTGTAGAAACAGACAGGCATCACTGTCTCTATTTAACCTTAAACAAAGCTAATGATTGCAAATTCAGAACTTTTGTTTGAAAAATGTGAGAAACGTGCCTATTGACCTCCCAGTTTTTGTGAGGACTGATCATATGTGCAACAGCACTTCTTAAACAATAAAACTGTATGAATAAAGAACCTTTCCACCCTTGGCCTCATTTTTAATTGCCTAAGAAACTCTGTCATATGATTTCTCTATCACAGTGCAGTGTTTAGCATATTACGGAAAAGTTATCTAATTAAGTGGTAGTTGAAACACCTCCGGTACCAGTGTAATCCAATTACATTTACCAAGTAAAGGAAATTAGTCTGAAAATTTACCCTTCAGCATGGGCAGATTCCTATTCATCAACCAGTCTTGCAGAGCTGCTAAGGTCCTCAGAGATCATGGAGTCCAATACCCTGATTGCTTCTTTAGAAAAGTCACCGGATGCCAGGAGAGTATGGCACAGCACTCACCACCACCAAGGGCACAGCAGAACGACGTATCCATTTGCCTTAGCTAGTTAACTGGTCTCCCCTGGGACTTTCTTCAATTTTCTGCCTTTCTAGGTGTCGTTTAATAAGACTATTTCCATAGGATTTGACTTCGTCCAACTCATTCTCATTAATCGTATCCCTCCAACCCTTTGAGAGATGGCGGGAAAATACTTGGGAAGTCAGAATGAAAAGAAAGGGTAGCTAGCTGAACTGGTAGAGATTTAGGGACTAAAGCTGATGGAGTTTTGGGGTGTAGCGCTGATGGCTGCTGATAGCTTCTTATGTACATACTTTTGCTCAGCTCCCATCCAAATCTTGTGTTTCCTCCCATGTCACTTGTATAGCATGAGTGGTTCTCAAGTCCGCTCTCAGGAAGAGGAACAGTTAAAGCATGCAGACGGAGCCTGTTTGCCTTACGAATCACTGTAATAAATTTTAGCACAATGGCATGCACTCACATGGATTAACAATTACAAGACAGGCTAGTGTTTTATTTACAAAAATAGCACCTTTTATAATAGAGTATTTTAGATACTTTTAAGACTTGCTCCTGTCTTCTTATCTCGTTTCTCCTGCTTGTAGTTCTGAAATTTAGGCAGAAAATTTTGTTCTGAAAATAAAGGTGTAGAAACTGAGGCCCTTGACTATTATATAATTTACTGGTGATCATACATCAGGCTAATAATGTTTATGGAAGTAATACAGATTGTTGACTGAGGTTTTCTGTCCTGCCTGGTTTCTGTCCTCCTACCAGGTCCCACAGCCTTTTTCAGTGGAGCAGGTCACATCCTGCTTCTTCAGTGTCTGGGCAGGACTTGGGAGGAAGGCTTCCTCCTACCCAGAATACTCCTGTTCTCATTGCCCCACCTCTACTTTCTGTCTGGTTGTCCTGCCTATACTTCCTGCCTGGCTACTGTCCAATCAGTGTTTATTTAAACATAATTGACAGAATATGGAATTGTCCCACACCAACAGATGTTGAATCTGGTCCTCAACCCTAATAATAAGGATATGGATAAAAAGAGTAATAGGATGTCTTTTCTGTACATTCAAAATTCATTATTCAATCACCACAAGAGTTTTAAAGTTCAAAAAGTACAGAGACTTAGACAACCCATTTTCATTTTATTTTCATCAGTATGTGCTAGTTTTGAGTATTAATGTGTTTCAGGGTGTTATTTCTAAATGTGTATGCAACATGAATGATAAAATCTAGCCTCTCTTTTTAACAACTTCCCTTACCTCTACCTCTAGTAATCAATATTTACATTCAGGTCAACATTTCTTTTTAAGCTCCAGATAGGAGAGATATCACAATATTTATCATACTGGTCTGTCTGACATCACTTTAAAAATGTCCTTAGGTTCCATCCATTCCACTACAAACGAAAAGATTCCATTCTTCTCTGTCTGGATGATATTCATTGTGTATATTTGACTTCTCTTCTTTATTAATTTGTTAATAGATGTTATGGTTGGTGGATTGTACAAACTGACTATTGTGACTAGTGCCACAGTGAACATGTATGTGCTGGTGTGATGTAGGATTTTCCTCTGTATGGTGTGATTACCATTGGTTAATAAAGGAACTGCTTTCGGCCTATAGCAGAGTTATAGAGGAAGAGAGCTAGGTGGAAAAAACTAAACTGAATGCTGGGGAAAAGAAGGGTAGAGTCAGGGAGAAGCCGCATAGCACTACAAGAGATAGATGCCAGAACTTTAGCCAGTAAGTCACAGTCACGTAGTGATACACAGATTACTAGAAATGGGTTAAATTAATATGTAAGAGTTAGCCAATAAGAAGCTAAAGCTAATGGGTCAAGCAGTGATTTAATTAGTATAGTTTCTGTGTGCTTATTTTGAGGATAAGCGACCAGGAACCAACAAGCAGCCTTTTTCCAAAACTGATGTTTCTTCTGTATGCCAATTTTATTCCCTTTAATTATATCCCCATGGTGGCATTCCCCAGTAAGATTTTGTCTCTTCTCTGAGCTTTGGAGAAGCTGCCATATCATTCTTTACTGTGGTTATACTGGAGTTCCCTTTACGTTCTTAACATAAGTCATTGATTAATTACAAAAATAAAAACAGATTTAAAATTAAAGAATTCATGCCAGGAAATTTTCAGATTGGATCCCTATTTCCCAGGGTTCTTTCCTGAATTGATAAAAATATCATGAGATCCAAAGAATGAATACAGTTTCTGGCCCACCAAACTGTCTTATCTCTCCATTTTCATCTGGAAATCCCAAGAAAAAATATTCAATTCCCCCAAGTTATGCAACAAATACTTCCTTCAGTATTGGGAATTCATGGACTTCTTCATTCCCTTCTGTAGATCCCTTATCACTGTTTCTCAATGTGTACCCTTGATCCACTTCATTAGAATATCCTAGACTGCTTAAAAATTCATTTTATAGAACTTTTCATTATCTTGCTTATTTTTTATTTGCTTATGTGTATGCAGATGTGTGTATCTGCACATGCCACAGAGGGAATGTGCAGAGCAGAGGACAATTTGACAGATTCTCCTCCTATCATGTGAGTCCTGACATTAAACTTAGGTTACCAGTCATGGTAACAAGTTATTATTAATCTGTCTCAAACAAAGAAAGTCTCTGTGTATGGATGTTTTTGACTTGCAATTTTAAACAAATAATAAATCTAACTCTTACATGAGCTAGCAGTTTAAGTCTTGCTTATTTTGTTGTATATTTTCCTCAAAAATAAAAGTTGGCTTAGACAGGAGAACATGAAATTTAATGTGCCTCTAAATGCATATCGGGCTGGTATGTTTTATTTAGCATCATTTGAAAAAAAATCTTTTAAACTCCTAGGATGTCCTGTTGGCAAAATAATATAATCCCATTACTGCAAATTTCTGCCGAGAGGAGTAAAAAATGTTACTTTTCCTATAGCTGGCTGCTGCCCATGTTGCCTACCATTTCTACTGTACCCCACTGGTTGAAAACAAGAAACCAGTGCTGCAAAGACTGAATGAGCCAGTTGTGTTTTTTTTTTTCCATTAAAAAGCAGGTACACACTTTTGTTTATCTCCCTCTGGGAACAAGCTGGGAAACTCTCAGTGTTTTAGGAAACAATAATAAAGGAAAGTCTTAAGTGTTGACTCTACATTGCGAGGGCTTGATAAGTCCTTCAGAGGATAGTTCTCCATCACTCTTCTCAGTAGGGTATAATTACTTATACCTTGAATATTTTATCTCAAGGCCACCTCCAATTAGAGAGAGAGAGAGAGAGAGAGAGAGAGAGAGAGAGAGAGAGAGAGAGAGAGAATGGAGGGAAAGGGGAGGGAAAATAAATTGGTCTTTCCCTAGAAACATAGATTCATAGTTAAGTATCACATATAGTTACTAAATTACTTTTGTGCCCATTGTACCATCCAAGAATTTGGAGTTGAGTTGGAGCGATCATTAGTAGATTTACAAGGAACCTACCAGTGTAGATTTTTGCTATATATTTATGTGTCTTCTCTTCAATACTGTGCCTGGGGCTTATCTTGATGTCTGGTTTTTGTCTGTTTTCTTTTTTAAAAAAATATTACTTTTTCAACGAGGCAGATAAAACTAGATATGTTTGATGAACAACATTGCATTTTCATACAAACACACACATATACACACATATGTTTATGTGTGAACAAATCCAATTGGTGTTTTATTAACATACTACTTACTAAAAAAGAGAATTTTCTGTAATATACAAGCAAATAACCAATAAGATGAAAATGTCCAAACAAACCTATATGAGACAAAAAAATCTACAAAATTATTGAGTTCATCTTGTATTAATCACCAATTTTTGGGCATTGGGCTTACCCTTAAGTATGATTAATATTTTCAATGAGAATCCACTTAAGAAAGCTAATTTATCCTTCTCTCTCTGCTCTCTGTGTGTGTGCACACACATTTTTTGTGCCCTTCCTTCCTTCCTTCCTTTCTTATTTTTATTTTGGTTTGGTTAAGTTTTTTTGTTTGCCTGTTTTCTATTTTCGAAAGAGAGAGATGGGGGGGGATATAAGGTATGGAGAAGTGGATGAGTGATGACTCTGGTGAGAATCTGGGAGGATAGGGTGGGAAAACCATGATCATCATACATTATACATTATACTAATATATTTTATTTAAAAGCATTCCTCATTTTCCAATTATAAAATTACAATTCCAGGGTTTTGTCTAGCTTCTCTTTATCATCTGTCTGTATAAATCCGTCTCTTTAGTTAGCATTTACACAGTACATGCAGCACACAAACTAGCAAAGGGAAGCTGGAGTTGTGTACTGAGGGAAGCTGGAGTTCTGTACTGATTACAAAATGGGCTGTTGCTCAGGCAGTGGTGGCCAAGCCACTAAGCCCAGCACGTGGAGGTGGGTGGGGGGCAGAATTAGGCAGCTTCATTGAGTGTAAGGACATCCTGATCTACAAAGTGAGTTTCTGACAGCCTACTCAGAGAAATCCTGTCTCAAAAAACAGAAAGAAAAGAAAAAAGAAAAAAATAGGAAAGAGAAAGAAAGAAAGAAAGAAAGAAAGAAAGGAGAAAAACCAAAATTGAAAACAAAAATAAACAAACAAAACAAAGAAAGAAAAAGATAAATAAACAAATAATGACTTTAGGGAATAACCTGTGATATTTTGTTCCTTTCTCTAAATTACAACATGGTTTCATCTCATGAAAAGTGCTGTCGTTTCTTTTCTCTCAATGCATTAGTCACGCAACTATTTGCACAAAAACACCTTCAGTCCTGTAGTTTTACTCTTCCTCTGGTTTATATCCAACAGAATGATATGTCCCGATTTAATATTTAAAAAGAAAGAAAATTGGATCCTGAGTTTCTTCAAAATAACTTATAGCATTAAAACCTTGTTTAAAAATGCATTTTCTCTAAGTGTGCCTCCTATTGTGGACCCACACCGCGTTTAAAGCTCCAGGGCACTGTAGTCATACGTCTAAGGTTCTGTGTGACTCTGCCTTTTCTATTGTTTTATATTTTTGTTGTTAACCTTCTCTGGAACTAAGGTACCTTGGATTTTAGAGGCCCGAAGAACAGGCTTTTTTGTCCGGGATATGTGGCATTGCTCAGACAGTAATTCCTGAATGTTACCCAAACCCAAGAGAGAAGCCCTGGCTGTGCTAATTTGGATGGTGTAAATACTCCCACAGTGGTTGTTGGAGAGGCTTGATTATGTCTACACAGCAGATTCTCAGAATGACAGCATAGTTCTCACCTCAGACATGTTGGCCCTGCTCCTCCGTATGCTGGGAAGAGTCTGCTGTCAAGTTACCCTTCAGCTCTCTCACCTTACTTCATTTAGGCTTCCACAGAAACACCCCTTCTCAGAAACACCTGAACTGGCTATACATTATCTTTATCTATTTTATTTACAGCACGGACCATGATCTGGAAGTATGTTTGTTTGCTAACTATTCATTTCCAAACTAGAGTGGAAGCCAAAGAACTTTTTGATAGTCATTTTATGTATCCAGCAGCTAAGATAACATTGTCACATGGTAGGTATAGGTTCTCAGAAGCAATTATTGAATTAATGAATAAAATACACAATTAATCAAAGACCATGGAAAGGAGAATCAGAAAAATGTTATCCAGATCTGAAAAAAAATTGAACTTCAAATATCACAAGAAGATTCCCAGTTCACCACGCCTTCTACACTCACACTCTCTAGTCTATCATAGCATCTGTTGAGGACATACATGTTTTCCTCTAAGGATAGGAACCTCTAAAGAGAAGGCGCTGCTCTTCATTTACAGTTCAATTCCCTATGCACAGAATATATTAGAAGCTGACTGAGTGACGTGAATTAACCCACATCTTCCTTTTTTAACCCCATGTTTCCCAGGAAGATTTGTAACATATCCCTAACTTGGAATAAAAGAAATGTATACATATGTATCAGGGTTAAAAATGAACTTAGAAACCAAGGAAGAGATAATATTTCAGACCACAGACAAGCTAGAGGCAGACTTTTAAAGTCAGGGCATAGAGAAGGTTTGGCAGCTGCTGGGAAAATCAGGTTCAATCCATGGGGTCTTTTCAGCCAAGGCAAAAGCACTGAGAATTAGCAGAGCAGTGGCTCCCCCTGGAGATTCTTCTTGAAAGCACATAGATTTTAAGCATCCCCCAATAAGCTGTTGGGTAACATATTAGTGTGCTAATCAATTGAGCTATCCGTGATAGTTTTATGTTTAACTGTCCTTGGAGAGTTTGCCAGGAAGGGCATAAGCATGACAGGAACCCCGTCATTCTGAGTCTAGATCTTTTCCATGTCTGCTATCCATCATGCCAATAAGATCACAGAAAATGAGGCAGAGAAGTTCTAGTTTTAAGAGCCCAGGGAGAGAGGGCACTTAAGGACATGCAACCATTATACTTGATAGAGATCAGCAAGGAACGCCAAGAAAACTTTTTTTATGTCAGGGTGATTTGCATGCGAAACTGTGTGCCAAGTTATGAGCATGCCTTTGAGAACTGTGTCAAGTCATTGGGCTCGCTAGCATGCATTCCTTGTGTGTGCATTAGGAAGAATTGTGTACCTAGAAGGAAAAGGTGTTGTGAACAAGGCAGAGCAGTGCTTCTGAAACTTCCTAATCCTGTGACCCTTTACCACAGTTCCAAATGTTGCGGGAAACCCCAACTATCAAATTATTTTGTTGCTACTTCAGAGCTGCAATGTTGCTGCTGTGATCATTTATACCATAAACAGCTGATATGAAGGATATTTGGTTCAAGACCCCCAAAGGTTTTCTGACCCACAGGTTGAGAACCACTGAGTTCTAGGGAAGTAACTTGATAGTTGAATGTGTAATACCTATAAGGAAGTTTTTTCTCACAGAAGTAAGAAAGGGGGAGAATACAAATCTGTAATGTTCCTGGAGAGTGTAATACTTTGGGAAATATATGGCTGACAGTTTAAACTACAGAAAGATGGCAGTAATGAAGAAAGAGTGTGGGAAGAGTATGCCAGCAAAGGAGGAAGGAAAGGGTCCAGGTTTTGTTCTTTTCTTGTCTTTCTTTACTTCCTTATAAAGGTTGTTGCAAAGTCATAGAACCTAGGACCTTCACATTTTCTAGTTCTCTATCTGTAGTCAGCTTGAAGTTGCAGCTAGGGTTCAGTTCCCAGAGACCTGTGTCTTCCTCTTCATGCAGACTAACTTGCTTTGTCTTCCACTGAGCTGCTCCAGGAAGCTAGAGTGGTACGGACCCCCATACCAAGTTCAGCATACAAAGGTAAAGAGAGTAAAGCTGCTGATGGGAACCTACAGGACCAATAGAACGCACAGTCAGTAGAGAAACAACATGACCAGATGAGGGGCGATAGTGAGAGCATGGTACACCCACTGCTGCGGCTTCGATTTTTCCAGAGGACATATTCACGATTGCTTACCTTGTGTTCTCCTTACTTTGGTTCCTCAATCACTGGTGGAAGTGCTCTTGACGATCATTCCCCACTGTTAAAAGCCTTGGGTGTGCACATTCTGAGATACACGCAGCCAATACAGACTCTCCTGTCCAGATACTGTTCACAGACCGAGGAATGAGCTGCAATGCCAAGACAAGTAAAACGTAAGTGGAGATGGTAATTTAGGTCTTCTGTAAGTATAGGGAGAGACTGTAGAGAGCAAGGAGCAGAGTGGGAAAATGGATTGCAGGCCTCTAATTTCATTGAACTAATTGTGAGTCCTTGAAGCTTACTCTCCTCATTATAAAATGAGGGGATTTGTCATGATGCCCTAATGGTGCCAATGTGAGGTAATTAAGTCTATTCAAGAAATAATCCTTATCTTGATTGGGTAAATAGGAGTTGATTAATTCTGCTCTGATTAACCACTGCCTCTCAAAATGTCCTAGAGACTTCTACCAACTCTACCCAGCAATATCCCATCTTTTTTTTTTTTTTCCCACAACAGAGAGTAGAAACACCCTAGTATCTCTCTGGATCGAGATCAGGCCAAGATCCAAATGCACTAAGACATAAACCATTTCTTCAGATGGTTGTGGTAAGTGGGATGGTATTGGCTAGGACAAGATGATGGAGTGGAAAGGGAGGGGCATGAAAGGGATGTTTCTTTGAAACATCAAAAAGACTTTCTACCTCTTTGCTGCCCTTTTCTAAAGACCTCATCTGGCAGCCAGATTGCCTTAATGGCCTGCCTAAAAAGGCCCACCCTGGCCTGACATAGCCAGACACACGCTCCCCGTCTTTGCTTGGTTTCTTTGATGCTGTCACATGTCCCTCATTTTTCACATTTCATTCGTTCCTTGCCTTTAAGCTACAAGGATAAAAGTGCCTGGCATTAAAAAAAAAATCAGCTTCCATTTTTTAAAGGGGCAGACATTCATACAGCCTTTGATTTCTTTGCAGGAGGAAAATCATTACTTTTTTTTTTTTTTAAAAAAAGGAGAGACTAGAGAGGTTTTTTTTTTCTTCTCTCTTCCTTGCCTTTATCCCAACTCCCCCGATTTTCAACAATATGTGATAGCATTGGGTATGAAATGAGAAAGGACTAGGAAATAATTGTCTCTTAGAACACTTTTGCTGCCACAACAGTGTATAAAAAACTCTTGAACATTCATTTGCTGCTAAACAATGACAACAGATAATTAGAACGCTTTAAAGCACTGCACCGCATTCAACATCTGTTAAGCATTGGTTGAAATAGCTGTTTTTAAAACTAGGTGGTATTAAGGAGGAAAGGCACTAGATGGAGTGTAATTTGTAGAGCTTGCAGAATGCATAAACATGTATAAGAGAGATTCAAAGCCTAGTATACAGATAGCATAAACGAAAACAGACCAAACACCTCAGAGAACAGAGAAAACTTTCAACTTGTCTATGTGTAAGGCTCACATAGCAAAATGTGGCCTTGAGGATGCAATTTGTATCACCTCTCCAAAGCAACAATTTTGTTTTGCAACATGAAGGAACACAGAGCATCTGTGTGAATAAAGGACAATGTGGCCCCTACATGGAGTATCTAAACATGAAAACAAGAGGAAAAAGAAGGGATGAGATTTGCAGAGAGGGCTGGGGGCTGCATTCTCCAGCAGGGGCTTAGAACTACAGTGAAAAGAAAATGTCTGGAAATGATCCTTGGCTTTGAACCAGAGCTGATGCTGGATGCTGGAGCTATGTGTAAATGTGTTCGCAGAACAAAAAAAAAAGTCACAAAATTCACAAGAAGAGATTGGGGAGGAAGTTAAGAAACCTCTCACCCAGATAGTGAACTCCAGGAAAGGAAATTGTGCCAAAATGTGGGAATTGAGAAAACTTAAAGGGAAATTACACAAAGTTAATAAACTACAAAAAATCTGGGAACATTTATAGTATCTTATCAGAAATTCTGGATAAATGATCTGAGAATGAAACAGTAAAAGCTGATGAAAGTCAGACAAAACTGACTAAATAAACTTCACAGTCAAAGACTCTTTTGTTGGAAAAATGAGAAAATATTAGTCAACCAGGGCCAGCACCAGTCAAACGAAATTTCTGGGACATCTCCAAAACAGCAGGGACTCGTAAATGATTCTCAAATACACTGCTGGACATGCTTCTCAATTGCAGAGCTCAGTCTGGTAGGAACCAACAGAAGGTCCACATATCAAGCGACAAAATTCTTTAGAAAATTTAAAGAGCCATTTGATGGGCGGTGTTTTTAAGAGGAAATTGAAAAAAAATCACAGAAGTTAAATAAGTATTGACTTCCTTAATTGAATAAATTTTAAATCTCAAAGCAGGAATGTCACACTCAAAGTAATGAAGTAATGAATGCCAAAGTCCCTTGTCATCCACATATATATTGACATGAAACTGCTTTCAATAATAAAAGGTATTCCATAAATGCTTACAAACCTTTTTATAGGGTGATAGTTTAAGATGAAACTATTTATGGTTTTTCTATATTTACTGCATTCTAAGACTGTCCTATTGTCCAGGCCCGTATTCCTCAAAACTCAAGGTGTTGAGTTGAGACTAACTGGCACTGCAAAACACATTCATTGCTTATGTGAGAAACATAGGGAGATCTTGTCTCAAAACAAGAAATATATAAAAATGAATGAGGCTTAGGAGACAACTAAGAGGTACTTTGTCTGATATGCACAGAAGTCTAGGTTTTATCCCATTACTGATAAATTAATAAATTCAAAACTTTCTATTTTTTAAGTCTTCAGAAAATGATACTGGTAATTATTTTAATATTTTTTATGAAACTGATAGTTAAAAATATGAAAGAAAACATAGCAACAACAAAAAGATTGGCTCAATACAAATAGTTATGCCTTGTACTCTTAGTAGAAAAAAAAGTAAAAGCGAGAAGAACTAATAAAATTGTCCCAGTGATGTCATCACGTTCTGGACCATGGACTGATAACTTTTTGAAAAAAAAAGTGGGAGGAAGTAGTCAGAGATAAGGTATCATTGCTTGTGAAGGGACAGGTAAGACTCAATATGGGCAAATCTAAGGGATCAGCACATGGGTTAAAGGGGATCAAAAAGTTATTGAATATTGTTTCCTAGTGATAGTAGCTGAGTTAGATTTCAGTACACTGTGAGTATATTGGACATAGTCACAGTGGAACTGCACAGTATACATAAGGTAGCTCATATCTTGTTTACATGAACAAATTATAACTTCAGAAAGTGGGGAATAATATAAACAAGGACAGGGTCCCATCCAAACACACCATAGAAAGCATGGGATAATCATTTGTGTGGTGGAAAGTGAGCAGGGAGCAAACTACAAAAGGTATACTTGTCTGGCATGCTATTTGGTAACAGAAAATGCACAGAACATTCTGAGGCACCTCAGGAAGACTGTCAAAGATATCATGGTGTGAATATTTGATACTGGCTATGGACTCATGATTTTCCTGTTGTTGCTAAAAAGACCCTAATTCACTAGAGTGTGGGGGAAAATATCAGGAAATCAGATAGTAAGCATTGGGAACCTTCTAACATACTATTTAGTGAAAGTGATGAAGACTCCATTAACAAATGAGAACGCATAAGTCTTCATGTACCATGACCTCTTTGGCAATCTTCTACTTTTCAATTATACTATGCAACATAAATCAGACAATGATTTATAATGCACTTCACTTTGTCAAGTGAAATAATATCATACCAAATATTAAATGATGATATGTTTTTATATTGTAATAAATACAGAATATATAACAATGATATATGGTATTTGATAGACCAAAGATAGATATAGACTGGTGAGCTTGCTCAGTAGTTTGACCAAGCATGACAACTTGAGTTCAATCTCCAGGACCCACATGGTAGAAGGAAGGAACTGACTCTTGAAAATTGTCTTCTGACCTCCAGGGGTACATGCATTCACACACACTTAAATGTGTGCTAAATATGATTAAGAAATAAAATAAAAATTAAAAGCCAAAAATTTAATTGAACAAATGTGGATAATTAGATTATGAGATAGAGACTAGGTAGATAGATAAGAAAGAGAGAGAGAGAGAGAGAGAGAGAGAGAGAGAGAGAGAGAGAGAGAGAGATAAGCCTGTTACAAGGTTATGTGATTAAAAATTGACATTCTTGGTAAGGTAAATAAGTAAAAAAGAGAGAGATTTGAAGAATATCAGTCTATTGGTTCAAATATACAAGGCTGTTCCTCTATCTTCTCTCCCCTTTCAAGGCTTCCAAATATTCTATCTTCTTAACTATATTATATTGAACACAGTATCCTATAAATACAAAAATGCTAGTATATAATAAACACACACAATTAAATCTTATTTGGTATTTTTAATATTTTTATTTTAAAGTTGTGTGTGTGTAAGAGAAAGAGAGAAAAGAAGGGGACTGTGTGGACTTACATCATACATACTACGGTATCTATGTAGAAGCATATTGACCAGAGTATAATCTTGAGGAGTCAGTTCCCTTTTCCACTTCTATGTGGGTTCTGAGCTTTGAATTTAGCTCCCCCTCGTCCCCGGCTTGCATGGCAAATGAGTGCCTTTACTCACTGAACCCTCTAGATGGTCCCAATTTTGATATTTTTATTTTTCTAATTAAAAAATATTACCTAGTTATTTCAGTTCAAGGTATCTGGGTAGTCACTGACCCCTTCTTTCTTTCTTACTCAGTCCAGCTTCCTAGTTAGACCATGTCTATCCAGGAAGTATATTTTTTCATTTTCTGCGGAGTTGAAATTCAGTTAGCACAGCTATGAAGGATGAAAGCCCTGTGGTTGGCTCTCAGGTTCCTATCTTTGCCTTCCATACACTTAGATCTGTCAATTTATTAAGCTCTTTGTGCATCGGAGTTCTCACCTGCGAGCTGAGAACAACAGTAATAAAGCATTTTGGTGAAGTTTTAGTGACTAATGGACATTCAACAAATGTGGCTGCTCTTACTGCTTAGGATAGAATTAGGACAATGAATTTTAGGAAGAGATTTTCCAGAGGCTTATAATAATCATCCATGAAATGTAGTTTCATAGTGTCTTTCAGATTATACTTCATGTATTTTTGCCAAAATTGGCATCTTCCAACTGTGTACAGAATGGCTTCCAGGAACACTAAAGTAACATTGAAGTAGCTCACTGGTGGAGTTATTGTCTAGAATTCTCAGGGACCTCATTTCAGTTCTCATTACTAAAAAGAAGGCTTTTATGGGACTCAGTAACAGATGTATCATTCAGAAACTACTACTTGACTTTCCTCATTGGTCCATTTTTCTCTTCAACCCAGCTAGCTCCCTATATGCTCTTCACCAAATGTGCCCCCGATTTTACTATTTATTTTTATTACTGGAGATGCTTTCACATGCAGTGTCTGTCAATTCCTTCAAGGTCTTCTATGCAGAAATGTTGACTGTACACTAAATACAAAGATGGTGCCTAGTAAACACCGTAACTGCGGTCATCAGTCATCATTTAAGTAATAACAGTACATCAAGAATATGAAGGGAAACCTGCCAATATTGCTGATTTAAAAACAAGGAAACTTATATTACAAAATCTCCAACCAGAAAGTTAGAATCGATTCACAAGTTCATCTGTCTCATTGTAGACCCTGCACACGCTCAATCTCCAACCCAGTCCCCTGTCCTTACACCTTCTTGGGTATCCAGTGTTCTTCAACTAGTCTCCTCTGTCCCTTAAGGGTTAACCTTTTCTTTTTCCTAAATATATTTTGAAAAACCTCTGGCTGTGCTTCCATGTAGTAACCATGCAGTCATCAAAACTAAACGGACTTTCCACCAAAAGTTGCTACCAAAGTTGTGATGTATTCATATGTGGTTTCTTCACATTGAAATTTGGGACATCTCCTTAAATAATGAAACATTCTGCCTTTTATTTTAATGTTGCGGTTTAAACATCCCATTTCCTGGAGTCACATGCATAGTTTCTTATGTCAACCATCAATGCCGATCAAGAGCAAAGGCACAGCTGCTTTACAGAAATCTCTTACTATGCCTAAAGCAGTCATTGTGATGACAAAGTCTGACGACGTTATCTCTGAATTATTAGCACATAGCACGGTGCCTAGTATAAAACAGAAATCCATGAAAAGCAATTTATTGTCAAAGTATACAAAATAGACACTAATAGGCCAATAGGTATGTGTGAGACTCAGAAATTTCTGCTAAAAGAAGATTCCCAACAGCAGCAGAAAGCCACATCACTTCTGATTTGTTCTCATTTTGTTCAAAATATGGCATTACATTCAGGAACAGAGACGCTTATTCATAATGTTAGGGACTCATGTTAGACATGAGTGACTAGCTAGGGAAGCATAGTAAGACCAATTTCAAAATTTAAAACTAACTAAGTAAAAAACAGTTAATCAACAAATAGAAGACAGGGAGAGGGGTGGATGGATGGGTAAATAGATGATAGGAGAAATATTTTCTCCACATAGGTATTTTTGTTGTTGTAGTTTTGGGGTTTTGGTTTTTGAGAAAGGGCTTTTCTGTTGCTTTGAATCCTGTCCTGAACTAGCTCTTGTAGACCAAGTTGGCCATGAACTCGCAGAGATTCACCTACCTCTGCTTCTAGGGAAGCACCACCATCACCTGGCTCCAGGTAGCTTTCTTATGCTCTTGAATATTTCTCCTACTCCTTCTTTTCCCACATATGCACAATGCCATAACAAAACTAGATCTCCTCCATCAGTGTCTCACTAAGATTCCAGCATAGTATTTGTGATACTTTATTTCATGAAGGCTAGTCTCTTTCTGCTTTATTCAGCTCTAGATTCTTTGTGCCTGCCTCAAACAATCGAGGCTAACATCTTTAATAAAGTGGAATGAATTATTAATAAAAATAATGAAAGACTTAACTTCTAGAAAGGAACCTCTCCTCACTCATAGAGAATATTTTATGAGACAAGCCTTGGCAGAAACTGAGGCAACATTGCTCATCCAGTGTATTGTGTGTTAGGTGGTTTTCAGGAATGTTCTTAGACTCAAAGTTATTTCCATGGGAGGATGATTTCCAGTTCTTTTAATTTAAAATAACTTTTCAAACGTAACACTTTGGGGGCCTTCCTGCACAGATCAGGCTAGTAAAATCCCTAGTGAACCTGAAACACAACATGTTCTATTCATTTTTAATAAAACGCATATCTTTTCATCTCGAAATTTGCTTTCAGGATTGCTCCACAACAGTGATTCCTAAATGCAATCATCTGTAGATTGAAATACAGTCACCTGGGGGAACTTACAAAAACACAGATCCCAAAGAAAAAGATAGATGACATAGATTTTTATTCAAAAAAAATCTGTGGTAGGATCATAAATCTAAATTTTAAAGCCGCTTTCTTAAAAAGCCAGATAGACATCTGTCAGTTGAGGAGTGGCAGTTTAGGGCTAGAGTGGTTATGAAGGAGGGAGTCAATGATAGAATCTGAAAGGCAATTTCTCTAGTGTATTGTCATGTTTATAAAAATAATCTACCTGCTAGTGTGTTAAGAAAATGTAAGGGCCGATAGATGCTGAGTGCATTAGAGGGTCTTCATGTTCTCATGCTTCAACAGTTGTCCTGATGTATAACTCAGTTGTGCGCCAATGTCCTTGCCGTGCAAGAATTTCTAATATTCTCTTTGGAGGAATCAAGTGTCTTTCGAAATCCTAACTCATCAAAGACATAACTTTCCAAAAAAAATCAAAGAGATACTTAAAACATAATAATTACAGATGCCATGTCTTGATAGTACTATTGATTGCCCTCCCAATTTGGAAGCTTTCATGGTGCTGTCTGGAGCCACAGAAAGAGGAGACTTGGGGATCTCTCAGTGCTGTTTCTGAAGTGCATGGTGTCTTTAGCAATAAGGACTTACTTTCGACCTCTCAGTGACAACCAAAATCAGTTGAAATAGACTGTATGCTTTGGGAGTCTTTTGAAGAGCCTTGACCAACACTAGAGAAAGGGCTTCTTTTAGTGGCTTTACATTCTTTTTTGTTTGCTATTTTGTTGAGGTTTGGGGTAGTACTGTCAGCCAAGATGAAAAAAAGTTTCTAAAAATTATATATGTATCTTTATACACAGACTGATATGTGTTGTGTGGTTGTTTTTGTGTTTGTTTGTAGGTATTCAAAGCAGAGCATCAGCATCTATCTGGTGATGTGAACTGGAGGTTGTGTATCAAGGATCACTATTCATTTAAGCACAGAAATCTGTATTTGTTACTGTATTAGCAAAATTCAAGCAAAGGAAGGGTCAAAAATGCCTAAATCTTATAGCTTAAACCAGGGCATCTGAACTATTATTTGGTGCTTTCTATAGATAAGCTATACTTGGAGAATTAGAGTTACTAAAAATTTTCTACATAAATAGGCAGCATGAAGAACAAAATGGGGCAAGGAGCCTAGAGAGAAGAGAGGAACAACATAAAGGCAGAAGGAAATGATTGAAAATCCCATATGTAAATATATTGTGTTCACTTGCACTTGTGTATGTATGTGGATACACACACACTATCTACATATCTACACCTATGGATACCTATATACATTTCATATATATGATATCTATATCTATGAAATTGTACCACTTAGGGTGACAGTGTTTGAGATGTTGTTGGTTAGAGGAGAATCCCCCAAAAGAGCCAGGATTTCTCTTGATAGCCTATTGGAAATTGAAGGAAGGAGCATATTGCTGAAGATACCACACACTTTAGACAAAGGAATTGGAGGAATTGAATTGTAATTGTCCTGCAAGATGAGAATTTCCCTGGGGCTGAACTTTTGTAATACCAGGAATTGTGCAAGCTGCCAAGGGAGAAGAAAAACAATCAACAATCATAACCAGCTGTAGCCTCATCAATAACTAGAAATACAAAGAATTCTGAAAAGTACAATAACGACACTGATACCTTTGAGAGCAACCACAACTATCTAATTGGACTTAAAGCCCCCTCAATAGGAGAGAATCCAGGCCTGAAAAACTAAATCTGTCCCACTTCCTATGGTCGGTGAGGGAAAGGATCCTAGAGAAGAACCTACTCTGGTCTTCTCCCTAAATCAGTTTCATTTTGAACTTCATTCTAAATTGGTATCCTTATGCCCACAGCTTAAGTGCTGCTTTCTTTCCTCATCACAGAAACTTTTTGTGTAGCAGATAGAGACCATCACAGAAAGACACAACTAGTCAAAATGCAGAGAACGACTGGCCATGAAAAGCCCATCCCTAGTTGATTCATTCATACACAGTGTCCTCAAGGGCTCAGGGCACATTGAGGAAGAAAAAACAAAAAATAGAAAGAGCCAGAGGACCAGCGTATCAGCTGGAAGATTGTGTTTCCTATCTATGATGAGAAAGCCACATCTTTGAAACTCAACAATATATTTGTCTAGACAAGACCTGAAAAGTAGCAGCGTCAATTAATATAACAACATGGATAGGGCAAATCTCACAAACCCCATCCATCTGGGTAGACAAGGAGCTACCCAGAAAATTAATGGTTGCTGAATGAGAGAAAAATCAATCTATTCAAAGGACCAGCCTGATGACAACTGATCCAGTCTCAAGCTCACCTCTACACACACACACGCACATGCGCGCATGCACACACACACACACACACACACAGCATTAAATTGATCCAGAATATTGCATTCATGAATGTGTGTGTGTGTGTGTGTGTATGTGTGTGTGTGTGTGTGTGTAAAACAATAATGATTAAAGAATAACAGGCCATGACTTTAAGGAGTAGTGGAGTACAGAGAGGGTAGAGAAGAGGCAAGGTGGGAAGAATGATGCAAATAGAGTACTCATACTTGAAACTTTAAAAAACTAAAAAATAATAAAAATCTGAGAAAAATGGGAAACATAATTATTAGAATTAGAAGAATTACTTAGAGTACAAAATTCCATGGACATTATCTTGAACTATTGCATGCTGACACTTAACAGTGCTTATGTGGTGACTCATGAACAAACCCTGCACATTTCTATGAAGTGTGTCAGTGACCCTTTGTGCTTCTTAAGGAGTTCACTCTCGGGGCAAAATGTAATAGCTGTAAAGTGTGACCCTTTGCAAACAACCCTGAAACAAGGCCTGCATAGTCTGCAAAGTGAATTCCAGGACAGCCAGGACTATTACACAGAGAAACCCTGTCTCCAAAAACAAAACAAAACAGGAGAAGGAGGAGGAGGAGGAGGAGGAGGAGGAAGAAGAAGAGGAGGAGGAGGAGAACAAAATGAAAAAAGAAAAAAGAAAGAAAACAGTTAAAATAAAATAATATTAAAAAGTAAAATGATCTGTATAACCCTTTATTATTTTCAATAGGGTTTAATTTTTTTTATTTTTGGAACTGGAAAATAAATGTTATGTATTTTCATGGGTACCACATTTCCAGTAAATATATACATGAAGAATGGTTAAATTCTAGGTAATTAATGGATGAATACCTCATATGTTTGTCATTTTGTGGTAAAAACATTATCTATTTTATCATATTTTTCTTTCTTAGTATATTTTTCTAGGATAAAATAAATTATCATTAGCTATAATTACTATGCTATGGAATAAAATTCTTGAATTTATTTATCCTAAATATAAATCTGGCAGTCAACTCCCTGTCCATTTTTTCCAAATTCCAAAGCCTTTTATTCCCACTAGTCTACTGTTTGCTTCTGTAAAATAAACCTTGTGGATTTCACATAGCAACAATACCATGGGTTGATACTCTTTGTGTTTCTGGCTTGTTCACTTGACATCATGTTGTCATTCAGATTGTCATAAATGACAGGGCTTCATTATTTTTATGGCATAACAACATTCCTTTAAGTATGCATACTACATTTTCTTATCAGTTTATCCATTTATATACAATCAGCTTGATTTCATATCTTAGCTGTGATGAACAATGGGAAAATTAAACTAGGATTCCAAATCTTTTTTACATATGAATTTTATTTAATTTAAAATTATTTAAAGTTATAATATTTCTTTATCCTGCAGAATACATACATGTATTCAATTAAATATGATCATAACCACAAACTCAACTTTCTCCTTCTTGCTTGGTATGCCTAGCAACATGGTTTCCTCCCAAGGACCTTTCTTTTCTTTCTTTCTTTCTTTCTTTCTTTCTTTCTTTCTTTCTTTCTTTCTTTCTTTTTTTTAATTAACCTGCAAACTTTAGTGGGTGTATAGCCAGCCATTCAGTGGAATATGGAAAACTTGTCAGTTAGAACACCCTCAAAAAAGAACAATTGTCCCTTCCCCAGAGACTATCAACTGTCAATCATTCCTCCATAAGAGTTGGAACCCCCATCTATGCTAGACTCTGCTTGCTGGGTCTTGAACAGGTAGCTAACTGACTATAGGAGCTGTGAAGTCACAAGGGCAAGAGCCATGTCATTTCCAAAAAAAAAAAAAAAAAAAAAAAAAAAAAAAAAAAAAAAAACAGCATTCCACAGGACTTCTTCCCACTTCAGCTCTAGCATTCTTTCTTCCAACTCTTCTGAGATGTTCTCTGAGACTTGGGGAGAGGAAATGTTGAAAAAGATATACTATTTAGTATTGGGTATTTGGACTCTTATTGTTGCAGGGAAGGCCGGCTGGTTTGTACTGGCTGCCTGGCTAGTTTAGTCCAGAAATAACCACACAGAAATTGTATTAATTAAATTACTGCTTGGACTATTAGCTCTAATTTCTTATTGGCTAGCTGTTACATATTAATTTAACCCATTTCTATTAATTTGTATATCACCACGAGGTCATGGCCTACCAGTGAAGTCTCGGCACATCTATCTCTGGCAGCAGATCCATGGTATCGCTCTGACTCTGCCTTCTTTCTCCCAGAATTCAGTTCTGCCTTCTCCGCCTACCTAAGTTCTGCCCTATCAAAAGCCCAAAGCAGTTCTTTATTCACTAACCAATACAAGAAACACACAGAGGAGTCTCCTACACCATCTTATTCTCAGCAATTTGAAAGATTTTTTGTCTTCCCATTGCCTGTTGTCCACTGCAAAAAGAACCTTTCCTGATCAAAGTGGAGAACAGCACAATTCTATAGGTGTAGATAGAAATATTTAGAAGACAATTTGACAACAAGACCAGTGAACAAAATAACAATAGCAGATTCTATCCTAGAACTCATGACCTCCATAACTAGGAGTTTTTGTTCAGGATTACTGTTCCAGGAATGAAATTCCTACCCACTAAGCAGACCTGGAATCCAATCAGAAAATAGATTATCAATAGCAGTTGTGCCATTATTGCCCTAATAGGCATATTTTCTCTGACAGGTTGGTATTATAGCACACAGGGTTCAGCCCTGAGTAAGATCACTGATGCTTTCTTCTAGCATCTATCCAGATGTCTGCATAGGACCTTTCAACACCATGAAAGCTAGCTAGGAGGGAGCAGATTTTCAGGTCAATTTGAAATCAGTGTTGCTGGTTTTCACTTCACTTGAATATAATACATACTGTACCATAAGGTAGTGTGATTTAACTTGTTGAAAATTTTTTACAATTTTCCATAATTTGTATATTAATGTTTCACCAACAGTATACAAGTACTCCCCTCCTTTTCTCAAATATGTGTTACCTTTGGTATTATTGATGAAAGCCACCTAAACATAAGTGATGTGATAGCCCTTTGTAGTCTTGATTTGCACTGTCTTGATGATTTGTGGTATTTGGATTTTTTATATAATTTTTAGCCTTTTCTATGCCTTCTTTTAGTCATTCATATTCATTCCCTTTACCTATTTTTATTAAGTTGTCCATGTTGTTGCTAGAGTTGTTTTTCTCTTCCACATATTTGTTATCAATCATTTTCAAATATTTTCTCTCATCTATGGGTTGTCTGTTTATGTTACTTTTCCTTTTGTATAGAGAAGCATTTTAAGTTGATAGCATTTTATCTGTGTTTCTTCGGCTGCCTGTGTTTTTGAGGTCATATTAAAATAAATCTTCCTTTTATCACAAAGAGCAACTTAAAATTTATTGCCCTTAGGCTTTACCCTTCCTGAAATGTCTTGTGAAGGTGTTCTTGCCTTTACTGTAAAACATTTTAAAGTTGCTCACCATATTTTCTAACTTTTAAGAGGAAAAAATGATGATGTCCATGCATTGGAGAAATAAACTTGAAACCTTAAGATCGTCATATCTCAATATCTGGAAATGCACCTTCATTGATTTTTGTCTGTTTTTGTGTTTATAATCACTTGTTCATTTGAGCTGTCATTTAAATAATGACTATTCCCTTGGTAACCTCCAATTTCCCTAGTGTTTCACAAAATGTACGACCTGACACATCATCGTGGTACACATATCCTTAGATGTCCTGAAGGTTGATGTTTGTTTGTTAAGAATTTTAAGATAATATTGACTGCAATTTACCAGGCATCTTCAGACCAAATTGTTGCAATCTTACAAATATGTACGATTTTCTTAATTACTCATTTTTCCAAGAACAAGCGTTCTACCTAGATGAAAAAATTAATAAGGACCTGGGAGATCAAAAGTGTATCTCACAGTAACTGATTAGTTAAGATTTCTCAATATTTTCCTTATATTAATATTCTTGCTGCCAACACGCTTACCTAATCAAAATTTCCCTCTCTAACTACTTCTTTCTACTCAAATATGTCTTTGAATGCTTAGATAAGGAGCACAGATTTTTCCATAGACGAGTGCTTATGAGGAGAAGTTGAACACCAAGTGTTTGGATTAATGTTTATTTTCTGTGCAGGGAACTCATTTGAGGAAGTAGTGGTTGGGAACCTTTTCCAGAAGTGTCATCAAAGGCTTGTGTTGATTAAAGCAAGAGCAAGAAACAGAATGAGTCAAAGAAAGAAGGCTTTCTCTAAGAACCCATTTTTTCACCCATGTTGCCTGACCTCCTGAATGTGTTTAGGTAGTTAATGGTCTCTTTGGCAATATCTTACAGACTGAGACCTATAAAGGAGAGGAACAACAGAAGCAAAGTATGAAGGAGCAAGGTGACCTTAAAGGAGCTCTGAATAAGAGGCACAGACTTGTCAAACAACATACTGGCTTTTGTTCTGAAGAAATCAGCCCACAATACCTTCTCTTTTGTCTTGATTTTGGTGTTCTCAGTCTCAAAACTTACATATGCCAACAAATGCTCCATCAGTCAGATATATCTCTGAGTTTTAGTTTCTTTATTTTTGAATCAAGATTTCCATAAGTAGCCTAGGATAGCCTAAAACCCACTCTGTAACAAAAGCAGGTTTTGAACTGATGGTGCACCGGCCTCAGAATTCTGAATAACTGGGGGTGTGTCATCAAGACTTGCAATTTATTTAATTTATAAATATTTATTTTTCTATCCATTTTGAAAGTTAAAATAAAAAACTGATGAGAAAAATATTTTGCTTACCTTGTGCTCCCAAGTGACAAATATGTGTTTTCCACTGATGGATAGTTCAGGAGATCAAAATATACTATGATTTGAATGAGAATGCCTTGCCCCCAACAGGCTCATAAATTTGAACATTTGGTTACCAGGAGGTGTAATTCTTTATGAAGAACTAAGAATTGTAACATTGTTGGATAAGGAGCATCTCTGGAGCTTTTGGGTGATCAGATATGTGCTCTCAGCTACTGCTTCAGGGCCACACTTGTCTGCCTGCCACCTGGCTGCACACTGTGATGGTCATGGACTAATACTCTGAAACTATGAACAAGATGCCATTAAATGCTTTCTTCTAAAACTTGCCCTGGTCTTGAAGTCTTTCCACCACAGTGGTCAACAGTAACTAAGACACATCCATCACCGCCTGTCACCTGTTTCTTCCCACACTCTCATTTATAGTGTTCACTCTCTGATCCATCTCGCCTTTTCTCCCATTTCTAGTACTTCCTTGGGTTTGAGGATTAGTTCTAAATTTATATTCCCCCCCCCATCTGATCTGTCTGCTTTAAATCTCTTCCACTTCTGAATGTATATGCATATTTGTAAGCACATAAGATAAAAACGTTCATACTTATGCACATTTAGTACGTTTGTATATTCATACACATTTACACAAGCATACACATCACAAAATGATCACCCTCAAAGAAAAATCATATACTTTTTTTGGATTCAGTACTTGCTATGTTTATCATTTAGACTCTAAACTTTTCTCCCAACATTCAAGACCGCCACTGGTTTATGTGTAGCATCTCCTACAGAAAACACATTTTGTCATATATCCTCAAATATTGTTTTAAAAGTGTGCTTATCCTACCTTATTTATACAACTTCACAAGCCAGAGCCAATATTTTATATATTAGATTATTCTCCAGATTACTAGGACACTGTCAATCATATAGTAGTTACAAATTAAAGAATTACTAATTAAATTAGAATTGTCGATATTTTAGCAGTAATCTTATCTATACCATGAAAAAAAATCACTTTCTACAATTCATCATGAAATTATATTGTTTCAAAAACAAAACAAAACAAAATAAACAAATAAGCACAATCCCTCAAACCAAAAACTTCCAGAAGATTTACTATACTTATTGTCCCTGGATAATTCTATGGTTTCTGCTTTTATTTTGTTTTAGAATTTTAATTCCACACATGTCATTTATATCATGCTACTTCACGTTTCAAAAGGCAGAAGACTCCCTGAAAGGCCCTGTTGGAGAAAGACCAGACATTTTTTGAATTTGCTAAATCTCAAGAAGCCTGTAGCATGCTGCCGTCTGGGAGCTTTCTCGGGTGGCATTCATGTCCTCCATATTGGCTGGATCAACTTCTCTTCCATCACATACACAGGTCTCTGCATTGATTTGCGGCTTCACATGGCTTCTTATCCAACATGGAATCCACATATCTGTTATTGTAAATCTTTTTTATAGTTCTTAAATCTACACCTTTCAAATTACTGCTTCTTTTCCTAATCAGTATTTTATGCAAAGCCTCAACATAGGAATTCAAATGGAGTTATTTGATAGAATACTTCAATCTGCACCTGTACCTCTGGCACCTATTGACTCTCTGAGGAAAATGACTTTTAAATCATGACTCAGTAGGTACAGGCGCTTATGTGGGTTCACAGGATGTTTTTTTGTCAGAAAAGTTACCCGTCCGTCAACTTCGCTGTTGTCTATTGCATAAGACATGAAGTCTAAATAAGGTTTAAACGTGAAAATATCATTCACAACAGTAAAATTTCTAAGGGTTTTATTTTTGGGTAGTCAGGTCATCTATATTAGAATTTCAATGTAAACATATGGAAATCTGATACGAGCCTTAAACTATCAACGATAGACAAATATTTTCACTGATTTTTCATTTTTTGGAGCCCATATTATCTTAAAGTACAATAATGAAGAACAATGTGATCCCTTTCTGTTCCTAGGGGCGGAAATATCCTACATCCTCCTGAGAAAATAGTAACAAAGCTAAAAGAAAATGAGGCTGTCAGTCTGAGAGTGGGGAGGTATGGAGAGTGAAGAGACTGAGTCCTGGGCTGGAGGGAAGAAAGGGAAGGGAGGAAAGTAATGTCACTTCATTTTAAATTAAACAGAAAGAAGTTAGAAAATAGCTAAAGATTTCTTCTTCCTCTGAGTTCCTCTTTAAGCTAGATAGTTTGCATTAACTGCTTGTTAGACAAACAAACACAAATTTTCTGTGATCCCAGAACCAGCGCAGCTGACTGTGTTGCAGAGATGGTTAACGGTACAACTGTGACCCTAACAGAGAGAATTTGGTGGCTTGGCTGATTGACTGGTCATTTGGTTATCTTGTTGGCTATATCATCTTTTCACCATTTTAATACAGGAAATCATTGCAATAATTGAACCAGAACAAAATAGAAAAGATTGGAAATTGTTCTTTGATATATAATACTCTTTGTTAATTTTGTGTTGCATTTCAGTTTCAGGAAGTAATGATCTATATAATATTAACATTTTCATTTTTTTTATCTTGTATTTTTTCCCTAGAAACCAGTCCCTCCTACTTATTTTGAGGGCATGGTTTATTTATTTACCCAACAGTAAATTGCACCATTTCCTACTTCTGTGAACACAGTCTTTGCACATGTAAACTGTTCAATAAGGTAGCTGGAAATTCTAGTTACTCTATTTCTGTGTTTTGACTCTACTGGTAAGTGTGATGATTGAATTATCTCAGGTAAGTTTGAGTCTCATACGGAGCTATAATCTAGGTAGAGCATTGTTCAAACGAGAAATATGTATCGGGAATATTTACATCAATTAATTAAACTGGTTGTCTCTTCAAGATATTTTAATTAGTATCATTCTATTTTATTACTCTGTTTGAAACAGAAACATAAGTTTTCACATGCTTCAGTAGGATTTCATTGGTTTACAGCGATCATTCATACAATATTCTATACATTTTACTGAAAGCACTAGGAACCCTGGCGTTGTTTCTCAACACACACACACACACACACACACACACACACACACACACACACACACAGAGAGAGAGAGAGAGAGAGAGAGAGAGAGAGAGAGAGAGAGAGAGAGAATGCCTTTGCTCTGAGTCATTCTCCAAAGACATCTACTTGAACCAATATGGCCCTTGCCTTGATCCAGCATTTCTTTGCATTCTGATTCACAGAATCACTCTAAGGTATATGTTTCTGTGGGGGTTTGTGATAATTTGCTTCAGATCTGTCTCCTTCGAATTTCCTGTGGGCACATAGCCGTCTCAGCATCAATTGATCAATGCCTACTGACTCTTCCTTCTGGCATCCCAGAACTGCTCTGGATTTTTTTTTTTTTTGTACAATCAAAGACAAAGATAGTTAAGTCTTCAACTTAGGAAAATAGCCTAAATGGGGAGAAACTAAAGGAAGATCATCATGATCTCATTTGTTTGGAGTCTAGTCTAATACACTATGAGCAAAGGTGGTCCAGGAAGGATAAATAATACACCCAGTGAAAAATGTTTAATCAAGAACACATTCTTGGAATCTAGATTTTTCTCCTATAATAATGAAGTGACTATTCGAGAATATGGGTGGTGGAGAGTTTGTCATGCCTGGATGTAGGAAGAATTAATTTTAAATTCCCATGTTGTTTTTTCACAACTGTAATTATCATAGAAGTTTAAGAACTGGAACAAGCCTAGATGTCCATCAACATGTGTGGATAAATAAATGAACATATGCATAGTGAAATTTTATTAAGCTACAAAGTGCAACGAATTCCTGAAAATTTAGGAAAAAGACTGGACCTGGAAATTGATATGTTAAGTGAAATGCATCCGATTCAGAAAGAAAAAACACCTATATTTTCTTTCATATGTTTGTCTATACCTTTAATTTTTATATGTGTGCATAAAATTTGTGTGTGCATTACACATGTGAGGAGTATGTAGCTGTAGTTTACAGAATTAGAAATGATACATTGAGAGCGACAGGAGCGGGTTTAAGTAGGGTTGGAAAGAGACAGAAGGTAGTAGACAATATTCTCCTAGAAGCAGAAAAGGATCTGTGGATGGGAGGAAGGAGGGTCAGTGGTGGGGGAAGACAAGGGAGGATATTAAGACAAGAGTAAAATAAGAACAAAGTATGCATGAAAGAGTATAACAAAACCTGTTATATTGAATGTTAATTAAAATAGCTAGTAATAATTTTAAAAGAACAAGATCAGATAATGGGAAATGGCTTGAAGTGAAGAATAACAAGCCCGACAAGCTTCAAATCAAGGGAGGGAATTTTGTGTTAGCTGAATAAGGTAATGAGAGGGTCATTTGAAAAAGATATTGGCAGAATTTGTTTATGGTTTGCAAACCACTGCTTATGATGTTGATTTGTAGGTACTGCTTTAAGCTGCACAGAAGTAACTACAGATCAGAAATACAGAGTCTTACCTAAAGACCTTATAATGTAGCATTTTACTCAGGATGGTAATTGGAAATAGGGAGGGGACATACGGCATATGACTGAACTTAATAGGACGCAGTTGTAAAGGCTAACTCTTCAGATGCGCTTTAGAAAATTTGCTGTGCTGTCTGTGCTGAATAACTCGCATGGTCTGTGAGTAAGACAAAAAGAAATGAGTTCAGTAAAAGACAAGAAAATTGTAATTACTACTATTATAAAGTCTCTCTTCAGGTTTGGAGAATAATGGAATTCGAGTGACATTTTTTGGGGGGTCAGGACTACGTTAAATAGTTGTTGCTCTATACCTCTAGGGTGAGGTGACATCTAAGGATATGGCACATAGAATGTTTAGACTCACAGCAAATAAAAGACACCATATGAAAACAAGGGGTCATGATGAATAGTTATAATCATAATGGTTGTTTTTGTTGTCTTCAAACATTTAGACAAACTGACTGTAGTACTAACTCATACTTTTGAGTCATAATAGTAAGTGTTTCAAGTGTTAAAACCTAAATTCTTCGGAAATAAAAGAGACTACTTTGGTTATCATCTGTTACAGTACACAAATCTGGCATTTTCTGATTTGGAAAAGTTCTGAGTCTGGAAATTAACTGTCATGGGATTATGAGAATCAAAGTATTTAATCAAAATCCCAGAGAGTTTTTGAAAAGGGGTTGGAAATAATGTGGTTCAAGAGCAATGTCACTGAAATGCCTCTTCTGAAGAAGGAGTGATGGAAGGAGAGGAAGGGAGTGGGGGAACGGAAGGTTGTCTGCCCAGCTGAAATCTAGGCAAGCAGAAAATCTCCCTCTCTCTCTTGGATTCATCCACTCTACCAGACTTAACACCCACTGTTAATCTGTGTCTTTACTTTCAACTGAAAAATTTGCTTTGAAATCCTTCTGCAAGGCACAGGTACAGCTCTCTAAAGTTTCTAAACATTTTATTCAAAAAAAAATGAATATCAACTTAATCTGGCAAGAGTCGGTAGGTTTGTATCAGTGGGTTTTCTGTTCTTTAGTTTAAACATCCCTATTCCTGATACCAGATACGGCGTTAACAAAATGCTAGCAAACAATTTACATGTCTCTGAATTCCCTTAGTTTAGCGGATATTTGGTACTGGTCTACCAATTCTAGCTACTGTTTTTTGACTAATATATCTTTGTGATCTACAGGATCTCCAGTGAAAGCTGGTGCACTACAATAGGCGGGTGTATATTATATTGCTTAGCACTGAACTATGGGTGAAAAATTAACATAAAGATAGTGAGATTTTTCTACTTTCCCTCTGTTGCAAGAGATCCAATATTGTGTCCAAAATTACCATACAGGCTCTCTCTTTGGTTTTACCTGTTTTTCTTTCATTCTTTCAATATTTACGGATTACCTTTCTTTTACTCAACTCTATTCTTCCTCGAGAACTATATAATAAGATACTCTTAAACTTTTCAAGTTTCACCACAGAAAGAGATCTAACATGGCATTTGAGGCCACATAAGATTCAAGCACAATGGAATAAGTAATCTGCAGATTGGTGAGAAGTTTGTGGAAGGATTCTCTACACTTTGTTTACTTTATTTTATTTGAGCACTCTTCTTTTCTATCCTTGCAACCATCGTTTTCACTGCTTTTCAATGGACAGTGTGGATGTGGAAACTTTGTTCTGTCTTCTGCCTAGAAGAGGGACAGGAAACACTTCATTCAGCAGTGCTAATGAAAGTAAACCAATTGTAGTTGAAGTGAGATTATTGAGCAAAGCCCGAATCATGACACACAGCATCGATAACACTAATGACTCTGGAAGCAATCCTCCTTGAGAATCATTGAGAGCCACCAGGTGCTTACATTTCTGTCCCAGATCCTCTCAACAACATTGCTAGCATTTTCATGGGAAGCTTTCAAATGCTTTTCAGCCTAGATTTGAAGTTGCCATCATCCTTACTCCATCTTCTATTCTCTATCTCAAGTTAAAGCAAAAATAAAAAAAAATCAGCTGTTTAAGAAGTCAAAGCAACAGATTTCACACTAATGTATGTTCAGTACCTATGGATAGTCTTACATCTAGGAGATATCAGAAACACTGACTATCAAGTAAAAAAATAAAAGAAACATACCTTAAATTATTTTTAACGAGATAATGGGAATAAAACTAGAAAGTCTTTAAGTAATTAAATTTGCTAAACATCAATTTCACTTCTTAGCAATTTTCCTGGATAAGATTTTGTACTTTATTCTGTCAAATTATGGAAGACTGTGAACTTCTTGACATTCACCTTTAATGACTATACAGCTAGAAAGGCACACTTTGGTCACAATCCTGTAGCCAAATATTTGTCCCATAATTGACATGTAACATTTTAAGTGATGCTCATTGAATACGGACAGGGAAGAATGCGACAAAATAATTTACCTTTATTGTGTTATTAGCTACTACATGATTGTGAATAAGTCAAAACTAATGGGACTGGGTAGTAAAATAGCTAGTTTTATGGTTTATCAAAGTTTTTATGCATTTCAATTCTTTCTATCCTTTATCTATCCATCAGGTACTGTGTTGAACTCTGAAGAGGTACTGATGAAACCATTGTATACAGAAGAATTTTTCTTTCTTCTCCAACTGTTCCACACAGTCCCATCTACTATAGTACCTTTTTTGTCACCTCCCCTTATTAGATACCCATGGGGAATGGTTCCTTCAAGGATAGAATATCCCAGAGGTGGCAGCTTAGGAGTCCGAGCTGACTCTGAAAGTAAATGTCAGTCCTATTTTATTGGCACCCAGGGTCACAAGCAACTGTGCAGTAGCAATAATAGTACTAGTATTTGCTGACAAAAATACTTTTTCTTTTCAAACTCATAACTAGAAAATAAAAGTATCAAACAAGGCTCATCTACTGTTCAGTCAGCTGGTGTTTATTTGAGGGAAAAGCAATGAGGTGTTGCTGTTGACATATGTGAAATAACATTGTGGTGACCAGACCCGTGTGTCTACTTAACCCAACAATTGTCTCATAAGCATGTAGTTTCTCCAAAGGTGAGATAAATGTGCTTCTACATCTGTATGAAATGTTCTGACCAATATAACTTGAGGCAATTGATAGCTAGGATTTGACTTCTTTGCTTCATTTTTTTTTTAAATACAGACTGAAAAAAATTGTAAATTGAATCTTACTTATGTTATACCTATGTTCTAGTGCAGTGGTGCTTCTGTTGTCTTATCAATTCTTAGTGTTTTCAAGGCCTTAACACTATGGTAAAGTGCACAGATCAAGTGAATTAAAAATTACCAAGAGTTCTGGCCTCATGTCTGTGATTTTTCATAGATGAGACTTAACCACCTTAATTATCAGTAACTATGGACTGGAATTTACTATAAAATTGCCAATGTTCATGGTCTAAGACAAGAAACACAAGCTTTCCTTAATCGCACATACATTTATTTTGAAAGTTCGCTGAATGTTTGGTATTAAAAATGAATGAGCATAGTTTCAAGAAGCCCACTGTCAGTAATCAATGGCACGCGTGGGGAGAAAAATAAATTAGATTTTAAAAATCTGTTCAGCTGAAAAGTTCAGTGCTCCTACTAGTCCTCCGGAGAATGAACCAGCTCTTAGGAAATAGAGTTGTTTGGGAAATATGTCGTAAAATGACTAGAAGGTTTTAAAAACTGAGTTTAGGTTTTGGAAGGCCTTCCTTGTAAACACCAATGGCTTTCTCTTTCAGGAATGGAATTGTTGTCTTGGTATTATGGAGCCCTGTGCTTACTGAGCATAGGAATAAGAGCTGAGGGCTGTCCATTGACCCATTCTTAATACTGAGAGGTAGGGCAGGAGGATGTGAGGGGAACAAAACATGCTTTTAAAATTTACTTATTTTAACATATCCTGTGTGTTCAGCCCTTGCTTGAGATTGTCTGCCCTATCTTGTTTTCTGTTCGGGATATAAGCTGAAAAAGTAACACCGACCTTTAAGAATACTAGTTCCACAGCTACATTCCCTACAGACAGTTTAGGAAAAAAAAATAATTTAGATTTTAATGTTTCTTGCCCTTTTCCCCCCTTTTTGCTCATTTGGTTATTTCAAACCTAAGTGTGCCAAATAAAGTTATTTCATCAATGAATTCATTTAAAGGTTCTTTCCCTGGCTTCTCAAAATAATGTCCATTTTTATAAAGAACAACCACAAGATTGCACAGTTGCACCTAGAGTGTAAAGCTTCTTAATGGATCCTAGTCTCCTCTGGGATAATTAAATTAAGAAACTGTGCCTACTGACATCTTATCTAATCCACAGTGGCTCCTTGATCTCCCCTAAGCATTAGTCAGGAATGGTGGAATTGCAGGCATCAGCGAGGGAGATGTCCAAGTCACTGAGGCTGCCCTGCCCCATCAACACTCACCATGGCTCAAGCCCATGGTCAAAGCCCAGGGGTATTTCCATCAATCCGTGCCAGAACTCAATAAGTTAAATTCTCAGGAATCAGATGTGTGCAGAGCCCAGCACAAGGAAATGTTTTCCTCCACAAGACTTTCTGGGGGACATTCTTAGAGGCTGTAAACATCAAAATAATCTCATTAAAATTTTCCATCTTATCTTTGCAATGAATTTCTATCAAAGGACATCTTGGCAGGGATGGTGAAGGGGTGGATTGATTGGAACATAACTGACAATGAAATGATGGTGTTTTTTCCTCTCTCATTTCAAATGTAAATGAAGGTTCTTTGATTCTCAGGAAATGCAGCCACAGTTCTGCCTCCCACCATGGCACTGGGGGATGATCCTCCAGGGATATTGTCTCATGCCTGGCAGACGCATGGGCCAATAAAGAAATGAAAGCTTGCAGGGAGTCTCTCCCTAAACAAACACGGTAGTGACGCTGGTAGTGGAGTTCTTTGTAGTTCTTTGAAAAAGGAGCAATCAGAATTTATGTCAGACAGTATATGCGAAATACCTTTCTAAAGGGCTTGCAGTGATCAGTCCTTCATCTCCAGGAAGGTGGATTCAGCGTGCTGGGGCAACTGAGGTAATGTTGGTCTTCCTTTGATTTTACTTAGGCATCATACTTCCATCTCTTGGTTTTATGTCTGCTTCTTCTTCTCTCGCTCACCCTTCTCTCACAGCCTAATGTTCCTTGTCCTGACGACTATTTCTACTTTTCCTGCTCTGTATTTGGTCTTCACATTTACACTTAGATCTCTGTCTCCCACTTTAAAGAACTGGCCTTGTCTAACTACTTCACATGTAGGGAAACAGGCTAGTGAATACTAAAGTACAAAGCACCCCCAGATTATCTCTCCATAGGGGCAATGCACAAGAACTGTCTCGGTCACTGACTATGTCCTCTATTTATTTCGCTTGAACGGTGTTGAGTTCAATGCAAGCTTTCAATGGATGGCTGGATGAGGAGATGGATATATAGACAGTGCAAAAACTATGACCCTTCTTAAGATACAAACATCGAGAAAAGGTCTTATCATGTAGTAAGTCCTATGTAGAGGCAGCTGTAATGACATAAATTGGCATATTTCTCCAAAAGTGTAGATTGCTTAATGTTTATTTGTTTGTCTGTGCCTGCGGGTTTAGTATCAGCTCAATCCAGCATTCCTTCATTCACTCCTTTACCATGTCATTGAGCAATGGCATGCAATTGTCTGTGGAATAAGACAAAACATAAAGATGACTTCCTACCTTCACCAAACTTCCTTTCGGTGGATGGAATGGACAAGATAAGGTGTACGTATACATCACATGCATACAAATACATCCTCACAAAACGTCTTCAGGTGACAGTAGAATTTAAGGAGATTAAATAGCAGCGCTAAATGGATAATGAGAGCCTGGTTCTGTTATGAAGGGAATTGAACACTCCAAAATGAAAAGAAATCAATCACAGCCAGGGCATGAAAAAAACAGTCCATGGATTAGCAATGCAAGGTCCTAGTGCCAAAATCTTGGCATATTCATAACACAAGATCAAGGGGAGGGATTAAAGTAGATGAGACTCCTGGGGTAGAATATTGCCAGCCTGCTAAGACCAGCCTGCAACGTCCATATTTCCATTAAAATTGTACGCAACCTATCTAAACAACTCAAATTTGATAAGTGCATATAAAACCCCCTCTTTTCAATTACCATCTCTTCTTTAGTCTATTTCTGAAAGAACAGCGTATGTATATAAAAGGCATCTGCCTCTCTTTAGTTGAGCTTCTGATTAATACAGTTTTAATCCATCTATCTAATTCTGCTTTGCTATTTTCTTTCTTTATCCTTCAATTGCTCCACTGGGTGGGGGGTCTGGAGGGCAAACACATTCATTATGTTGCCAGAAAACAAGATAGGAATTGCACTGCAGGGGACAAAATTAAATTTACAGCTTTCCCTTGTACATGTCATAAACTATTGATTTAACACAAGGAGTGCAAGCTGTAATGATGGGGCAACTGCAATGCGGAGCTGAGCTCCGGCTGGGGGGAGGCCAGGAGTGAATGCAGATGAACCTGGCCAGCAGCAGAGACCAGCACCTGCCCCAGGCAAAGGGAGAAGGAGGCCAGACTTGGTTCCCGTACCATGCGTGCAGAGTTTCAAACAAGGACTATCACCTGCTGACATCGTGCGTAAATAAAGCACTGGGTGATCAACGGATGGAGTAGAAGGTGGATTCAGTGAGCGTTTGTGTAGAATATACGTAATTGTACATCATGTGAGAGAACATAGACCCAAATGGGAACTTTTGAGAAGTGACATGTGACAAATCAGGTCCAAAGAGGCAGATAGGCTGATAAAGGATTGGTTGACGTCTCACGGGTCCTCCCTGATATCTCAGCTTCTGCATGCTCCTCCAGCACAGTATTCTGATACAACTGCTGTTTTGTGGTTATCATTCTCACGAAAGCAGACTTAAGAACAGAAAGTTCTTCACATTCACTCAAGTTTCTGAAGTGACAGAGAGATGCTCTATGTGATACAAAGAGATGCTCTATGTATATGTGTAGAGGAAATGACCCCATATCCACTTCAAAAGAGATGAGATTACTTACAAAAATATCTTCTCCACACTCAGGTCAGGTCTTCATCCTCAAACATGTTATTGGTCTTCAATGCTAGTTGACTCTTCTGCACGAATGAGAGGGAAGGGAGTCAGGAATCACAGAAAAGGAGAATGGACTAGAAATTTTAAATCTGTACGAACACTCTGTTTCTCTATCCATGATGATAGGGCACCACTGGGTGCTACATAAGGTGACTCTGGAAATCAGATGCTCTTCATTAATAACATTTTCAGTAAGCAAACACTGCCGGTATTTAAGAAGCATGATGTGTAGTTGGGTCACACCATTGCCTCATCTTCATGCAAATATTAGCACACCCATTATTCAAAATATGTAGCTCAAGATGACTACTTAGCAAACAAAATTTTAAAATATGAAACAAAATAATAATAAACTTATTAAATATAAGTTTATTAAACTTATATTTAATTATATATAATTATATATAACTACAAAATTATATTTGTAATTATTTATATTACAAAAGAAATATAAACAAAATAATAAACTAATAAACTTTAACCTCACCTATAATTCTGTCTAGCTCTCAGAGAAACCCATGTCTGAATCTTTCAAAATGTGAATTCTTCTTGAAGACAGGGAAATGTACATGTTTAACTGACTTTAGGCTTCACCTTTTCATTTGCCATGCCCCATTTCTCAAATATTTTTGTTGTTATTGTTTTTCCTTGAGAGACACAGAAATTGCTAGTCCTCCATTATTTCTAAAGGGTCCAGAGAGTCCAGGGACAGGAGATGTCGGAGAGCGATAGCATTCCAGAAGAGACCTAGTTGGTGCTTCGCAGGAAACACCAGAAAGTAACCAAGCCTGGAATTTCTTTTAGAATCAAAAGGTCATATGGCTTTTTCCAAAGTGGCACATCCAGTGAAATCACAGCCTTCAAATTATAGATATGCCCTCGTGAGTGCACATGCAGGGGCAGAACGGTGGGGCTGTATGTGCAAACATAGCTGCAGAAGTCAGAAGGTGCCAATCATTTCCTTTGCTTTGAATTAAGTTGGTAAATCCCTCTTAAGAAATACTCTACAAACATGGCATTAAGATTCTGAGTAGCGTGGTATTGTCAAGTGTGCTGGGATTAGGCATTAGAAAAGTCAAATTTTTAATCCCAAATATTTTACTGACATCTTAGAAACGTGCAGACTTATGAGTCGCTGTTTTTCTAAATCAAGAAAATTCCGTCGGCCTAAAAGTGAGAGCCTGCAAAGGTTTATAAAGCAAGGAATGTTACACAGATCCTTTATGTAACTTCCTAATAATAAATGGCTTTTCAACTCTGATTGCAAAGTTTGGTTTTAAACAACAAAGTTATGAGTTCACCAAGCCAGTCCTATTCCTAACATCATCAGGGAGGGATTTAACATTGTTGACTCCAGAATCGCTCCATGTTGCTTCTTTTCTTCCCTACTGAGGGCCAGTGTTCCAGGCAGGTTCTCCAAGGGCAGGACTCCAAGCAACTGTAAGCTGCACAGGTCATGGAGCATTGCCAGTGCCAACCCATGCACAAGACACGTGCACACCAATCACAGAATGGCTAAAACAATTCTCTAAGACCACTTATTACCAGCCACATGAGGTTGTCTAAGATGTTAGTCAGGAGAGCTGTAATTTATTGTAGCCTGCACTTGAATTCATTTTCATATGCCAAAATGCTAATGTGAATGTGAAGAGAGAACCTTTGTCTCTCCGGGCAAAGGAGGCAGCGGATCCATTAACGTTCTTTCTTTTCTGCCCTACCTCCCCTTCATTTTCTTTTCTGACATGATTATGCACTCACTCCTCCATCCAAATCCACAATTCCCAGCCTTCGCCTGCCAATCTCCATCTACTTATTCTGTCTACGTGTGTGTCTTTGTGCGCCTCTGCGTTTTCTATTTTTGCCATCGAAATGCCTCTCAAAACAGATCCAGTAAAAATAAGACTCACCTTCCTGCTCTCTGTGACCATGGGAATCCTACTACAGTTTGAAAAGGATCTGGTGTGTCATATCTTTTCAATGAATGGCTACTCCGTGTTTCTGTGCTTTGCCTTAGAAACTTTTCATGTATTTATTTATTTTGCCATTAACTCTAACTATGAGACAATTTGGAAACTCATTTTCTTCTATTAAGATTGTCTTGACAGTAAGCGTTTTCTTATTAAATAGAAATATTTGGCAGAAAATGTTTCCTGCTATTCTTATTGAGACTTATGCAATAGTCCTTCTTTCATCATTGATAATGATGCAGTACAGAAGCAAACTTCAGCCTTCTTCTTCACCCAACCCCACCCCACCCCCCAAAAAGTGTATTCTTCAGTGAACTCTTTAATATGACAGTCATTAGCCACGTGTGACAATTCAGTCCTAATTGCAATGAAATGTTATGGCAAACTCAATTCTTTCTTCAAAGGGGTTGCTTCTCTAGAACTCCTTAGTCAGACATGGTTAGTGACAACTGTATTGAGGAGAACTGCACTCAGCATTTCCATCAGCACAGAACACGCTGCTGTGCAGCACAGTGAAGATATTTTTGCTTAATGCAGTTGTAGATCTGGTCCTTCTTATTAAGTATGCAGATGTCTGCCCTAATTCGAGACCTACTAAAGCAGACTCTCTGGGGTATGGCCTTCAACTATGCATGGTAACAAATCTCTCGAATGTTCTTTATGTGCAATGGAGCTCAAGGATCTCTCCTGAAGCAGCTTTGCATCCATTACTCATTTACACACCAATCACCAAAATGTGGCCACATGTATTATACTTAAAACAATTCTTCCCTTGTTCGTTTCACTTTTATTATTCTTTCTTCCTTCTTCATTTTTTTTCAAGACATGTTTTGAGAGTGAATTAAGTTAATTACTATTTAATAACTAAGTGGTTGGGTTGAAGTGACTAGGAAAAACTATTATCTCTCTCTTTGTTGGGAGTGGCAGCAACACTGGCAAACCCCAGAGAATATAGTATCTAATGCAGGAGCACCTGAGGAAATATGTTTCAATGTTGGTTGTATGTATCAATAAAATTTCCAATAAAAATCTCATAAATCATGAAGCCCTTCAAATCTTCAGTGAAGCCCTTTGGTTCTTTGACTCTTATTGGCACTCTAAGTTATAAGAAATGGGAACCTCATAGTTCGGGGGATAAAGAAAGACTTAGAAATTAACGTCACATTCCTGTACATGTTTTCCCCTGTACCACAGAATGAGCATTTTGCACGGTGTACACACACCTTGTTCTTTGCTGGGTCAGCTTGTCTGTTTTGTCTGGGCATAATCAAGAAGTTTTACATCTTATTCTAGTAAACAGAAAGACTAAACTGGGTCAGTAAACTGGGTGCAACTGAGGACCTCCAGTGGTTGACATTTTTCCTCCTCTGGGGCTGCCCGCCCAATCATCAGAGACTGAAGAACCTTGTTTCTTTACCTAGAGTTCCTTTTGCATGGAGCATCTTTGCACAGGTCCCAGTCCTGCTCCTAAAGGCTCCTTTGGATAGCTAAATTCTCCGCCTTCTCTACTTTCACACAGCTTGAGACAACAAAGCACATTCTTCCAAGAGCCTTCCTCTTCCCAGATAGCATCCTTATTATGACTTACTTTATCCCCCTAGTCTCTCATTCAAAAATGTCCAGTTTTCTTATATCATTTTAAAATGTACCACCATACATGAAAATCTTGACTTAATTCATAACCTTTGGTAGCAATAGCCCCACGACATCGTACATCCTGCCACCCATCAGTCAGGCATCCTCTTATGTGAGCTGCGAATTATCATGACATCCTTCCTAGATCCCAAGTGAACTTTTTACATTTTCTTTATTGATTGTTTGTATCAGTAAGTTTCAAAAAGGAATACTCAGCACCCCTTTCCCCAGTCCCACCTCAAATTCACAGCATTTTGTGTCAGTTTCAGCCTTCTTTTATTCAGCCTTCAAGATTTCAGCACTGACAGCTGCTCCTTCCCATGACAAGTAGTATACAGTGAACCGATCAGCTCGAATACAACTCCGCTGTGAAGGTCTCTTTTCCCTTCTGAAATGTTCTCTCCTGCCGTGTGGGATTACAGCTTTTCCATCCCCTGCCTCGGCATTCTGAATGAGACCTAAAGAGAACTGAAATTTTCACCAGTGTCCTAAATCACCATTATTAAGTCCAAAGAGCACATCCCGTTCTGGAGAACTGCAGCAGCATATGGGCGGCCCTCTGCACTTCATATGTTACCCATCACATTATGGAGCCCTGCCACATGTTCCTGAAGCGACCAGGGAAGAACTTGGCTCAATGCTTGCTGAGTAGGGCCTCTTAATCTGTTTTACAGCAAACAGTTTTGCAATTACTTTGGGCATCCTGGGCCCAGCTGATGCTTGAGCTCTGTCATGACAAGTCTGTAGCAAATAGACATGTGACACAAAGAGAGTCAACAAACAATCAATGGATGAATAGCTGAAATAAAAAAAGAAACTTTTGGAGGGGAAATGCAGGTCTCCATTTAGAGAGACTTCTTTTATATTGAATTGTGTGTGTATATATATATATATATATATATATATATGTTTCAAAAGATTAAAAATATACAAGCACACTAGTAATCAAATATTTATCAAGAATTTATTATAAGTTAGGCAACATGTTAGCCATTATGAAGAAAGGGGAGATAAAAATAGAATTTCAATGTCTGTATTCATGAGAGTCTAGTGATTGTGAATATGTCAATCAATGGACTTCAGAAAGAAATGTGAAATTATAACTTCAATAATGCTTCACAGACATGTATGGTACTCTGGGGGTCAACAGTATATTTTTGTGTTCTTCTGATTGATAAAGAAAGACATTTATAAAGCAGTGACAGATAAGCTGAGATTGGAGGCAGTGGACTGCAAACAGCTCTGTATAACAGACTCTAGCTATGCATATATTTGTGTATAAATTGGTTATATATACCCATATTAAAGGATCTTTCAATATTTTTAAAGCATAATTTACTTTGAAGTTTAGATAAGGAAGGCAGAAATCAAAGCCTTGTTCTTTTTTCCCTCTCTCTTCACAGTCCTTAAGGACAGTCTTGTATTTCTGCTATGGGTATTCTTTGGTACTTTGAAAAATGTGCTGAGAATGTATATAGTTAAGTAAAAAGGAGCAGGAATGGAGGGAGCTATGTACCAAAACCTCGTGTAGGAGGCAATAAAGTATGTCTAAGGTGAGTGAGCTTATTGGTGCTGAATGTAGTTGAAAGTGAGGATGGCCAGTAAGGGAGAGCAACTTAGGTCCCAGAACAGTCTGGGCTTTGTCGATCTCAGTATACTCATTAACCTGAACCAATAGGAAGTAATAAGAAGTTTAGATGGTGAGAATGTTCTTTCTGAGTTTTGAGAGAATGTTTTCAACTCTAATTGTTGGAGAACAGGTATTGAAAATATATGTTAAAAATTGGGCAACTGACTTTAGCAATGAATGGTTTGCTTAAGATAAAGAATGTAAGAATACTTTTTGTATCTCAATCATTGCTATTAAAAGGCATTGCTAATTAGACAAGGCACAGTGTATCACATAGTATAATGGGCATGATTGAATCTTCAAGAAAAGCCAGTATAGTATTTTGATTGACAATTATCCTGACAATGCCCATCATTGTCATCATTCTGTATCTTGCTCTTGCATACTACTTTATTAAGACTAACTTGCAATTACTCCCTGAATCCCCAGGGAAATCACTGGGTTGCTTCTGTTCAGGTAACCGATGAGGTAATGTGGCTCTAGTAAATTCGTAAGCTGCTTACACTGTAGGTTATTGATACAAGTTTTCCTACTTGGGATGTTTTGTAGTGTGAGAATCCTTAGTCCAGTAGAGTACTAGTTGCCTAGTTGGCTTAAATAATACTCTAAATCCAAACTTTTACAACAATTTACAATGAAATTTATCTTGTTTTTCTTTATTTTCTCTTGTTCATATAGCAAAGATACCAGATATCATTAGATAGCCTATTATTTTGCAGTTGCTACTTGTTGTAGATACTGCCATTCATGTGTTGTCATTTTAGAAACAGAGTTAAAACTAACGCCTAAAAGCATTTCAAAAGACTAAATTAAGAAGTTTCTAAATGAGAAACTGTTTTGTCCCTGAAACAAGTCAGATAGTCTAGCGGACCCACCACTGATATTCCTTTAAATAATACAATGCCACACACAGTTTCCTAAGAAGTTGCCATCCTATGAAAGAGCTTACTATTCCGAATTAAATCTCCCAGCAGCTTTGTATTGTCACCTGAAGTCAAGGCAAAGCCAACAAAGTCATAGCTCACACTACTGCACTGAAGTTGAAAATGCACTCTAGTCTTCAGGAAAATTGAACAATAGGGGATTCCAGGTTGATCTAATTTTTCCCCTATAATCGCTGAAACCACTCCTGAGGATGTCCATGTCCTTTTCCAGCACCAGAGCTATTTTCATCCCTGTTGCATTCTTCTGCCTAGTCAATTTAGTGAAGAGGCAGCACAGTTTGAGAAGTCATTTTTTTTTTTCTGAGGAAAAAAAGCAAGCTTTCCATAGCATGTGGCATAATTTAGAGCCATTATTCGGGAGAACCCCTGCTGTGCTGCACTCCTAAGAATGGAATCTCTCTCATTTTCCTATGGCTGGATTGAGTCATTAGCTAAGCCATGTAGGCATGATGTGAGCATCACTAAGATGGGCTAGAGTGGCTGAAAGTTAACAGGGGGCCTTCAGCTTGGCGGGGACTTGAGCAGAACAAGAAGGCAAATCTCCAAAGATTTTTAAATGGCACTTTCAGAGAATGGTTCCAAACTTGGAAATTTTGTGGGTTTCTTTTGGTTCTAATTAGTTAATTAATCGTTTGTGATGTACTACCCAGGCTTGTTAGGCAAGTCCTCTCTATACCTTTGTTTCCATGCTCTAATTTAATTTTTGAAAGAATACTTACTTTCCAATTCAGACATTTATTTTTGCTCACCAGTGCCTTATTAATGCAGATCCTTTATAAAAAGAAAGATACTTTAAAAAAAATTATCAATAGTTTTAGGTGTTGCTTTTTGAATAATATATTTATAGCTTTGGATAAGTTGTATATATATATGTATATATATACATATATATATAATAAATTTTATTTTGGTGACCTGCTTTTTTGTTTGTTACATGAGTTTATTGAATGTGATACACACGCACTCTTGCATAAGCATCCAATTACCACATAAGGCCATCAACCCCATGATTATTCTCCCTGTACATACAAACAACTAAAGTGATAAGCTTGATACATAGATGATGTTCATCCAATGTTTGATGAGCAACTTATAGTTACAATGAATGAGCTGAGCTATGACCCAGTCCACAGTCTTTCTAAATAATACCAGGTAGAATAAATGTAACCAAACCATACATATTATAGCAAACTGGTTGAGGCAATGTAGTGCCAAGATGAAAAGAATAGATTGAAGACAGGATGGTTGGCATGTGTATCCATTCCCACACTTATTAGCTGCATGAATTTAAGTAAGTAGTAATTTCAGATAAACCATAGAAGGTGAAGGGCTACTTCTACCCAGAAAGCATCTAGACGGGTGCCTGGCACACAGCAAGCTCTCAAAGTAAATTTCCTGAGTGCCCAGTGTGTACTGTGAGTCTAGAAAATGAAAATGTGCCCAAATACACAGACACGTAGTTTTTTATTACAAAGTCAAATAACTTTTGACACAAGAGTTGATGTTAGAGCAGATTTAAGGGCAGGAACCAATGTTTGGTAAGAAAAGAACTAGTTAAAATGGTGTTCTAGACTCTACAGGGTTGGTCAGGTAGATAGGCCTGAGGCCAGGCCATACAGGTCAAATAAACCGAAAGGAAAGAAGAAAGCATTGAATATGTAATATAAGTGAGTGCTTATTATTCTGTGTCTCCTGGATAAATTGCTAATTTGGGTAGACTCTTGTGTCATTTTCTAGTGGCTAACTTATAATGGAAGATGAAGATGTTACCCTCCCCATGTATCTAGTAGCAAGAAGGAGACAGTATGAGGTATTAAAAGGCAAATGCAGTTCTCTGTTTTCATTCATTAGTAATGATAGAAAGTTGAGAGATCTATTTTTCCCCAAACATTTGATGGTTTTATCATCACAGAGGAATTTTGGGATGTGTCAAATATTAAGTGTTACATAGTAAATTCGGATTTACTTATCTCTTTCACGCTCCTACCCTGATATGGGATGTCCTTCTGTATATGGGTCACTTTTATTGATTAGTGAATAAAGCTACTTTGGCCTATGACAAGGGAGAATATAGCCAGGCTGAAAGAGATAGAGAGAATAGATGGAGTCAAGACAGGTGCTATGTAACTGCCCAAGGAGAAAAATGTTGCAACACCAGAACCTTACCTGTAGGCCATGGCCTCATGGCAATACACAGATTAACAGAAATGGGTTAATTTCAGATATAAGAGTTAGCCAGGAATATGCCTTAGTTATTGGCCAGGCAGTGTTGTAATAATATAGTTTATGTGTGATTATTTGTATCTGGGTAGCCAGGAATAAACAAGCGGCCTCCTTCTCCACCATCCCTCTCCATTTAAGCAACTCGAGAGATGAGAGTTAATACACAGATTAAACATAATAAATACTTTTGTATTTCAGAAGTATTTTTTAAGAAGGCTAGTGAGCTTTCTTATTTAGTTTTGTAATTAATAATACTGGGTCCTGATCCACAACAAATCTCTCAGCTCTCTAGTGCTCAGAATGTATTATTATTGTTAGACTGAAGTATCAATAATCTTACACATTCATGAAAACTAAGTTTACCTTTTACTCAGTGCACAACCCCACACCCATGAAACTCTTTTCTACCCTGCTCTCCCCATCTACTCACATGGAGATAAATAACCTACCTCCTTTGTAAACACAGCAGCTGCTGATAGTCTAACGGCATGCAAATTTTGCATCACTAAACTATAAAAATTTTGTTATAGCAAAGATTTTAAATTTCAGCTTTTGAATTTGATCTCTGTATTCTTTGAGCCTCCCTTTGTTTACTGTAAGAGAGGGTTTGGGACTCAAAGCCTAAAAATGGGCTGTGGTAAGTCTTTCTAGAAATAGTCATTTAAGGCAGAACATAGGCAGTGCCTAAACCCGCTCCATGCCTGATATTCACATCCTATCACTCAAACAGATCCAGTGAAATTCTACCTGCAAATATGTTATTGGCTCAAGGTAATATGATTTCCATAGGCCTAAGATGTAAAATTATTTTTCTTTACATACTTTGCAGTTTAGATATTTAACTATTCAGCAAGTTTCTCTCTCCCTAAATGATTTTTATTATACCAATATATAATTTTCCTTATTCTTTAAAACTTGACTCGACCATTCTTGTGTCAAATTTAAATTGGCTCTCTGAGGGTGCTTCCCAACGCTTTAGCTAGAGAACTATGTATATTGTTCCGTTAAATTCCTAGTGCTTCCGAGTTCTGATACTGCCCATCCCTTGTTATCAAACTCCTTTCCCTGGCTCTTAGTCCATGAAGTGTTCAACTCCCCTTCTCCATCTGGAGACATTCTTTAGCCAGTAGTTTTGAGTGGTAATAGAAACACAATTCTCAAGATTCACTCTGCACCTATGTATCTGCTATCTGGGTTTCTTCTAAAATACTCATTCAAACTGAAACGCTCTGTCACCCACTCTCAGAGTGCCTTCCTACTCAGAAGCTTTAGAGAGTTTTGTTAAATCAGATGTCTAGGGATGATTAGATCAACAGGTGCAAACATTGAAGTCAAAGCTTTAACAATAGTTGGGATTATTATGAGGAAAAGTGATTAACAATTTTATAAATTACAGATCTGTTTATACTCTTGGAACTAAAGCAAAAAAATGATTTGTTTACTTAAATAAACTGGAAGCCTTAATTTCTTGTGCTAGTTTAAATGAAAGTGATGTGTAAACTCAGGCCCCTGCTGTGAAAAGCAAATGTGTGAAAAATCTCACACACTCATGAGGTCAGAAGAGTGTAATTTACTAATTAGAACATACTAAATGGCTTTGATGAAGTCAATACACTTTTGAATCAGCTTTGTACGTTTTTAGTATTTTTATCAGTCATTTAATAATTACACACGTTAATTGCAATCAAGTAAATGAATGGAGTTATTGCTTTTTACTTACCTAATAAATAATCAGTGTTAGATTTAGGAAGATATTTGCTGTTACAACAACATATATGTGTTCTCGTATATACCTGCATATATATGTATATATGTGTATGTATATGTGTGTATATATATATATATATATGGGGAGAGAGAGAGAGAGAGAGAGAGAGAGAGAGAGAGAGAGAGAGAGAGAGAGAGAGATGTGAATATGCAGGAACAGTTCATACATCTAGCTGTTCAGGTTTGTACACATGGAAAAAATGCTCCCAGTCATTCAGAGCTCTCTTTTACAGGACGTTTATTCTAGTACCCCATCAAAGAAGAAGTGCATCACCATTACAGCAAAGTCTCCTTCTCGAGATCTTGCCAAGTAACAGTACATATTCCGATAAATGAACCATTGAATGCTGTCTGCAACAGCAACAGCTGGCACCTCTCAGATAACGCTTCACCGCCCAGCCTCCCTGCCCCAGATCAGAAAATAGGCAACAACTTAGTAGAATTTTTTGAGATCTGAAATCTGCTGAATACTCATTGAAAGAGAGCAAAATGTGCATTAAGGCCTCTTTGCCCAAGGTTCAATCTCTCAAATGGTTTTGCAGACCAACAGAAAAAGAGGAGTGAAAGGGATTATCTCCTTCCTCAAATTTTCAGCGTGGTCAAAGAAACTGTAAAATCCTTCTGGTGAGCAAGCCAGGTTTAATGGTCGGGAACAAATGCTTCTTTAGTCACAGGGCAAGCCTTCTGGGTTTGTTGTAATTTCCTGTTAGGGACAGCAAAGGCAGAAGGCAGGCCCCACTCCTAACCTACTCTACTCTCCGGTTCTCTTTCCCTTACCCTTTTCTCTTCTTTTCTTTTCTCTAAAAATCTGACTCTACTTAAGCATCTCCTGGAATCCGCACACAGAGAGCATGAGCCTCATGCTGTAATGTGTTCCCCACAATTCTGCACATGAGCCCACTCTCTACACCAGCAAATGGTCCCCAGACTGCTAGCTGTACGTATAATTGGTGCCTAGTGGAAGGCTGAACTGAGAGCACTAACAACAGCTCCTCAAGGGCTGAATAGATGATCTTATGTAATCACTTGCTCTGTGGCTGAGCCCCAGCATGGCAGTGGGACCCTCATTATAACTAGTCTTTTCATAGCCTTGCCATTTTCTCTATTGACTGCTGAGATTTCAGATAGCAGAGTAGGTGCTGTTGTCCAAAATCAGTAGTTTGCTGAACATTCTTTGGAAACATAGCAGGAACTATTGTCCAAGGCTGTTACTTGTTTTTTTTCTAAGTCTGGAATAGACCCCTCTCTGTTTACCAATCACATGTTAAATTGCTCTGACAGATGCATTTTTAAAAGACAAGTAGATTGAGTCTTTGAGATTACATGGAACAATGATGCTGGATGGCTTGTCATTAGTTTCTAGTGTCATTAACTCTCTTGGACTGATATAGCCAGGAATATCCCACAGGGTTAGAAACAGCCTGGAGTTTATTAAGGACTCAGTGTCTGTTTGCTTGATCACTGGTTTGTACCTCTAAACAAGACCTTTTATTTGGAATTGGAAGTAGCTACTGAGGTAATATGGCCAGTAACCATTGAAAGTAGCAGTGTGTACAGTTTTGCTTAAACAACAGGAGAAGAAAGAACATTTTTGTTTGTTTGTTTGTTTTGTATATCAGAACACTCCATTTACTTGGTCATTTTGCTAATAATAATGATCCATAGAAAGATAATAGGAGTCAGGGTTTTGAAGATAGAGTCTTTGCTGAGCAACTATAGGGGGTGACGTTCAGAACCCCAGGTAGGCTAGCAAACATCTTCTTATCCCAGAACTTGGCAAGCAAAGACAGGAGGTTCCAGAACAAACTGGTTAATTTTAGTAACTGAATTGGTAACTTTCTGGGTTCAAGTGCATGACTCACAGTATAGGGTGGAGAGTGCTCAAAGATGCTCTAAATGCACACCTGTGCACTCACCCTCAACATGGACCCCCACACTTGTGAACATGCCTCCATACATATTCATACCATATATACATACAATGTGAACGCTCAGCGAATCGAACACAATTTTATTGGTGCTCAAAATGAAAAAGGAGCAGAGAGAACAGATTCTAAGTAGATACCATCTCTGAGAAGTAAAAGAAACATGCACACTATATAGGAAAAAAAATCTAGAATTGGATATGATAAAATAAATGTACTTAAAAATAGCATAAAACTCCAGCATAAATTTTGTAAGTTTGGAAAACCAGAATTAGATAAGCTCTGTAATTTTTTTCTGAAATCACAAAATTATATATTGATTAGTTTCAGCCAAATAAAATAAAAGAATAAAGAAGACAGAGCTTGAATTGCTTTTTCCAAACTTGAAGTTATTGACCTAAAGAGAAAGTATTCTGAATCGAAAAGATGATGTTCAAAATATATAGGAATAATAAAATTGCCTATCGTTTTGTGAATTCAATTACCTGTGGCCAAGAAAATATACCTCATAGCCTAATACAATCTATACACTTATATGAAGTTTTTGAAAGTTTGAGGTTAATTAATTAGAAGATTCAGGATGGGAAGAACAAGGAAACTTTTTAAGGAACAAGGAAATAAATGCCTCATCCCATCAGATAGAACCTGTCAAAAAGTCCATAAGATATTGTAGACAGACTGTGAAATTATCAGAAGAGAACATGGTAATCAAAATAACTCAAGTCAGAGTCTCTGCACATTAGTGGTCAGACTAAGCTCATACTTCTCTGCATTTGTAAAGTTATTGATTAGAAGAATCAAGTATACACAGTGTACCTGCTTGGTGCAAACATAACTGTTATTTGCATTGTTGATACTTGTCTCTTGATCTATAAATACACTTTTAACTAAATGCAATTCTGTTGTACATCATTCTTTTGGGAGAATAAGGAGGGTCCCTCGGAATTTGAGAATATGTTGCTCTGAGGTCATGATATGACAGTGGATGACTGTAGACCTCAGGGGTTCTCATAGGGCTTCATAGGATAATCCAAGAAAGGAGGTAGCAAGAGTCATTCCTAACAAGGCTAAGACTCAGTCTGCTGCCTATGAAAGTGACTCTGCTTAACAGGATCAAAACATAGCCATAACACTTCAGGGAATAAAATATTTACTTTATGAAAATTTAAACCAAAAGTCAGACCAAATTAAGTTGATAGTAAAAATTATAGACAATGGAGCAACAAAAAATAAGTTTTGATGATTATGAGACAAGAGAAAATGAAATAATAATATTTCATAATGCTGTAGCAGGCTGCTTTCTGTCCCTGGCTACTCAGCCCCGAAATAATCACCAAGAAACTGTATTAATTACCTCACTGCTTGGCCTATTAGCTCTAGATGATTATTGGCTAGATCTTACATATTAATTTCATCCATTTCCCATTAATCTGTGTATTGCCATGTGGCTGTGGCTTACTGGCTAGATTTTGGCTACATGGCATCTCTGACTTCACCTTCTTTCTCCCAGCATTCAGTTTAGTTTTCCCCATCTAGCTCTACTCCACCCTATCATAGGCCAAGGCAGATTCATTTTTTATTAACCAATAAAAGCAATACATATACAGAAAGACTTCCTACACCATTTCCCCTTTTATCTTTAAATAAAAAGGAAGGTTTTAACTTTAAGATAGTAAAATTACATACAGCAAAACAGGTATCAAGTAAGAATTGCAGTTACAATATTTATATCTACTTTATCTTTTATCATAATTAAGGAAAACTATAATTATAACTATCTAATCTTCAAATCCGTCAAAGATTTCAGAAGAATGTAATATTACCTAAGTAAACAGGAAGAGCATTGTCAGCAACTTCCAAAACTTTAGAATTGATATCTCACTGCCTGGACAATCACCCAAAGTTCTTCCATATTGTTGGAGCACTCATCTTCAGCCTACAGGCCTATAGTTCCTACAACAATGTAGTTATTACAATTTCTTAAAATAAAAAAGATAATACATTTTAAAAGGCAATTAATGGAGTAAATTATAACTTGCATAAAAAAGTTGAAGGTAGAAATAATGAACTGGAATATATATCTGAGAAAAAATTCAGAATTCAGGAAAACAAAACAAATATATTGAATGATAAATATTGTTTACTTACTAGTTCAATCCATTTTCATATATGTTATAAAAGAGAAAAACCTATGTATACTGTGTTTATGGTGTCTTGATAAAGTATAGAACCCACATTGTTGGTTTTATGGTGTCAATTTGGCTAGTCTATTACACCCAACTTCATTACTAAGTGTCTGTGTGTATTTTACCTTAAGGTGTTTTTCAGATATAATTAACATCAAAATCACTAAATTTTACTAACACAAATTACCTTCTGTGGTTCATTTGGGCCTTCTCCAAATGATTTAAGCCTGAAGAAAATTAAAGCTGTTAACACAAAATGGAAGAATTTTACTTTTTCCTCCAGTTGACTTTTAGATTCATGACTATAATATGAGTACCTGTTGGAATGTCTAGCTAGTGGTCTTCTCTGAAAATTTCACACTTTTCAGGACCATCATGAGTGTGAACTAGCTTCTAAAAACCGTGTGTGTGTGTGTGTGTGTGTGTGTGTGTGTGTGTGTGTTCATTCTGTATCTGTCTCCTTCAGTTTTTCAATGGAGTATCTTAACTAACCCCAAAACTAATCTAATAGGAATTTACTCTTCCCCGCACCTTTGGAAAAAAGACAAAAGATAGGGACAAAAACTAAAATTTGAAGGAATAATACACAAGAAAGTTTCCACTTTTTAATATCCAAAGTCCATGCAGTATCAATAAAAGTAACTGTGGGCCAAGCTAACTTGTGATGATACTGAAGGACGCCCAAGGAAAGGATGTTATCTGAAAAGTAACTATTTAAAATAAGAAAGTAGGTAATAAGAAACACCAATGCAATGGAAGGAGACTTAGCAGCAACATAGACTAATAAGCAGTGGATCACTCTTTCCAATTTTATGACATAACTATTTTCTTCACCTATATTCCTAACTACACTATTGCCACACAAAATTAGACCCACTAGACTTGTGATTTTGAGAGTAGGAATAGATATAGGTACTTCACAACCATGTAAATAAAGCAATGGTTTAAAACAAAACAATGAACAACAACAAAAAACCTAAACAAACAAAAAAGAAAAACAAGCTGAGGTAAAACAGTAACCTGACAAAAATGATTTTATGAATGAGTATAATAAACATCGAGAAGAAAACTTCAAGTTTTTATGATCAAATTTGACCAAATTGATAAAAAATTAACTGGCAAATATAAACATAGCTATATTTAATTTACTCTTCCTAAATCCTTATTTATGAAAAAGAAATAAGCACTGATGATATCCAGAATGTAAATAGCATGACTAACTTAAGGATGGGCATGCATAGAGCCCCACACAGAAAAACTGGGAAATGTACAGATTCTTTCGAGGCACAGAAATTTTGTTTTAAATACTGGCCACATAAAAACGCATCGAAAGTATTTCTGATAACAATGCAGTGACTTCTCCTTTTCCAAATTTGATATTCAAGAAAGCTAGAAAGTGTATTACTGAATAAGTGATGCATTAGAGCTGAAAGAGTTTATAATAAAAATTCCCGTATATTTAGAACTTCAAGAGAATACTGCACACCAAACGTTTTAGGATTCAGCTAAAGTGATTTTTACAGAAGGTTTGCATGTATTATGAATACATATGCTTTAAGGAAGTGAGAGTGAAAATTGATGAGCTACATATTAAATTCTGAAGGTTGTGCATAGAGGAACCATGTTAATTCATCAACTTTGTAAAATGAATGAGGAAGTTAGACAAGATCAGCAAAGTTCAGAGACAGTTCCTTTCAAAAACTAATAAAATAGAAAGATCCATGCAGATGTTGATCAAATAAAAATGATATAGGAAAAGAAAAGGTAACCCTGAAAAGCAAAAAGGGGAACAGTCATTAAAAGAGTAGAAAGCTAGAACTATAAAAGCATGACATAAATAAATTTGCTGCAATGCACTTGAAAACCGACTTAAGAAAAAACTGAAGAAATTGATTTTAGACAAAATGAGGCATTATTTCTGTGCTATTTAAAAATTACAATCAGGCAAGGGACATACCTGCTGAGAGTTCACATATTACTGAAGAAGACGCGAAGGATTCTCAGAACTTAAACATGCACTCTGACCTCCCTGCTTAGACACCACTCATATTTTACAAATGATAATTGAACCATAGAAACTATAGTTACATAACATTAAACTTTGTAACTAAATGAAAAGATTGCCTCATCAGGTAACACCTCTCCAAAGATAATTTCTGAATTGTGGGACGAAAGACACACACCGTCAAATTTTGGGTTGCTCATAATGATGTAGAAACCCGTAAGCTTTCAAGCTGCTTTGATAAAAGAACAGCATCTGATTTGGATGTCAATTACCAGAACTAGGTGGCTATATCCTATTGTATCACTGTCCGACATGGCCCTTGTAAGACTGGAACATATAGTGCAGGGAGCAACTAATTACTATGATAAACAGGGAGAATAGTGACGGAAACTGCGAGGACACGGGCTGGATTTGGATGGATATAATGATCTGTGTGTTTTTAGAGGTACAAAACACAGATTGGTGTCATTTAGGCTGTGTCCAAAAGGACAAGGACATCAGGTCAAAGACCCAAAATATGCTTTCAAGAACCTAAAGTCTACGTACAATTTCTGGATCTGCCAATGTAGAACCTTCCTGGGATGGCATTTACTCTTTGCATGCTAATTATGATTTGTATATGTATATACATAGAGCTAATATTTAGCTTCTTGCTGAGATCAGCAGTGTTTAAGTTCTTGGAATGTATGTACAGAACTTCTATAATTATTAATATCCATGCTCTGAGTATTTAAAAACAGAATCAGTCATTTTCCAGGCCACATGTTACCGCAGCAGTGAAAAGTACTTGCCTTGCTGAGCATATCCAGGTCACAGTACTGCCCATTCCTTTTAAGATGAGGTACACATTCCCAAGTTTTTAAGATCATTCATGACTCCTCATTTTCAAATAATTAGTTCTCAGAATTCCGTTCCACAATAGACAGCCACTTGCCAATTTCTATTTTTTTTCCTTTGTTACAGTCTACTCCCAGTGACTGGTGAAAAGGTGTAAAAAGTCTCTCTGACCGACAGGCTGTACAACTCAGAAAGGTCATTCCAACTTCAGATGGTTTACAAGCCAATCTTAGCATCTCAGACACTGTGTCCAGGAGAGTCATATGGAAGTGCCCTGATGGAAGTCTTGAGTGTCTCATATAAACTGGGCTTACGGCCGTAGGAGGACTCCCGGGTGCAATGGCCGTACTGCCTCGGTCATTCGGTGATGCTAGGACTCTTCTTTCCCCAATGTGGGATCTGAGAGGCCATAGCAATGAAGAGGAGGAATGTGATCAAAATGGTGGAGACAAAGAGAAAGGAAGCAGAAAGCTGAGGCTCTGTTGCTTCTTTTTCTTACATTAATCACACTTCTACCTTTACTTATTTTTTAACCCTTACTTCCCTCTCTCTCTCTCTCTCTCTCTCTCTCTCTCTCTCTCTCTCTCTCTCTGTGTGTGTGTGTGTGTGTGTGTGTGTGTGTTTTGTCACCTTTCTCCTGACCCTCTTCAAGACATCTCTCCAATCTGTCCCAAGATAGAGGTTATAAAAAATAGTGGAATTGTGTGTAATGAGAACAACTCTGATTATAATCAAGGGATCTGAATTTCAGCTCTGCCACTGACTCTAAATAGCTTTTCAAATAATATAATAAAGTCTCTGTCATCTTGGCAGTCAATACAGATGAGATACCTTGAGTGGAAATGGACAGAACTAAAGCCATTTTATGACAGCTCTATTGAGGTTCTGATAACTTCCTCTTACCCATCAAACGCAGACTCTATGGAAAAACCATGTTTCCTTTACCCTCTCCTTTGCTTCTGATTCTCCTTTTAAATAGCCAGAGTTTCCTTACAGTTTAATACTTTCCCTTCTATAATAGTACTTAATTAAATTGGTGACTACTTCAGCAATGTAGTCTCAAATACTTGCTTATTCTGTATTATGTAACATAAGCCTTTAAATTTTGCTATGGTTTCATCCAAACCTCAATGTTGTTTTTTTGCTGTGATCTTACAGCAATAGTTTCTCTGTTTCCTCCTCGATTTGATTCCACATAGCTGATCCAGAATATCAGAGGAGTTTCCCAACAAACTACTTAGCCACTTTCCTAAGATGCTCTGGATAGCAATTCTCGCTGATTCAGAAAGCGATTAACCTTCTTTCTCTGGTACCTCGGTATGTGATCACATCACTTCTGGATAATTATAATCATGGGAAGGAATCGAGCTAATCGCTTGATTTACTGTTTAACAGCAATCATGTGATTGTCCGTTCACCTCTCTGTGAAAATGTGGTCCCAAATACAGAAACAAGTCAGTGATGTGGAATCAGATTAATTTTAGAAACACTGTCACCTGGTGGTGTGTTGATGTTATTGCACTGGGCTTTTCCTCAGGTTGGTGGGAAGTCCATGTCTCATGAATCAACCCCTAAAGGTTAAACAGCACACATATATTCACCAAGTGTAGTTAAGAAGGGGAACTAAAAGAGCCCTTTCCTCTGTCCAATGAGATTTTCCGATTTTGTGTCCTGAGACCAATTCTCATTCTGAGAATTCCAACCTGATGTTCACAGATCCATCCTCTCCCTTCCTCCAAACTTTCAACTGCCTTTGTAAGTGGCAAAACCAGGAAGGAATTTTGGTAATATTCTAGACTGGTGAAAGTATCTCCTGCTACTTTGCCTTTGTGAAAAGGACTCTAAGAAACCATGGGCAAGGTGATGTGTCCCCATGGAAACTGTCTTTAGAGATGATGTCCCACCCCCCCTTGTGAAATGAGTCAGAGACGCCCGACCATGGGGACAGGAAACACTGTTGCTACCTCTTGGTCTATCTTCTTCATTCTCCAAGGCATCAGCCAGGAGATGGGTCTAAAAATAGGTCCTATGTGTGCTGCAATTTATTGACTTGAATATCCTTTAACAAAGAGAACAAAGGTCTGTGTCATGGCGATGAATCACTTCAGCAAGACAGTACTGTGTGTAAACCCTGCAGCATCTGTTTGGCAACTAGCTAGCTCATTTGATCACTGACGATATAGCAAATCCAAACATTTCGGCACACTGTCTGCTTTGGGGAGAAGAGGCACACATGTGAATTTTCACACGGGGCTTAGTCTTTATGCCATGAGATTCGGTTTAGATTCTAAAACATGACCATCTTTGTTGGGTTTATGAAATAAAGACTCCACTTGTGTTGGCCTCATAACCTTCAGCCTTCTAATTCATTGCTAAATATTCCTGACTACACTGGCTTGGATAGTTTGTGGTCTTAGATGCTAGCAGTCAAGTAAGTTTGGAGGTGAGAAGTCCCTCATTCAAAACTGCTAATCAATATTAGGGACTCTGTTTGTCATAGTCAGTAAAAGTAATTTTAACTCGAAAACAACAACAACGACGACAACAAAATACAACCAAAGGAAAAATCTTCTTTTTATCTTCAGATCTGGAACCATCAGGAGGCCATTGTTATCAACCAAATTCAACGATGTGTAACAGACTCATTGTTTTCCAGCTCTTTAAGGAGTTTCCTAATAATGGATATAATGTATACATGTTGTATATAATGTTCAATATGCTTTTCTAGTAACTGCTAACATCTGGACCACTGTCTTAATAATCTGTGCAGTCTCCAGCAAAATCTCATTGAAAATGACTCAGCAACAATCATGAATAAATTACCTTGACTACCATCTGCCTCAGAATTTCTCAAGTGTAAGCCAAGCCCAAATAAAATAAGATGAAGGAGGGCAGGAGGAGGAAGAGCTGTAAGAGGAAGAGAGGGGAAGGACAAGGAGCAAAGAGTAAAAGTAAAATTTCAGCGTTTAAAGTCATTATTTCTAAAAATTACTGTGGCAATGCTTGAAATTAAATAAATTAAATAACGTAAGCCCATGGATTTATCCCAAAATCAAATGTGTTTCGTTGGAGGATTTTGCTTTCTTTCATGAACAAACTTGGCTCATCATTCTGTCTACTAAAACTTGGGATGATGCTCTGGTTATTGACGCTGAAATCACAGCAAGAGTCTAACAGCGGTGACATTTCTTAGAGAACAGGTCTTGAGAAGAAAGGCACTCTGCCTTCTAAGAGGTTCTACAGGACCACCCATTTTTAGAAAATGATTAAAGGCAGATTATTGACTTATTTCCTGTTTATAAATATTGATATTTTTCCTATTTATAAAATACTACATTAATCGGATTTCACAAATACTGTTTGAAATGGAAGGTTGTTGCTTAATGCTGTAACAACAGCAAATCCACAAGTGACTAGCAGCAACCGGGAGGACGCCTGTGTTTGTGTTTGCCACAGTGAGGGCTACTGGAGGAGTTCAGTGAATGTTGAATAACTAAGAGCCATGAAATCTTTAACCTGTCTGACTTAATCATTATTTTCCAGTCCTGCTGATCCCTTACACTTTTGCTTCTCAAAGTGTGGTCCTTGTCATCACTTGAAGGCTTGTTAAAGTTACGACATCTCAGGACCTGCTACTGAACTACTGCAGTGAATCTGCTTTTTAACAAGATCCCTGGGTAATTCCTGTGCAAGACACTGCTCTCTGTAGCCAATTCCTTTATTAAAATGGCCAGACTCTGTTTTCTAAAGCTTTGCTCTGAGAATTTTTCCTAGTTTTATCTCAGTTCTGCTAAGATCCTTATTTGAAAAGGACTGAGAGAATTTGTTTATATTCTCAGCCAACAGGCAAAAGAATATAGACCCCTGCTTTTACAGGTCTCTGTTACCCTTCAGTGAGGGCAACCTCACCTAGGGTTATGTCAGCTTGATCATCCCTAACACAAAACACAATGGTCTCTCATGTAGAATATAGATTATTATATGCTTATTTGAAGTTTCTGATTCACACTCTAGTAAGATCAATAAATAATATCAAAATAAACTAATTAGATTAAGACTGTCAGAAAAACCATTTTAAAACATGATTTGCATTTTTTGTCAGCATGAAAGATGATTTTGATTATTCCTCAATGGCATCTTATGTCATCTACAACATCTTTGGAAGGGAAATGTTTCTCTCATGTACAAGTTTTTGGGTTTCATGTAACTAACTAAATATTTAGAGTTCTGATGATTACAGTATCAATATTACTATACTGGTTATTTTTAATAGAATAATCTCAATATATTTGAGTTGATCAAATTGAACATCTATAAAAAGGGTATAGTAATTTGATAACAACTCCCCTTCTCTCCCCAAGTCCAAATTCCTTGGACTCTCAGAATGTATAATTTTCAAAAGACATTTTTATTCTGCTATAATTAAGATAGAAATCTCAAGAAAAGATTCTTTTGGATTAGGGAGTGACCCAAATACAATGTTCCTTTAAAATATGGAGAAAAAGGAGGAATAGGAGGAGGAGAACAACAACAACGAGGAGGAAGGCAGACAGATACTCATGGGAAAGAATAAGAAACTGGAAGAACGCATCCATCAGGATTGAAGAAATACCAGGAATTAACAGTTACTTTTAGAATCTGACAGATTGAGGAAGGTTTTTCCTTAGGACTTTCAGAGCCTTGTCAATAACTTTAAGTTTTGATTTAAGTCATCAAGACCTTTGTAAAATTTCTGTTGATTAGGCAACTAAGTTTTTGGTCATTTGTTATGAATACTCCCAAGAAACCAACAAGCTAGAAAATCTGTGTTTTGGTTATAAAACCCTATCCTTACTTCATAGATAGTCTTCTACTGTGAAGGACATACAAAGAGGCCTATGAAGGACACACAAACACATGCATACATATATACACAAACATACCGATTGAAAATATCATAAAAGCAGGTAAATGAACAAGAAACGATTATCCACCAAAAATTGAAAGTTGTCAGAAAAGAGAAATAAATACAAAGTAAGATACTGAAGCAACCTTTGAAACTATAAGGACATAAGTTTAAGAGAATCAAAGATCTATAACAATTGTGCTTCTAAGATGCTGCAACCTTTGATTTATGACATTTTCGATACTCAAAGGTGATAGGTTTAATTCAGCAATCACAGCCTAACCCAGGGTCTTTGCAGTGCAAGAGTCCTAACACTTTGTTATCTCACTTGAAAGCACGCTCTCACCTTCTAAGAAGAATCTATACTATTCTGCTACAGCCAAAGTGAGGGTAAGGAAATGTTTATTGGTCTGGTTGAATCAGAGACTGTAAATTGTTCTTCACATGCCCCATTCCTTTGCCCAAAGCTTCATGCCCAGAGGTACAATGATGATATATTAGATGTGTACAAGAACTAGCTAGTTTAAAAATAGTTTTCTCCATCCGTGTCATTAATGTGGGTCTTGCCATCATGTAACCCCACAAATCAGTACCCAAATTCAATGACAAACTTTTTGAAAAACGTAACTCATTAAGCTTTAGTGTTCCTCATGACAAGGACCTTGCTTATGTAAGGCTATCAAACACCAATATTGACTCTCTAGGACATTTTTAAGGCTGTCCATATCACAATAAAGTCACTTTATTAGTCTCATCAATCAATAGAGTGCGAATTCCACCCTGAAATCAGTCTGCCTGAGCCTGCAGAACAGGGAAGGATGAGAAATTATAGGATGCATTATCTTCAATCTCATCTGAAGCTTCCTAAATGAAACACCAGACAAACACAGTTTATTGCTTATAAAATAAATGAAAGAGGGCTGCTAAGCTAATGTAATAATGAAAGACCCAGCTACTGGTTGTTTTTTCTATCTTGACAGAGAGTTGGTGGTCAGCCAGCACAGTGATTCCTGGTTTCCATAGTTAGAGACACAATGCATCTGTCACTTGACCAAGATGAATGTGCTGGCCATTCAGGGGGACTGCATCCAGCTTGTAGCTGAGACCCAGACTGCTGGTTTCTGTCATCTGTGACTTGGCATGTGATCCCATCATTCACTGGGTGAGGGAAATACTATCCCACAGTGATTAAACAGTTCAACCCCAAGTCAGACAAAGTTAGGTTCAAATCCCACCTGACTTCTTTGAGCTGAGATTTCTCATCTGAACAACAAAAGACTGGAATCTTTTCATGGACTTGAAAAATTGGCACAGACAATGCCATAGATACAATACACTCTCCATAACTGCTCGCTTGAGGATATTACTGATAATGAATTTTCATTTCTAGTTGCATGTATATGACTGGCTTATAGCAGAAGGTAAACACAGACTGAAGCTTGTCCAATTAAATGCATTGATTGTAGCATTGATTAGATTGGAAACTTCCCTCAGCCACCAGAAGATGAACTCTTCTGTAACAAATTTATTTTCTTTGAGTTTTAGTTGTCTAAGCTATAAATGATTATTAATATAAAAGCATCACCCTCTCAAAGTGGTTATATAGACCAAATGGAAACATCACATTGGTAATGTATATTTTCAATGTTTTTTTATATGGCTATAGTGCCACAGAACCATAAACGGTATATCAACAGCACTCTTTCAAAGTTATTGAGAACCCGCCAGTATTCAGCAATAATTATCAATAGGTATGCCCAGAATATTATTAATTTCATAGAGTTTATATGTAAACTCTGCAAATGTCTGTTGAGTCCCTTTTCTGGTGTCTCCTAAGAATGCAGTAAAGAAAAGGGGCAACAGGTTCCCTGTTCAGTGATAGGAACAAGATGAGGAAGAGGTACCCACCTTCTGCTTTCAAATGATAAAAGAACTAAAGCGGGGTCATAATCATGGATAAGCAAGAGTCGGATGCTGTCTCAACTAAGAAAGACCACGAGATGTAAATAGAAAGAGAATGGATGACAAGTCACAGAGGCAAAGGAATGTGCTGTGCCAAAGCTCAGAGAGAGACGGGAGCCCCATAAAATGGCCAGGGTATCATGTCTGGGGGCTAATGAGGAAGGAATGGATTTGCAGAAAATGAGGTTTGAGAGTCAATCAGGACAGGATCATGCAAAAATTTTATGGAAGATGTTAAGAGCTTTGCTTTTGTACTAAACCCATGCCATAGTGTTAGATGAAGTTCAGACTTAGTAGTTAACAGGTTTTTATGGTCTGTTTTTCCTTTACTAAACAATTATTCTGACTTCTGTACAGGAAAGGTTGCTCATAGTTTATAGTGAGTTACATAAATAGGTACCAGTGAGGGCAAGGAAAATGAGAGCACTGAGTACCAGCGGAATATATTTTGAAATACAGTGTGCTGATGTATCCAAAATAAATAGTTTTAAAAAAGAAAAATCAAGGCTGTCTTGAAATAGTTTCTTTAAGAAATTTCTGGCCTTCAGCAATACAATCTTACTCTTCAAGTTCTGCAAGGCAACCAAGGGCAGTGGCACAGCCTGTATTATTTTGGGGGTCACTGGAACTCATCTGACCAACCACTCACAGGGAGGTTTTCTGTGTTTGGCATTTGAGTTTCCTTTTTAAATAATCTATGTGGTTGGAGTGAGCATTGCCACCCTTGTGTCATAAATCTATTTCAACTTTGTCTAGCTAGCTGCTCATGTATACCCACACATATGTAATTTTAAGACAGTTTATAAAATAATATATTCCTGTATGTCTTTTAAAATATCCTGAGTGCTATATCTCTTTCTTTCCTCCATCTTGCTCTGTATAACCATGTCCTGCGATCGCAATCCCTATCTGGAAGTCTTCTCACTGAAAATTAGGACTTGTGGTACAGGAAGGTATTATACAAGTTACTAAGGGAGAAAAGAAACCAATAGTCCTACACTCTGTAAAGCCTGTGAACCAGAAGAACGACCAGACCGGAAAGAGATCCCCAGTGGTGCAATAGTGGTACTTTTACCTTGAGAGTAACCAATAGCTTCCTAATTGGACCTAAGTCCTGCTCAATAAGAGATAACTATTTCCTGTTACTGCAATCCTTGCCAACTACCCTCCCCTGGATAGTTCCTCTTGTTGTGGTAACCTCCAGCCATAAAATTATTTTTGTTAATATTGCAGAACTGTAATTTTCTACTGTTTTGAATCACAATATAAATAGATTTGGAGAAAGAGGTTTACCAAAGGGGTCACTACCCAGAGGCTGAGAACCACTGGTCTAATAAGTTGTCTAATTGAGCCAGCATTTGATTTCATCTTCTCCGTGACTTATAGCTGACCACACAGGGAAACTTTTCAGACCTCCCCCTCTAAATTTTTTTATTTTATAAATATCTGGACCTAATTCAGAAAAGGGGGCTTATCTATGTCACTAACTCTGGTTTAATGATCTAAACATCTCTACTGCCAGGGATTCATTCAGTTTTGTCAAACATTTCCTTACACAGATTTTACGGCATCAAGAATGGGGTGGAGCTAATGCTATGGATGAGGGAAAAAAAAAACAGATGGATAAGAACAGTTCAAGCTTGTGTAGGTGAATACAATAGGGTAATTTGAAAGATGGTATTTTGAAGATATATACCCCAAGGCTAACATAGAAGCCATTTACTGAACCATACTAAAACATCAATAGTTTGTTGAATTTGTTTTAGCATGTTCTGGTTAGTTCAAGTTGATGCAAGTTTGGGTAATCTGAAATAAAGAAAACTCAATTGAAGATATGTGTTCATCATATTGGCCTATAGGCAAATCTGTCAGATATTTTCTTGATTAATGTTTGATGTGAGAGGGTCCAGACCAGTGTAGGTAATACCACCCCTGAACAGGTAGTTCTGTGCTTTATAAGAAAGCGGGCAAGCCAGTAATCAGTGTTTCTTCATGGCCTTTGCTTTGTTTCCTGACTCCAGGTTTCTGCTGAGAGCTTCTGCCCAGACTTGCCTTCATGATGTACTACAAGCTATAAGATCAAATTAATTCCTTTTCTCCACAAGATGCTTTTGGTCATGTTGTTTATCAAAACAATAGATACGGATAGGATGTAATAAAAGAAAAAAAAAGAAATGAAAGGATTAAATGAACATAGGAGGTGTGAAATAAAAAACAAATGGGAAAGAAAACAATAAAGGAAATTTGTAGAAAAATGAATGCAATATTCTGAAGAAATTTGAAGGATTTTCATTCATAAAAAATTTATGAGAAGCATATCATGTTCTGGAAGATCATTTACTTTATTTGTGTTGAGGTCCTGAGAGTCTTTCCTTTCTAAAGGGAAGATAAACTATCATGTCAGAGTTTAAGTAGCCCATCATATGTTTAGCATGGAGGTAAAGAGAAGCTGGCATATTACTTCGCTTCATCCCTGCTCCTTCTTGCTAAGTAGTTCTGGTTGAAGCATGCAAGAGCTAAGTGTTCCCTATGAGAAAGGGCATGTGCTACCTGGTTAAAGATGCTCACCTTCAAAGTCCCCAAAGAATATTTATTTAGAGCCAGTTCCAACAATTTTTGGAGTGGAAAATTAGGAAGTTTATTGGTTCATATTAATAAAGAATAGAGTGGACAGCTGTGTTCAATGGGAGGATGACACCTTTACCTGCGTTCATTGTTTTTTTTATTGACTCTTGTTCCCAGGATGTTCCTCATAAATATGTATTCCAAATATACTACTTAAGATTGTGTGATGGCTGTTGCAGCACAAGACTGTGTATATTCGGGTATTTTTGGGAGGAATAAGCATCCCTTTCTCAAAAGTCAGGGAAAGATTCAAATCATACTGCATTACTTCAATATTTGTGATTGGGTTTTCTGTTTGTCCCTGAACACTTACATCATGGACAGCTTGGCTCAGTTGTGAGACTAATTCTTGCAATGACGATGGGATTATTAGAAATCTGTGAAGTCTGAAAGTAAGAAGGGTGTTGCTGTTTAAATGGACACAGATAACTGTACATCAATAAATCCTGAATGGCTGACAAGTAACAAGTAACACAAGTTCATCACAAGACTGAATTTTAAGAAGTAGAGGATTCGAAGAATTTAGAGGGAGAGAAATAAAAGGAAAAGAATGTATGGATATATAAACATAATCTATACCCAAATACATATTTAGAACTTCATATGATGTTCTATAATTGGTATGGGAAGGACCTCTAAGTATAAATAAAACTACTTTGTGTGATTCATTGAATTTATTCAGAAGATCCTTTAAAAGGACAGCAAGAACAACATGTAAGACTAAGTATAAATTACTTTTGAGTCCCAACACTATTGCTAAAGAGATGTCTCTGTTCAAATTATATTCTGACATACTCGCTAACTGAACAAAACTCACAGGGCCCTCTCCTTTTGTCTCTGGGGCCATTATCTTTATAACGACACCATTTCTAGTCTATGTTTTTCTATCAACCGTTTACTTATTTCCACCATTTATTGAGAACCTGAGCTCAATTTTTACAAATTAAGATGATACTAGAAATTTTGCTATGAACAACTATGCAGCTCTACTTGCGATTTAATCAACTTAAATTATCCATTAACATGCGTACAAGCTTTGCACTGCTATTCTGAGTCCTCTACCAGCTCCTAAGACTCTTGATTTGTTGTATGGCCTTAGCGAGGGTTCCAGGGAATTTATAAGGGAGGAAAGTGATGATGGAGAAGGGAAAGCGGTGGCAGATATATGGAGTTGAGAAAAGAGAGAAAGTTAGCTAGGCAGTGCAGCCATGAAATGGGCTAGAAAGCAGTTTTCAGCACAATTACCCAGAGCATTTGTCTCCTTAAAATATTGTCCTTGAAACTACCGAACATGTTCCCTGTATGCTTGGGAAAGCTAAAGGTCTTTATGTTTGGACTCTGCTATAAAAGAATATTGGCTGGTCTTTCTGGAATTGGCAACTAGAATACAATGCATATTGAAAGTAAGATTGGTAGCAAAGCCCCGGTCACTCTTCAGAGGAACACATAGAATGAACAGTTCAGTGAATTTCCTAAGGCCGTAGTTTCTGAGAGCTGACCTTCAGAAGTAGCTGGCATTTCCCAGAAGAACTAAACACATCACAAGGTCATCCAGGTATGGTAAGCAGCATTTCCTTGGAAGCATTTTGTCCTCTACTGTGCACATACCCACCTGGCATCCATCTTTCCAATGAGCATGCAAAACGACATACTCGTGTATGGATGCTGGAAGCAGCCTCTGTCCCACCAACAGCACATCTTGCTAACAGGATTAAAGGGAAAGGGATGCTGGTTTCCTTTGGAGAAATTGCTTTTCTACTGGGTCCTTGCCAAAGGTCACACTGACAATGCTGTGCAGTAATCTAGGCCAAACCCTTCACATACTGCTGTGTGTTTTGTGACCAGAGTTCTTTTTTGTAAATAAAATCTAATATAGCAAAGACCTCCCTACTTACCTTGGGAGAGGAGGATGCTATTTACCCAAGGTAGAGAATTGGCAGTATATTATCAGAGGGTATTTTCTGAGCAAATATTTAATCAGAACCCCTCATATTTGTCTTCTTCAGACAGAAGGTGTTCTATGAAGTGCACTGCAATACCATTCTCGTGAGCATGATTTACAAAGAGCTTTGGCACAAGCTGATGTGATGTAAAAGAATGTGCAGTGTGTCTAATTGTATTGTGTCCTGAGTCTGATATCTAAGAGTCCTTAAGCATAGTGTGGGGTATGTTTTCATCATCACTCCTCACTGCCAAATATTAAGATCTATGAATTCACATTTCCTTATATTTTTTTCAGGATAGCACAGATCAACATAAATATAGTAACATGACTTTACCAGCTTTTGCTATAGCATGTACATCAATGAACCTACCAAATCCTATATACTTCTGACCACATTTTTCAGTAGCCTGAACATTTATATTTGACAAATACCTAGGATGCTGTCATATCGCTGCAAGGCTTTTAGTTAGCTTAGATGACATATAAATGGCATTGAGTAGAAATATTAGTGACATGCTTTAATGTTCTTTTTCTTTACAAAATGGAAGTGCGAAGTAAATATCTCTCTCTGTGTTGTGTTCTTCTGTTACCTTTTTATCTTAGTTGAAAAAGGATATTGTCGGTTCTTTTTGTGCTTACATATAAAATAGTGGGAAAAGTGTGTCAAAAAGTTCCAAAGACGGAGAAGACAAAAATCATGGCAATATTCTTGCTCTTTTGATAACTTATTTTGTTCATTATATCATGTAATACCTATCAAAAAAACAAACATTGATTCATGGGTATGAGAGCTTTTGCTCTAAGCTGAATCAATTAATTAACAAGAGGAGTCAACCTCTGACCTGTTGCTGAGGTAAGGGATGTCTATGTACAATTGGTGTGTGGATTTGTGTGAGGAGTCACTTGGCCTATGGATTGGAGAGAGGTATGTGTTTGTACACTAAGAGTAAAGGGAAAAATAGGTCTAAAATTTTCAGAAATATCATGGAATGAAGAAAATGGATGGTTGCTGGTGTCAGAAATATGACTTCAATGTACCCGTGTAAAACTGGTCATATTCTCTAAATCTCTTCCTTGTTCCTCTAGAAGAAACAAAACTGGATCTTAAAGAAGGATTGAACTTCAGATCTATTCAATCAGTAACATGATTTTTAACTCCCTTATGATCTTTTAACAATTGTGTCTTCACTCAGACACATTGAAATATTCCTGAAATGTTTGTTGTATAAATGAGGCAAGGATGGCAGTCAACTTCACCAGAGATTCAACTGAAGTGTGACAAACTACAAACTGGAATCCCATTGGTTAGCCCAGCTTGGACAGTGGGATAAAGCTAATACTTGGATAACACAGCAAACATTTAGCAGTGAAGACAAGGAAATCAGAGATGTAAAGCAATGTGATGAATGAAGCTAAATTTTAAAGACATTTTAGAGTAAGAGTAGGCTGCTTAAAATTAAATAAATTTTCAGGATGAGTAAAAGCAAAAGTATCTAAACGTTCCATTAAAAAATTAACACTTCTCCACTTCCATCGTGAAAAAGAACATCAAAAGTACATACTAATCTTGATCTCATGAGCCAATCTTTCTGCAAGAAAATTTACAAATACTTAAAAAAAATAAGAAGGAAAGACAGAGGGAGAGAGAGGGAGAGAGAGAGAAAGAGAGAGAGAGAGAAAGAGAGAGAGAGAGACAGAGAGGAAGAGAGAGAGAGAGAGAGAGAGAGAGGAGAGAGAGAGGACATTTACTGATTGGTGTTTTGTTTCTAGAGACACTTATTTCCACTGAAAGAGAAGGTATATATAAAATTAACTTTCTTTCTCAGCTTTTATTTTTAAATGTGAGAGTTTTTTGATACCTGTGAATTTACACATGTCTTGAAGATGATGAAAAACTTGTAAACGTAACCTGATAGTATTAATGTGGCTATGCATTGTCTTCTTTTCTCCTGCCTTCCTTCCCACGCATTGGGCATTCCTTTGCTTGACTCAACGTGCCTTTACTCTGTGAGCAAAGGGTGTTAGGAAGATATTGCTGTTGGAATGAAGTGCTGGAAAGAGTGAATCTACTTCTCTCCTTCAAGGCATGCACATGCCACAGGATGTAGTAAACCATAGAGTTCTTTTTCAAAAATGACAACTCACATTGAAAGTTAACATATAAACCAAATTTGTCCAGTGTCCAAATAATACCTTTCATGTGGCAAATTAGACAGTAAAGCTCTATACATTTCAGTGAAGGATCCTATATCATTTGGATTTCTCCCATAAGTAACCTACTGTGAGACAATGGTCTGTACCCTATAACTTATATTTTAAATAAATGTTGATTGACCAGTAGCTAGGCAGGAAATACAGGCAGGGTGACCAGGCAGAAAGTAGAGATGGGGCAACGAGAATTCTGGGAAGAGGGAAGCACATTCTGTGGTTGTGATCCAGCCACAGAAGAAGTAAGATGTGACTGTCTCGTTGAATATGGTATCAAGTCACATGGCTAACATAGACAGGAATTATGGGCTAATGTAAGTTATAAGAATTATTAATAATAAGCCTGAGCTACTGGTCTAATGCATTTATGATTAATGTGTGATTCTTTTGGACTTAAACACTGTGGGAACCAGGAAGGACAGAAACCTCTGTCAACAGTAACCCACTGTTAATGAATCTAGACTTCTGAGAAACTGACAGAAGTAAATGATTAAGATCAAAACCAGAATTTCTAATCTAGAGTCCTGTTCTGCAAAATGCTTTAAATATTGGACCAAAAAAGCAACTTAGGAACCAAACAAATACCACGTACATATAATATGGATATAAGAATGTTTACCTCAAAGCCCTAGCTAGATGATTAAGCCTTTATGGAACAAAACTTCTACTCATATCTCTAATTACCAAGTATAGTGCCTGACTCTGGGTAGTATGTTAAATAAACATAAACAAACAACATAACCAATGGAATTATTTTCTATTACCCATTGGATCAGGAACCAATCTCTCTTTCCAAAAGACATTTGGCAGGCAACCTGTTTGGCCATGCCACACTGATAGTACTTTTGAGAAGAACTTGTCTTAGATAACCTTAACTCTTCCTACAAAGTTACATTCTAGCTGGTCCAGTTGACTCTGTCTCATACGTAAGTAGCTGAGATTCAAGTTGAGTTTACACATTGTTGAACAAGCCTGGATTCCTAATGTGTGTACCATATGTTTGAACTTTACCATTTCTGTCCTGATTTCTCTTTTCCTTGTAAACAGAAGTTTAGAAACTTTGGATCAATATATTTGAAGGCCAAAATGCATGCTGTAAACTCCTAAAGGGATAAAAAATATCTCTGCTTCATCATTGACAAAGGAAAAAGAATACTGCCTGTAAAGGGCTATGAAATGTCACAGCATGGCAATAGAGACAGAACATTCAGATTACAATGCCTACTTTTTCTCTGTACCTATATAGCCCTTAGTGTAAGAGTGTAGATTGTGCCATGAAAAATCAACGGACTCAGGTATAATCATAGATCTAATTCCCTGATCTTACCCTTTTTCTACTTAGTAATTGTAAGCATTTCCTGGTTTTCATTTAAAAAAATGCCACCAAATACAGACATTCTTTTCTTTTCTCCATTCATTTATTGAACTGTCCTAGTTTATACAGTTCATTGTGAGCAGTAGTTAGAAACTGAGGTCATGAGAAAATTGGCAGCTAGTGTATAAAGTATTCTTCCATTGTTTCGTTGTTTCTTCGGCTGAAGTAGGACAACAAACAAAGGTGGTCCACAAAAAATGAATTTATGCTGAGCTTATAGCTGGTAAGTTGGGGGACATCAAAGACAAAGGTTGGAAGGATGTTAAAAAAAGGGAACAAAGAAAAAAACAGGGAAAAGACTAGGAAGGAAGGAAAACTCTTAACTAGGAAGAGTAGATTATAAGAATTGAATACAGATCCCAAGGGGTAAGAGGCAGCTGAAAAGAAAAAAGAAAAAGTGGTATAGAGAAATATTATGAGAACTTGAGGAAGAGAAGGCAAATACATACCCTTAAATCTGTTCTCTCTTTATTAATGTTAGGGAAAAGAAAATATTAATAGCTGACCCCTTACTTTCTTTTTGTTAAAACTTTATTAAATGGTGATAGTCTGAAGATGACTTTAGGTATAGAAATGAGTTTGCAACTGTCTGCCAATCTTTAACAGAGGTCGGGATACCAGACACAGTGGGACACGCCAATCTTACTCAGAGGTCACTAGTAAGTTAGAGACACTGAAGGGAACGCACAAGGGAGGGGACTTTTTCCTAACTCATCTTTCTTCCAAATCCCAGGTTTTTACACCCATTTGCATACTGCTGTCTAAGTTGCCAGCCCATAATCAAAAGCAAGTTGTTTGGCTTATAAGCAAGATTATGGGATAGGGTCGTCAAGAGAAAACAAGAACCTTTGAAAGAATAAAATGATTGTTTCTTATCAGTCTAATAATAACCCAGCCATGTTTGCTTCATTGGATATATATGCATGACAAAATTCATTCCTATACAGGTCAGTGACCGCCATAAACAGTTTCATACATCCAGTTAAGAAAATTGGATCTTATCCCCATGTTCTCTGCAATGTAAAATGTGCTAAAGAATGTTTTCCCATATCTTTGTATTTGCATCTTGTTCTTTTAAACCTCTCTTGGCCTGAAATATGTTCTCAACTGTAATTTACTTTTATTAATATGGTGGGTGGTAGAAATAAGTCTGTGGGCTACCTCCAAAGTTATTTACATTTCAATGAATTTAAAATTCTTAAATGCTAAGGAAACATACTTAGATTTAGTTTCTTCCAATTGATTTGATGTAAGTAAGCTTTGCATAATTTGAAATAAAGACCACATATTGCATAATTTCCCAATGGCTGGATCCCTCAAAACCTAATGTGATGACACAGCACGTGTCTTGAATAACTCTGAAGTCTTCATAGCGTGCAGACATTTTCTTGAATGAGACGCAACACTTTTTGGTTCTATGAATATATGGGTGTAGGAGGACTTCTGTTCAAATGGAGAGAGCTTGAGTGAATAAAGGTTTTCAATTTTTGAGAATCTTTCTCCAGCTCAGAGATGCACTTCACAAATTCATGCACAAATGGACAGTGCTAAAGAGTCCGTTCTTCCTACTAGACAAGGAAATTGGTTTATTTCATCTTATTTTTGAGATTATAACTACATCATCCATTTCCTTCCCCCAAATCCTACTTGTTCTTTTTCAAATTCATGGCCTCTGTTTTCCCAATTGTTAGCACATGCATTTATGTACTGACTTTAATTAGACACTTTTTAAAAAATCCTCATATTTGTTGATCTTATATGTAACAGGTTCACCTCATTAAATGATGAGGAAGACCTTGCTCCAAGGCTGCATTCTCAAAACTTGTTAGCTATCTGATTATGTGTTAGTGGCGAGGAAAGCATACGGCATTCAGTTTTCAAACTATTTTCTTATATTTCTCTAGAGAATACTTCATTTCATCTGGAATCCAATGAATGAGGTCATCTGAGCATTTATTGTCCTGTTGCACAGGACCGAAGACAAAGATTTTAGACTGCATTCCAAGGATAAGTTGCATAAACTGAATTTCTATCTACTATATTAACAAAGCTTTAAAGTAGATAGTGATTTTTAAAAGATTTTTCTTTGTTACCTGTCTTTATTGAGAATTTCACACATTCATACTATATGTTTGTATAACATTCACAAGCATTACTGTGCCATAGACCACCCAAGCATTACAGGTTATTGCCATTGCTCATGGTTGCCCTCTAGAACTTGATGACTCTCTTGCTGAAGACACCACACACCGGAATCATAGCATATAGAGAAATAAACCTGATATAGACCTATAAGATTTATACCTCGTGACTAACTAACATATTTCCAGACAGTCCTATTTATGCTATCGGAAAAGAAAAATACTCAATAATCATACCAAGCTGTGAACCCTTCAAGCTAAAATGAGGACTAGACTGGTAAGATGAGTCAACTGATACACTAGTTACAGAGATTTCATTTCCCCCTCTAATGTTTAACTATATCTGACTTAGTATAAATACATACTTAAAACAGAGAACATTAGCCTATTTTAAATAAAAATAAAATTCAATGGTTTTAGAGTGCTTGCCTATATACATGGTCCTGGGTTCAATATTCACAATTTTTATAAAAGCATAATCTAAGAGAATAGGAGGAATAAATGAATGAATACATAAGCTCCTTTGGTACACCATCATGTGCTCTAATCCCATGCAACTGTAATCAGAATTAAACACTTTCTTTCGGAAGTTGTCTTTGTTATAGTGTTTTTTTTCATTTTTTAATTTTTTTAATTTTTATTTATTAAAAAATTCCATCTCCTTCCTGCCTCCCTTTTCCCTCCCCCTCCCCACCTCCACCTCCCCATCTACCCCTCCCTTTCTAGTACTAAGAGCAGACAGGGTTCCCTGCCCCCTGGGAAGTCCAAGTCCTCCCCCCTCCATCCATGTCTATAAAGGTGAACATCCAAACAAACCAGGCTCCCAGAAAGTCAGTCCATGCAGTAGAATAAAAATCCAGTGCCACTGTCCTTGGCTTCTCAGTCAGCCTGCATTGCCAGCCACGTTCAGAGTTGGTGCGGGAGAATTGTCTGTATTCTGTCAATCATGTATTTTAATAAAACGCTGATTGGCCAGGCAGAAAGTATAGGCAGGTCAACCAGACAGGAAGTAGAGGCGGGGCAATGAGAATAGGAGAAGGCTAGGGAGGAGGAAGCTCCCTCCGCCATTCCTGCCCAGACTACCAAAGAAGCAACATGTGAGCTGCCATGCTGAGAAAGGTACTGAGCTGTGTGGCTAACAAATAATAATAATGGGTTAATATAAGTTACAAGGGTTAACAAGAAGCATGAGCTAATGGGCCAATCAGTTTATAACCTATTGTAGACTCTGTGTTATTTTCTTTGGGAATTGCCAGCTGTGGGGTACCGGGCAGGACAGATACACCAACAAACAGGCCCCTTCATGTTACACAGAGTGTCCATTTTGATCACATACTCCAACACTCCCAGTCCAGCTGGCCTTGGTGAGCTCCCATTAGATCAGTCCCACTGTCTCAGTGGGTGGACACACCCCTCGTGATCCTAACTTTCTTGCTCATGTTCTCCCTCCTTCTGTTCCTCATTTGGACCTTGGAAGCTCAGTCCAGTGCTCCAATGTGGGTCTCTGTCTCTATCTCCATCCATTGCCAGATGAAGGTAGTGTTTTATGACAGTAATAAAAAAACAACTACTATAGAAGATGATACCAAGGAGTAGGATACTTCTGAGAGATCAGATCATACTGTCTTTAGGAGTTATGTAGAAGACTTTTAGATTTTGTACTATGAAAGCAATTGAATATTGTAAGTGGGGCTTAATGGGCCATCTTACCAGGAGCTTGGGAAATAGTAGAGCAAAGAGCTATGTAAACTCTGAAGGCCCAAATGAAGAGGTTTTAGGGGTGAATTATAAATTATTCCTTTGGTATTTTAACAAAGTATGTGGTTGTTTTCTGCTCTTGTCCTAAGAGTATGGCTGATACTAAATTTAAGAGTAATGAGTAATTTCCTTCATAGAGGAAATTTCAAGAGAGTCTAACGTTGATTCTGTTGGATAGTCATTAGCAGTCATTCTTATGCCTGTCTACAATGAAAAAAGGGCATGTGACATAAAAAGAAATAAAATCACACAGCTAAAAGCAAAAAAGAATGCCAGGAAATTAGAGCCAGGGTTCTGTTGAAAGAGATGATAACATTAAAGAGAGGAAAGATCTGAAACAGAAATAAATAGAGGGGTTCCCACAGGGACAAGACCCAGTCTAGCTAAGCTTCCAACTTGTAAAAAGACAAGGCCCGTGAAATTTTCTGAGGCTAAAAGGCAACAACAACAACAATGTCAAAACTGCTATGACTGTGATTTAAGGGTGCTAGGATTCACCGATAGTTGATAGACAAACTTGGCAGTATCATCCATATGGTTCTAGGTTTCAGAGTCATAAAGGATATATGAGTCAAAGGGCTGTGGCATCTGCTCTCATGGTTTAGGAGAGTCACTGAAGCCTGGTGTAAGACAGGAGAGTCCTTGCATGGAAACACAGAAAGTCCGTTGTATGAGGTTGAATTGTGTTGGATTTGAAACTCCAAGATTTTGGAAATGCCAGATTCATAAGACATCTGACAAGGAGAGCTGCAAAAATGGAATGAAAATAGCCCAAGTACATTCTAGGCAGCAATGCTGGAAGGGTGTGACTATCTATGTGTAGTATGAGGGCCGGCTTGTTGGGATTTCCGTCCCGCCCGGTACCCCAACAGCCGGCAAATCCCAAAGAGAAATTACACACAGGACTCCATAAGGTTATAAACTGATTGGCTCATTAGGTCAGGCTTCTTGTTAACTCTCATAACTTATATTAACCCATTATTCTCATCTATGTTAGCCATAATGGCTCAGTACCTTTTCCAGCAGGGGCAGCTTACATGTTGCTTCTTCAGTGATCTGCGCAGGAGTGGCTGAGAGAGAGCTTCTGCTTCCAGAATACTCCCAGTCTCTTTGCTCCACCCCTACTTCCTGTCTGGCTTTCCCGCCTATACTGCCTGCCTGGCCAATCAGCGTTTTATTAAAATATGATTGACAGAATACAGATAATTCTCCCGTACCATTTCCCTCTTTTTTTAAAAAAAAAAAAACAAAGGAAAATACCCATAATCCATTTGTTGGGAATGTGGGCGTAGTATTTCAGGCTACTTCCTGCTGGTTGGGGGCGCTGATAATCTTATGGGGACCTAAAGAAAACTTAGAGTTATAATCAAGTCCTGACTGAAGTATCCTGGGCGTCTTGATCATCTCAGGCTGCAGTCTTGAATCAGTTCTGGATGTAGAACTCTGTCATCTGGGCCATCTGTTCCTGTCGATTTCTCAGGTGGCCTCCCTTGGTCAAAGATGATTTTTCTTAACTCTGAATAAATCCATAGCCTCTCATTTTCTGTGGAAACAAAAGCAAAATCTCTTCTCCAAAGTAGCATACCTTTTGACTTCAATTTTGAAGCAAAGGTATTTTCAAAATTTCTATCTTGGGTTAGTTCAGCAGCATTTATAAACAAAAGTCTTTTAGCAGTTGTTGCTCCTTCCTCAACAATCAAACAATTTAAAGAGAGCATAATAGCATACAGTATGAAGATTCTCTGTGCATTTTCCATCTTTATGTGGCTTTATTTTAACCTCTATTTCTTTTATTTTTACTTTTACTTTTTGCTTTTGAGACAGATTCTCTGTATATATCTTTGTCCTGGAATAACTCTGTAGACCAGGCTGTCTTTGAACTCACAGAGATCCTCCTGTCTCTGCCTCCCCAGTGCTGGGATTAAAGGTGTATGCTACCACACCTTGAACTCACAGAGATATGTCTCTGCCTCCCAGGCATTGGAATTAAAGGCGTGTACTACCACACCTTGAGGTCACAGAGGTCAATCTACCTCTACCCCTTGAAGTCACAGAGGTCAATATGCCTCTGCCTCCCAGGCATTGGGATTAAAGGTGTGTACCACCACACCCAACTACTCTCTTTCTTTCCTTTTAACTTTAAGAACTTTAACTTTTAGCCTGCATATACACACTGTAAACCATTTAGAGGTTTTCTTCCTCTTTGAATCTCTCTTTACTGTATATTTTTCTTTTTCTGACCATATGAGTCTTTAATTTACTAAGCAATATGGAGGGCTGTGGCTTTGACGGCTAGATCCAGCTCATTCCTTAGCTTTCCAGACTCATAGCTGAGATACCAGCCACAGCTGTGTTCACTGCCACAACTTGTCGTGTTTCAAGGTCCTTGCTAGCAAGCAAACTGCAGCATTCTGCTCATAGACCACACTCAGTCGGACTGCCTGCCTGAAAGAGTCAGAGTTTGCTCTGGCAGGGCAGCCCAGAAGGCCAGCATTTTAAAACAGCACAGCTTTTCTCCTGCTACAGCTGAAAACTGAAAAGAATGCGTTCAGTTTGTCATCAACAACATTTAAGTGTTTTGTGGCAGGACCTCTTTAAAGAGCTGCAAGGTTTTGCAGCTAAAGCTGAGTCAGGAAGCCTCTCTCAGATGAGAGCGCTTGCTTGCCTCTAGCATGCAAAGTAGACCCGAGAAATTGCTGCTACCAAGAAACCATGCTTTACTCTATTTTTTCCAAACTTTTTCAAGGTTTTTGTGGATTCAGTTATCCACGTCTGGGCGCCATATGTAACATGAGGGGCCGGCTTGTTGGGATTTCCGTCCCGCCCGGTACCCCAACAGCCGGCAAATCCCAAAGAGAAATTACACACAGGACTCCATAAGGTTATAAACTGATTGGCCCATTTGGTCAGGCTACTTATTAGCTCTTATAACATATATTACCCCATTATCCTTATCTATTTTAGCCACATGGGCTCAGTACCTTTCTCAGTGTGACAGCTTACATGTTGCCTCTTCGGTGGTCTGTGCAGGAGTGGCTGAGAGAGAGCTTCTGCTTCCAGAATACTCCCAGTCTCTTTGCTCCACCCCTACTTCCTGTCTGGCTTTCCCGCCTATACTGCCTGCCTGGCCAATCAGCGTTTTATTAAAATATGATTGACAGAATACAGATAATTCTCCCGCACCATCTATGCCCCCTGACATCAGACATGGGGCTACAGGATTTAGAGTTCTCCATGCTGGGATTCTTGCTTTAATCCAGTGACTCCTCGCTAGCCAATGTACGTTGGAAATAGATGTTTTTCGTCTTTACTTGAACGAGTTTACAACTAAAGAGATTACTTTGAGTGTCAGAAGAGACTTTGTCCTATGGATCTTTAAACTGTGTTGAAATTGTATAAAACTATGGAGATTTTAAAGTTGGATTAAATGCATTCCATGTTATGGTATGTTCATGAGCTTATGCACGGCAGGCAGTAAAATATGGTTGTCTGAATGAGAATATCCCTCATTTTTTATATATATTTGATTACTTGGTCTCCAATTGGTAAGTCTGTTTGGGAAAAATTAGGTTGTGTGGCCTTGTTGGAGGAGATGTGTTACTGGGAACAGCCTTTGAAGTTTTGAATGACCCATGGAATTCCCAGAATTCTTTCTCTTCCTTGTGGCTGCGGGTTAAGACGTGGGCTCTAGGTTGTTTCTTCACTCTACTATCATGGACACTAAACTTCAGAAACAGGGAATGAGATTAAATGATTTAGTTTATAAATTCCGTGGTGTTTTATCACAGCAATAGAAATGTAACTTAGGCACTTTTTCTTTGTTTGTTTTCCAAGACAGGGTTTTTCTGTGTGTTGCCCTGGCTGTCCTGTAACTCACTCTGTAGACCAGGCTGGCATTGAACTCACAGAGATACACCTGCCTCTGCCTCCAGATTGCTGGGATTAAAGGTGTAATGAACCACCACCCAGCTACTTAGACACTTTTGATTTAGTGATTTCCATTGTAGATATCAAGGACATGTAGGCATTGAAGCTGAATGACCTTCCTTCAAGGCCCACAGTCAAATTAACATTTGTTCTTCAACTTCATCTATAAAGTTAGCATCAGTTTTCCTACAAGACATATCTTGGCCTATTACTGTGGTGTCAGAATGGTTGAAAATCTCACAGCAACAAACATTGGTGTGAAGGTATCTGTAATATATATCTACTTGATATCGTTTGGTTAGTTACCAAAGTCATATACTAGATCTATTTGTAGATGTTTCAGCAACTTCCATACAGACTTCTATATTGACTGGACTAGTTTACATTTCTTTCAAAAGTGTCTGACATTCCCTTTTATCTACATCTTCAATATCTGTTGCTGCTATTTTCTTAATAACTGATATTCTTTCTGCAGTAAGATAGACTATCAAGCTAGTCACAGTTTGCATTTTAAACTAGTGACAATGGGCATTTTCCTATGATCATCAGTCAGTCATATTTCTTCTTTTGAAAATATTCCGTTCACTTCATTATATCATGATTCACTGAGTTTTTTATTTCTTGCAATTAAAAAAATAACTTCTTTGTGTTATCTAGAACTTAATTCTCTGTCAGATGTGTACCTGGAAAATCCTTTCACCCATTTCATATACTCCTCTTCTTTCAATCAGTTCTTTCATTTGCTGTAAAGAAGCTTGTGTAGGTGTCAAAGGGGAACCAACAGGAGCAAAGGGGGATGTGAAGATGTAGGGTAAAGACTGTGAGGATGAGTGGGCTCAATATACCATATATACTTGCAAAAATCTTATAAAAAGAATTTTTAATTTTGAAAAATTAGAGTTCTCTTTTTCATTTCTTGTGGCATGCATTGTCAAATGTATGAGTTACATTCAGAACATATACAAATGAAAGCTGCATCTCTCACAAACAGAAGCAATTCAGCTATAGCCCATGACTGAAGAACATCTGGGGCAGGGTTTGCCTTAAACATCTCACTGAGATGTTGATCACTGGCATTCAAAGAAGATGGCCAACTCTACTCTGACTATAGATTGTTATAACTGGGAGAGGAGAAAAGAACAAGTTGCAATGATTTGTTCCTCTTTTCTTCTTATGATTTTTTCATTAAAATTATTTTTTTAAATTTCTATTCATAACTTGTAAAAATAAAAGAACCATTTAGGGTTCTTGTAATTAGAAAGAATCTCAGGAGAAGTTGGTCTTTCTTGTTTCTCTTCAGTACGTGTCACCTCTGGCTTATCTTTTATCTTCCTTTATCTGTCTGTGTGCCACTCTCTCAAGTCCACTAGACATAACCCTCTGATGACAGTGAGCGGTCCCTGCTCTTCTTCCACATTTGCATCTCATGCTCAGGACTGTTGTGCGCATGCCCAGTGAAATACAAATGAGAGGGCTGAGCAGAAACAGAACTCCTGAGCCCCCTTTGGTTTCCTGGGCTTGAGACTCACTGAGTGAAACAAAAAGTTTGACATGTATATTACTTCATAAAGATAGTTACTCATTTATCATGCATCTACCCGTTTTTCTCAGTAAATATTTATATGTTGGCCATGCAACATTCTGTCCTGGGGATGAGAAGCACCATATTAGACAGGGACAGAATCTTCACAATCAGCAAGCTCATATGCCAAAGAGATGACAGAAAATTAAAAGCACCCATGAAATGTACTCACAAATGATGAGGATAATAAATACTGAGGCATATTAGCACCATATAAAAACATGAAAAGAGTTGCTGTCTTTTTCAGGCAGGAGGTCAGGAAAGACCTTGATAGGTGACATTTAGACGGAGATGTGGAAAAGAAAGGGAAGCAGCTGTGTAAAGAGCAGAGGGGTGCTGAGAAAATAGATGCAAAGTACCTCCTTAAACAGTACTTGGTAATTACTGGGATCATTAACATTTGGATGTACAGCCTTTATTTGTGTGTATATGTGTAATTCTCTGTGTATGTATGAATAAATGGGTTTTACTAGTATATATATGGTCTTTTATTCAGCAATATATTTTGAATATTTTACCAGCTCACTAAATTTATTTTTGCAATATACATTTCAATGATGAAACAATATTCTATTGAATGTGATGCTATCTGTCCCCTTTCCATAGTTGCACCCACATTTGTCTTATTTCTAGTATTTTGGTGCCCTACTTCTGTTCCCAGACTGCATCTGGGAAGAAGCATAGTGAGACACTGAGAAGTGCGGTCTCTGAAGCTAGCCCGTCAGCCTTTTCTTTAACTCTTGCTAGTTGTGCTATTGTAAGTGAATGGCTTAACCTATCCTGCTGCAATTTTGCCATCCTTATGATGGGTTTCACTGCATTTTGTTGGTAATTATACTGCCTAAAAAATCATGCCTATGACATCTAACTAAATGTGAGCAGCAGGTTTTTCAGTTCTGCAGAGTTCTGTGGAGATGAAAACCCTTTGTCAAGTTTTTTTTTCCCAAATGGGGGAGAAATTATTATTTCTTTTAAAAACTCTCTAGGGAGTCGGGCGATGGTGGCACACACCTTTGATCCCAGCACTTGGGAGGCAGAAGAAGGCAGATCTCAGAGAGCTTGAGGCCAGCCCGGTCTACAGAGTGAGTTCCAGGACAGCCACGACTGTTGCACAGAGAAGCCCTGTCTCAGAAAACAAGCAAACAAACAAAAAATAAATAAAACAAAGCAAAACAAACAAAACAAAAACCTCTAGGAGCCAGCTTGGGAATAAGCACATCTTCTTGACCTGAGAGGTTCATGGTTGGCTGTTTTCAGACGATCGGGAAAGTTGCAAACTCACTACAAGCTCCAGCATTTTTACATTGATCTGTGCTTGTTTTGTGTGCACTGAGACTTCAATACTGAGTAGCATTGTACTATTTCAGAGTCTAGCTTGAGGTTATCCAGTAGGCAAGTATTATTGGGTTACAAGGTCCATGGAAATGCCACAGAAGTCAAGTAATGAGAAGAATGCACGCAAATAAAACATGATTAACGTAAAAAAAAAAGTGAACATATTGTGACCTATTCAATTTTATTCCACTGCCCTGGTGGATTGTTCTTATCCTGAGGTTCCAAAAATGGGGTTCATATCTGTTTTTCCACCTGAAATTATCGGGATTCTTTGATCACAAAGTCACTTGTGGAGCATAGACTTAAAGGGCCTTAGCAAGAATATCTAAATGGCCCCAGCCATGGTTTACGGCGAGGACTTAATGCATTTATTATACATATTTTGTTTGTTTTAGTCGGGGTTTATGGAGGAGTTTTAAAGTTCTGTAATATTCACAAACTGCTGAATGCAAGTTCACACTTTGCACATGTATATATAGAAGAACTCTTTCTATTCAGAAAATGAACAGTATTAGTCATATAACCAAAGATATCTAGGAACCAAAGCATATGTATTGCTCTTTAAAACCTGGCACTAGGCTTCTGGGAGCTTTGCTGTATATGCTGCCCTCACTTCAGTATCTGAAGCTTGATTCTCCAGTGCAGTGGTTCTCACTCTGTGAGTCATGACCCCTCCACAAGGGTCACCTAAGAAGACACAGATATTTACATTATGATTGACAGTAGTAGTAAAATTACAGTTATGAGGAACTGTATTACAGGGCTGCAGCATTAAGAAGGTTGAGAACCACTGCTCTAATGGCTGCTGTAAGGAAAGAGCACCAGAGCTCCTATGCTGCTGCTATGATTCATATCCATCCCTCATTGTAGAGACTGGGTGCCACACTGCGACACCGCTGTGAGAACTTCCTAGTCCTTCCTCCTGCCCTCCTATCCTCCTACCCTCCCTTCTTTCTTCTCTCTTTCTCTTTCTTCCCTTCCTTCCTCTGATTTCTCCTTTTTTCCCCTCCTATAAGGCACAAAGCACAACACACTGAGACTGAGATGTGTATTATTTCTAACAATACAAAATTCTTGGTCAGTCACAATTTTACTTCTAGTTCAAAGAGCAGCCGGTACCCCACCCCCTCATTTGCCTCTGACTGAATGACTTCTTCCTCATTTGATCCCCACAACATTCCTTATACTACTGTCTTAATCCATCTTCTTTGAAATTCTTTAACAGCATACGTCTATCCGTAGCACTCTGAGCTCACTGAGAAAATGTGTATGTCTCTTTATCTCTCCATCAACAGCAGCTACATTTGTGGCTGAATAAATTTACATTATCTGAATTGCCTGATAAGACTATTACTGTAAGATTGTCCTTGAAAACATCATATGGAACATTGTATGGTTTCTTTTTGTAAACTGAAGAAATTGTCTTTTTAGCCTTAGTGACTTATGTAAATGAGTATGTCTTCATCTCTATGCTAAATGCTCAGAGCTATATTTATAAAATCCTTGCCATTAGCTGTAGAAATCACGCCATATATTTTATATACTAATCTCAATATTTGTTCCATTTTAGCCTTATGATGATATTCCATTTCCTTGGTTTCTTTGAGTCTTTTAATAAATATTAATTGCATGCATAATTAAGCCATCTTTAAAAAGCTTGGTATAAATAACAGTATATAGTTTATATAAAATACTTGCATGCATGCATATCATCATGCAATGCTTCTTTGAGCCAGCCATTTCTGTATAGATGCTCCTTTTTCCTTTTATTGTAAAATAGATGTTGTTCTCACATAATGTGTACTGATAATGGTTTCCCTTTCTCTTTTCCTCCCAGTTCCTCACCACTACCCCCCATCAGGGTCCACCCCCTTTATCTCCCTCATTAGAAAATAAACAAGTGTCTAAGGAATTGTATTATAATATTACATAATATTAACAAATATATATAAATAAATATAACAAAAACTAATATATTGGAGATGAACAAGATAAACCGTATTTGAAGGAAAGAGTACAAGAGAAGGCACAAGAATTAAAGACCCATTCATTTGCACACTCAGAAATCCCATGAAAACACGAAACTGGAAGCCATAATATATATTCAGAGGACCTGGGTGCAGACCTGTGCAGGCCCTACTGCCCCAGTAATGTGAGTTCATATGAGCTTGGCTCATGTTGATTTAGAAGACCTTGTTCTCCTGGTGTTCTCCATTCCCTCTGGATCTTATACTCTTCCTGCCTCCTCTTTGAAGTGGTTCCCTGAGACCGGAAGCAAGGGAGCAAGGGATTTGTTAGTGACCTCCCATTTTGGGATGATACATAGGTATTGTTATGATTTAAGAGAATATATATAAAACTAGGTATAAAAATTAAAATACAATTAAGATTATGTCTCTCTCCAGTCAAAAGAGATATTATCAAGGGGAAAAAAAAGACAAGCTAATGTCTATCCAGGGAATAGGGACCTTATATGTTGGTAAGAATATTAATCAGTGTAGTCATCATGGAAATCAACATGTTCTAAAAAAAAAAAAAGGAAGGAAGGAAGGAAAGAAGGAAAGAAGGAAGGAAGGAAGCAGGGAGGGAGGGCAGGCAGGTAAGCAAGCAAGAAAGGAAGAAAGTCCCTTTAGATTCAAGTGCACCACAACTGGGTAAACACACAGACGAATGTAAGTCATCCTATACATACCTGCATACTCATGTTTTTGTATCATTATTCACATTAGCTAAGGCATATAATGAGCTTAATTATTCTTCAGTGAATGAATGGATAAAGAAATACTCATGTATACACAATGAGTTTGCTTTTTCAATTACAAAGCAGAACAATGCGGAAAATGAATGGAACCAGAGGTGAGCATGTTATACAAAATAAAAGAGACTCAAGCAGTCATCGTGTGTTTATTCTAATATGTGAAACATCGGAGCAAAAAGACTAGTAGGGAAGAAAAGATCTGGGAAGAGAACGTAGAAATAAAACAAGGTAATTGGTGTTGGGTGGGTATTATCAAGGTACACGTACATATAAACTATTATAATAATTATACACAATAATACATGATATGAATGATTTAAATATATTTTTGACATTTTAGTGACTTCAAAGCTTTTCCATAAATCTTTACTTTAACATTAAATACCATAAGTCAATAAAACAGAAACAAAAATTTGATATAATTGGTAATTATTCTGTATTAAACCATCACGATTAACAATTTCCATTAAGGAAAATGTTTTCTTCTTTTTCTTTTTTTTAACAATTAAACTGATAATATATATATGGGTAATATATGTCTAAGTTACTTTTCTATGGTTGTGAAGAGGCATCATGACCTAAGTAATGTATAAAAGGAAGCACTCAACTGGGAGTTACTTACATTTCAGCAGGTGAGTCCATGATCATCATGGCAGCAGGGGACATGGTAGCAGGAAGGCAGGCAGGCATTGCACTGGAGCAGTAGCTGACAGCTACATCTCATCAGGAAGCTGGAGACAGTCAGGTGACAGTGAGAGAGAGCTAGATAAACAGAACCAGAGAGATGACAGAGACAGGGGCTGGACCTGGTATGGGGTTTTGAAATCTCAAACCCACCCCTAGTGACACACCTCCTCCAACAAGACCACACCTCCTTCAACAAGGTCATGCCCCTGTATCTTCCCCCAAACAGTTTTACCAACAAGGGACCAAAGATTCAATACATGAACCTATGGAGATGGGGAGGTCATTCTCATTCAAACTAGCACAATAGAATACATACATACACATTTGTGGGTATTTTTTATAGCTGATTGTAGACGAATATTTCATCCCATATCTTAATGATGCATTACCTTGAGGACCTAGTCCTCTCTTCTCTGAAACAACTCAATCTTTAGCCATCCACACCTGATTCTGATATTTTGAAGCAAGCAGCACTTTGAAACAGAAATGCAACATGAAATGGCATTTTACAACAAAAGAAAATACTTTTCTGTAGATACCTGACTTAGCATTTCAGAGTCTATGGTCTTGGTATAAAGAGGGAGAGGGGCATGGTAGAAAACATGAGGGAACAGAATGATTGAGTTGGGAGAGGGATAGAGAGAGACAGCAAGGAAAGAGATATTTTGATATAGGGCACTATTATAGGGTTAGGGAAAAATCTGGTGCTAGGGAAATTCCCAGGAATCTATAAGAATGACCCCAGCTAAGACTTTGAGCAGTTATGGAGAGGGTGCCTGGACTGGCCTTTCCCTATAATCAGATTGATAACTACCCAAATTGTCATCATAGAACCTTCATCCAATTACTGATGGAGGCAGATGCAGTGATCCATAGCTAAGCACTGGGCTGAGCTCCTGGAATCTAGTCAAAGAGAGGGAGGAGGAATTATATGAGCAAAGGGGTCATGATTATGATAGGGAAAACCCACTAGACCTGAGCTAGTGGAAGCACACTGACTTTGGGCTGATAGCTGGGAAACCTGCATGGGATCTAACTAGGCCTTATGAATATGGGTGACAGTTCTGTGACTGGAGCAGTCTGTGGGGCTACTGGCAGTGGTACCAAGATTTATCCCCAGTGCATGAGCTGGCATTTTGGAGCCAATTTCTTATGGAGGTATATTTTGCCCAGGCTCAATACAGGGAGGCAGGACTTGATCCTGCCTCAACTTGATATGCCAAACTTTTTGACTCCCCATGGGGGCCTTACCCTCTCTGAGGAGTGGGTAGGGGGTTGGGTTGGGGGAAGGAGGGGGAGTAGGAGAAGGGGAGGAAAGGGAATGGTGATTGATGTGTGAAATAAAAAAAAAAAACTTTTAAATGAAATAACAGATAAGGGTAAATATCTGTATTACACATTTCCACATACAAAACTGTAGCAAAAAAAAACCCCATATAACTTTAGGTTTATTATACTATGTGAAAAAAATTACAGTCTGATCAGCATTCTCAACCAGCAGAGATACAAATAAGAATGTGCATTTTAAGAAGTCTCCAAGATATTTGAATGCACATAAAACTTTTGAAAAGCACTATTCTGCATGATTCTCTGGGCGATAAATCTATCATTAATGCTGAAAATACAAATATTATAATTGATGAAGTATGGAAGGTGACTGTAATGTAAAAATAAATAAATAAAAAGTTCAACGGAAGTGACAGTTTTACTTGAGTTCTGATTGGTATGACTCATATAAAACTATTTCCTAGTTTCCTTGCTATGAAACTCAATGAGTACTCACCAATTCCTCTTCATAGGTGAGCCTGGGGTGGGTAGAGGATAAGGAAGGCCAAGGTTCATGTGACAACTATAGCCCTGAGGAGCTTCCTGAAAGGATGAAGAATCAACACACCTGGAATTTTGTTCCCCACAGACTTTACTCCATCTTCAATCAAGGGAGTCTGCTTCCTCTAAAATGAGAACGCATGGGGGAAAACCGAGAGGATGACATAATACAGTTTTGAAAGCTCTACACAGGTGCATGAGTGAAACTCACTAGCCATGTGTAAAAATGTGGAAGTCAAAGTCAGTAACAGAGATGCCGAGAAACAATGTGGCACTCTGTCTACTTGCTTCACTCTCCTGGAAAAGGGTGGTTGTCAGAGAACCTTCCTTACATAGGTACTACGAAAAGGAAATCAGATAACTCATATAAAAGTATTTTAGAGATGTCTGGCGCGGAAGGCACCCAATAAATACTGGGCTTTGTGAAAATAAACATACTAGTGCTATGCATTCAATCTGAAGGTATTAGCTTGTTCTAGGAAGCCACCATGGTCCCCAAATGCAAGGCACATTTACTATATGCTTCATCATTTTATGTCTGAGCTAGATTAAAAAATTCCATATAAAGTGCTTTCCAAAACCTACAAAACTCTCAGACAGCTACAAAGAGATGAATAATAAGCAAAACAGTTCCTTCCAGTTCATAAAATACTATTGAAAAGCATCTACATTTGCAAGTTATCCTAGACACTGTGAGCTGAGACACTTGACTGTTAACCCAGTGGCATAAAATAAAATGAAAACATAATAAAACGTAGGGGACTCTGCATCCCGCTGACATAATAAACTAAACTGAGCACACAAGGAAGGCACATCTCCCAACTTTATGACCCACACAGAGGAATGATCCACAGTGTAGGCAAGCATATTACAGTCTAAAATCTACCCAAGGGGTCCACTTTCAGGGTTTCCATGGTGTGATTTATTTGGTGGGTATCACAAGATTATAAATGTTAAGAGAATTATTTTTAGTGTTTTATAAAAGCAAAGTTACTATTTCTCTTAACTATGCAAGTGTAAAGAGTGGTACTATTGCTTGCTTTAAGTGTCTGATTTTATTACATCTCAGGATTTTATTACACCCAAGGATCTCTGGTTTTCTAATAGCAGTCCCTAAGGCACCAAGAAAAAAGTGCTTTTCTGGAATACATATATTTTATGAAATAAGAGATAATATAATGAAGAAACCCTTGCTCAAAAGGAATTAATTTTTTCCTTTTCTCTCTTGTTTCTTACAAAGGCACTGCCCTGGACTGTTCTGGGCATCACTCCCAGTCCATGCTTCCCAAAAGTAACCTGGCACAGAGGATTTTGTGATACATGGTGTTAAAAAAACAAAGGGCTCCAGACAGTTATACAAATGGCAATATCCAGGCCACAGCAATAAGAAGAGTGTTCAGGACTAAGTGCTGCTTCAAAGAAAAGGAGGGGAGGGAGTCTGGGAAGCTAAGAGGCAAGGAAGCTTGGAACAAGGGAGTAATGGGTTTGTTCTACTATGGGAGGACACTGGAGTTGTCCTGGTATGCTCTCTTGCCCAGATTTGAACTTCTTTTATCTATGCTTACCTATTAAATTCCATCCATTCTGAATCCTTACATAGAGGTTGCAAGTGCACCTTGAGAACATAGCTAAGCAGTGAAGATTGTTTTTGAGCCAGTTATGCGTCCAGAGTGATAAGAGAGAATCAGCAGAGAATTCTTCAGCTATGGTTTGAATAGAAGTAGATATGGTTGTATATCCTAATTCGTGGCACACTAAACAGAAATTCAGATGGTTTGTAATAAACTGCTATTTTTTTTTGTAATTTTATTAAATTATAAAAAGTTTCCATTTACGCCCCTCCTCCCAACGCCCTCCCACTCCCCCCCTCCCTCTCCTCCTCCCTCTTTGTCCCCTAGGGAAGTCAGGGTCTCCTGCCCTGTGGGAAGTCCAAGTTCCTCCCCCCTCACTCCAGGTCCAGGAAGGTGAGCATCCAAACAGACTGGATCCCAAAAATCCAGTATATGCAGAGGAAACCAGTCCCAGTGTCATTGTCAATGGCTTCTCGGAAAGACTGCAGGCCAGCCACATTCAGAAAATCCGGCCACATTCAGAGAATCTGGTTGGATCACATGCTCGTTCAGTCACGGTCCATCTGGCCTTGGTAAACTCTCATTAGATCCGACCCCTTGTATCAGTGGGTGATAGTATCCCTCGCAGTCCTTCGTCATTTTCTTCCTCCTTTTGCTCCTCGTTTGGATCTTGGGGGGCATAAACTGCTATTTTTATGGGAATACCTTTAAGAGGAAAGGGTAAATAGATAAGATAGAACTTATAGTGCTCTATAATTATAGTATTCCTTAAATATAGTCACTTTAAAAGTTCAGAAGCACATGAATTTCAATGCTGCTTTATTGCCAATAAAGTCAGTATGACTATGAATATGGGTTAAAATAGTAATCACCAGGAAAAGACATTATTAATACTGTAATGGACCTTGTCCATCATTTAGTCAATTTATTGAAGCAGATGTAATGTTTTATTATGGAAATAAATAAAATAGTTGCAAAATTCCCACCTAGCAGGTGAGACGAAGTGTTGGCTTAGATGAAGGAAGGAAGGTTGATTTTTGAACGTGAGCATCCTGCTGTTGTATTGTACAAACATTCTGGATATGCATTAGAGGTCTTCTCATTTTGTATCATCTTTTAAAAAATAATCTTATTCTCTAACATCTGGTCTGCAATCTCTCTGCCTGACTCCCCTGCCTCTCTCCCCTCAGTCTGTAAATGAATTTGTCTATACAGCTTTTTCTCTTTGCTCTATATTCTTCTTTCCTGCTGTCTTTACATATTGGTAGCTATGAGAGTGGTTCAACTGAAAATTGTAAACTTGCTTAACATTTTTGCAGGGACCTTTTATTTTTGTGATTTTGGTTTTTTTAAACTCCATTGCACTCTTCTCCAAGTGAACATCGTAGCTGACAGTATCATAACACAATATCAAAGACTCAGACATGTCCGCATGATACAGCATTTCAGTTTTTCTCTATTTGTTTGATTATATTAGGGGAAAATGGATCTAGATTTTCAGAAGTTAGAAATCACTGGCACTTAAAAGAATTCTCTGAGAACCACAGAAAGTTTAGAAACACATCAATAATATTGAGACTCATTTCATACGTTAAGGCTAAAAGTCATTTCAACTATAGGTACCCAGGGATTTCAGAAGTTCCCCTGAGGAGATAGGTCATTAATTCCCCTAATTGTTCTATTTCTATAGCAAACTTTTCCTTCCTTCCTTGATTAATTACTGCAAATTCTCAGGAGATCTTAACTCTCCCTTTAGGCTTCTCCCAGACCCTGCCTCCCTCATTACAAATGCCCTAGTCTGGTTCCTTTGCAACAAAAATCTTTAGGTTAAAGTTGAATCATAGGTCTTAAAAGTCATCTACAAAGGCATACAAATTATTCAGATTGTAACCTTTTGTGGTTAAATCAATGGTCTTCAGATTGAATCTTTCTGATTCCTAAGCATCATTTTTAGTTCTCTTGTTATAGTAATGAGAAAAACCATTGCCCATCTACACACCCCTCTGAGCCCTAAGGGTAAGAAGTGTGAGCTAGCTATGTATTCTGACAACATCTGCAACCACTCATCCTGTGTGCTGCCTGTGTAGCTTAGCTGAATTTGTTCTCTCTCATCCTAGCCACTATCATACATGTGTTCCCTTCAGGTTAGACATGACTGCATGCTATGATTGAAGACACAGTAGGTTCTGGAGAACTGGGTCACCAAAATCCACATTTCTAAGAGGAAAAGAGGAATCCCCCTGTTGAGCTTGACTGTTCTAATCAAAAGTGGCTCTTGTTTTTTTTTGTTTTTGTTTTGTTTTGTTTTGTTTTTGTGTGTGTGTTTAAAAGAACACCAATTTCTCTGCCACGACTACTCAATGTTCTCGGTAGGATGTAACTTGGTTCAATTATTCAGTTAAATCTTATCCCAAAAAAAGGCAGTCCTCACTAAGAGCACATGGCTTATATCCAGGTAAATCCCACTTAGTAATTATCATCCACATCATGAGGCGGATGCCTCGTCCTATCTGAATGTTCCTGTGCATCTCTGCACCTCTACTGTAAATTCAGCCCAGAGAGCTGAGGCACAGCGACTTTCATGTGCAGCTAGAGTCCCCTTGATTTTGTGCCAACGTCCATTAGAGGGACGACTGTAACTCTGCTGGAAGCACTTTGTAAAACAGCCAACCTATACCATGCTTTCCTTAGCAAACTCTTATCAGAGGAGCAGTGTAAAGGGAGAGGATGTCATTAACTGAATTAATTGATAAATTAGCAGGATTAATGAAACATAGAAAGAAACAGCCTTTGAATGTATGCTATATAATGAACTAATTTTTTTTCTCGACCTATCACAAAACTTGAGAGTTAACAGATGAAGAAGGGAGGGACAACGAGAGGAAAAAAAAGACGGGGTAAAATTACAAAGGATATCAACAGAGATTTGGGGGTCCTCAAATAGGGATAATTTAAAAATTACTATTTATTAAGTGATTCTGAACAGACCTTTGAAACATTACATAGGCACTGATGAAAATGAAGAATTAATTTGTGTGTCACTGGAAATCCACAAACCCATATGTATTAAGAAGTAGCTCCTGTCAGGCACCTGTCAATGGGAATAAAACTTACTATTGATCAAAAGAAGAGTCGTTAGTTACCTGTGCTCCCACTTGGAAATGACAGTGCTGTGTGCTGCAGAGCAGTTTAGAGCCAGTGTTCTGTAGTTGAGTACAAAACTGCGTTATTGACAGTGATGGTGCCTGGCAGTGAACAGACTGCACAGGGGCCTGGGAGGTCTTTGTAATCGTCAGTCCTCTGCATCACGCTCCACTGTGGCTGGAACCTTCTCAAAGGATTGGCGGCAATACTTGTTCCTTTATCCAGGACCACATATCACCAGCTGTGGTACAATTCTGTTTTATTTTTTTTCTAAGTCAGAGGTTAAAAAAAAAGCCACCTCCCACAAGCCTTACAAATGCCTTCATCATACTAAGTATCTCACATGCCAGTCAAACTTCCAAGAGGCGATGAGTACATAGCTGGCTCTTCCGCGCTACACTGTGCTGATGGCCAAGCGCATTTATGTTTGTTCATAATGTTGGCTTCTGCTATGAGCATACCTGGCAGAGCCCTGGCCACGGTCCCACTCCAATGCTGTAATCCCATTGTGACTGAATGTAGATTTTAGGAGGATGGCAAGAAAAAAAAGTGGGGGTATTGAATAAGTTTAAGATGACTCAGACATATTTTTCTTTCCCTTTTCATCTGACGCTGAATGAGAATAGTATTGCTGTGAGAACTTTTAAAAAGAGATTTTGGCACAGATACTTACTAGCGCTACAGGCTTTGAAATAATGTGATAGAGTTAATTCCATTTTCCCATTTTCGTGAAATGTGGGAGAGTTTACTCATGGATGATTTGCAAAGGGTCACGCTAGAATAAACATACTGTTATCTATATAATATCTTTGTCCTACTTAGCTCCTTTGTGTTATTTAAAAACCAGTGTTTAAGGGATAAAATAATATGATAGAAGGAGTTAGTATCTAATGAAAAGTTGTTAATCTCCTCTGAGCATCTTGGCATAATATTAGATTTTCTCTACATGGACAAAGACTGTGAGTGCCTGAGAAGAACATAAAATGAATGTCTGTTCTGCTTTTGTTATTGGCTCGCTTGATTTTTTTTTTTTTTTTAGCATAGCCTTAAGCAGATTTTCATCTAACAACATCAGGCTCCCAGAAACATCCTTTACTATACAATAGAGACTGTTCTGCACTATTTGTTGCTTGGGGCTAATAGGATGAGCTGTTTTGCATTGAATATGTATCTTTTGATCTTGCTTTATGTTCCTCTGACCATTTTGTTGCTAAAAGATGATAATTAGGAGAAATCAGTAAGTGAAAACAGCCGAGAGGGATTGAAACTTAGAGACTAGACTTTATGGCCAGTAGTCACACTGAGTTCTAGGGGTAGAGGGATAGAAGTGTCTAAAACTCAGTGATGGAGAAAAAAAAATCAACTGGATTTTTTTTAAGAGAAAACATTATCTAGCAACAGAATAAATATAGTAACTAATAGAAGTCAGAAGCTAGATACTCTAATTTTGACTATATTTGTCAGCATTCCTAAAATTTTATCTTAGGTCATTTATTTCTTCTTTTTAAAGCAGGACCTCATTATGTAGCCCTGGCTACACAGGAACTTATTATGTAGATCAGGCTGTTTTCAAACTCATAGAGATAAGTTTGTCTCTGTCTCTCAAACCTTGAAATTAAAAGCATGTGTCTATGTCCATTCTAAACAAGGGATGGTATCATTGGGACATATTTTGATGAACAATTAGTTATGTCCTTCAACAAGAAGAATATAGAAGTCTCCATAGTGTAACTTCCATGTGATACTCATCAAGGATGCACTGGAGATTCACAATGATGCAGTTGCATTGGGCTCACCATACTTCTATAAGTAACACCCCAGAAAGAATTTGCAAGTAATTCTGTTGAAAATCATTGGTTCACTCACTTGGAATTTGATAGAACTATTCCTTTGGTCAGTTGATGATGAGGATATGACAGAACCAAGGATGAGTTTGGTGGGAACAATTATATGTAGCTGATTTTGTGTAGCAAGGCTTGCAAGTGGGGTTCAGCATCTGTCAGTGGTGCATCCACAGGAGAACTCTACCTGTATGGTATGTGACAGTATGACTTTTTGCTATGGTGCTGACTGCATGGGTTTCTTATGGGCGATAAAGCATATAACTAAGGTTGAGTCACCTGCAGGTAGAGTGTTCATCTGGGGCTCTTAGTGTGGCTCTTTCTTTCTGTGTGCTATGCAGTGGCAGACCTACATTTTCAAGTAATCTCCCATTTGAGTACTGGACTCCCTTACAGTGGTTGAAGGCCTGAAGGAGACAAGATCATGGTTAAGTCATTGAAGTGATTGAATGGCCACTACTATGTTTAATGAATCATTAAACTCAGGCCAAGAGAGCTGCCCAAAGGGATCTTGTTTTTGTACAGGAAGAATTACGATAAGAAAACGACCTGTGAGTATGTCTTCCATTTTAACTTCTGCATTTGGCTGAAAAACTAAAGACATGAGCAACAGTACATACAAGAAATAGCTTACAAGTTACTTTTGCAATTGCTTGCTGGCATGACACATTGTCATATGTGGAATCTAAGAAGCCTCACCGTCCATAACAAGGAAACTAAAACTTCATCAAACCACTCTGAAGTCTTGAAGTCCAAAAAAGTCAAAGTATAAATGCTGGCACAAGTCCAAAGTGAAAAGCAAAAAAAATCAATCTCTTGTAAGTTCAAAGACAGATAGAGAATTCATTTGTTCCCCCCCCAACTCCATTGAGACTGTAAACAGATTGGATAAGGCTCATCTATACTGTAGAGGACAATCTGCCTTAGTCAGTTCACCTATTCACTTCTTCACCTCATCCAGAAACATACAGACATCCCCTGCAATAATATGCAACCAAGTATCTGGGGAGTGGTTATCCCAGGCAAACAGATACATAAAGTGAATCTCAGTCTAGGTTTCAGGACGTGTTCTTCAATCCTGACTGCAGATGCAGACGACAACCAGATAGTTCAGATTGCTTTATAAATAATTGCTAACTTCACAGTGAAATGAAGTGGAGGAAGAAAAATCTCATATGTTGTATGAGAACAAATTAACCTATTTCACTAGAGATGAGCAGGAAAAAATGAGGCTAAAAACCCAGTCTTATAGACCCTGTAAACTCAAAAGGTAAGCTTTTTGTTGTGAAAGGTGTTTAGTTCTGAGAAGTCCTTTTAATCTTTGAGTCCTGAAAGGACATTTAAATGTGTGTTAAAACATATTCACTTGATGCCTTAAAAAGTGTCCATTAGGATAAGAGACACTGGAAAGAAAGCATCAAGGTTCCTAGAAAAGTCTATTTAACTCAAGGTCGGGGATGGGTGGGTTGGAAAATATGGTATCGTTTTCTACTATACTTTCAGCAATTCTTATCATTCCAAACTCCTCACTAAGCACTTTTGAACCTACTAACATACTATGCATGGTAACACATGCCCATAATCTCAGAAGTTGGGAGACAGAGACAGGTAGGTCATGAGTTTGAAGCCATTCTAAGACACATAGTAAAATCCAGTCCCTAAAAACAAAACAAAATAAAACCCACTTATCTTAGTGAAACTATTGTTGTATACCATTTATGCATCATAGAAAAAATATCATCAGTTTTATTTCTTGAAGCAAACATAAGTAGACAAAATGATACCAGTATATAAAGGGAAATGAGGCATGAATTTTGATTTTAAAATGTGTCATCACTGTGTACACACCTTTAAAATCACCTAGAATAGTAAGCTTCTTCTACTTTCAAGACTATATCAGGAAAAGAGTATCCCCAAGAATGTAAGATAAGAGGTGAAGGATTCTCGATATATTTATCCACCCATTGAATCATTGTCCAGTGACCTTTTTTGCAGACATTTTGTCAGGTGATAGAGATACAAAGGAATGAGGAGAAAGGGTGTTAAGCTATTAAAATCGTGATGAATGGCAAACAAACAAAAAGTTCCAAAGAATGAAAATGCTAGCCTAAGCTGGATATGGTTAATGAAGGGGAGGTGCTTCACAGGAAGAGAACATCTAAAATGGGTTTTGTACAGTAAGCAGGACTTGTGGAAGAATGTCACAAATGCTTCACAGAAAATGAACAACCAGCTTTAGGAACTGTGTGACTGGAGCCGGAATAAAGGAAGAAGCTCCAGTTCTCAGGGCCAGACTGAA